>NC_086325.1:129167140-129516640 GCF_036172605.1 Pelobates fuscus
GTGGGCACACTGAACATAGTACATCCCTGTAAATCCTGAAAGCGATCACAACGTCTGGAATTGATAGTTTCTTACTGAGTCTCGGGTCTCTAGCCTTCAGGACCACCGAGATATCCCCGTATGAGTAAGAGCGATTCTCTATGACATCTTTTTAAGATTTGCTGTTACCATATGGGAAGGGTTAATGACCTGTGATCCCAAGTTGGTGGGTGTAATATTACCAGTTTGAGACTGAGAGGTGCCCGCAAGTTCATTCATGAGGGGCTCTGGTGTTGCAGTGGGAAAGCTACAAGCTTCCAGTCTCTAAAGCCTATCATTGATCTGCCCCATGGAGGACACATGTGAAGCAATCATTGTGTGGAGGTTTGCGTTGTTTGTGCCATTTGTGCCTTCCCCAGCATCTGTATTATCAGTATTGGTTTGAACAGCTCTGCTTTCCTGGCCGTAGCTGGGAAAGGGATGCTGCACCTGCAAAGCTCGGCTGTGATGTGGGGAATAGTCCATGATCTTATGGACGATGGGCTACCGGTGTTGCCCTTGCGTGTGGGGGTAGCGGTCCTGGCTGGAGTACTGGGGATTGAGATATCGTCTCCGTTGTCTGGTACCTGGGATATACTGAAATATAGGAATCATACGCTTAGGACTGGTGACGTATACTGGCATGGTAGCTAGTGCCAAGAGGCGAAAACATTCACTAGGTTGGTGACAAGCGAGTCCCTACTAGTTGCCAAATTACTTTAGAGGCTCTACCTATGGATTGGCGCGAGGAGTATCCTGCAGGATGTTGGCCTCTCGGTGAACATATGATCAACTGGTATGTGGGTGTGATTAATGAAGCCCTTTCTATGCAACAAGCAAGGCGGCTAGCTATGCTTTGGCGCATGGGGCGTATTACCTCTTGTGTGGAGGATGGGTGTTGGCCTTGCTAGACCACTTTATCCATGACGGAGAGTGTCTGGACAAAAATGACCTAATTGGCCTCTATATGACCCTATTCAGCCAACTACCTACAGGCTTAATCTTAACCCTGAGAAATGGAGTGGGAGTAACGTACCTGTTGGTCAAGTATCTGCTTGAGTATCTGCCCTGTTGTAGTCTGAACTTCCTTATAATAAGGGAGGCTGTTACGGTTGCCTCCTGGAAGTTGGACCGCTTGGTTATCCTGGTTCCCGAACTCAGAGAGACGAACGCTGCTACAATTGGCAAAACCTGCAAATGGCAAATATCCCACTAGCTATAGTAGAGCTAGGATTCACTGTTCCCTACAACACAAGTCAAGGCTGCGAGTTTAGGGTAAAATGGTCTGATTTAATGACACTCATGCATGGCAATTTATACAGTTATCAGGTCCAGGGATAACCCCCCTCTGGACATGATGGGATACTGGACAATGCAATGTCCCAACCAATGGCATTACAGTGTATCATTTTAAAATGTTCCCACCTAGCTTGGAAATAATTGGTTTCAACGGTTACACTAACCTAATTATCTCCAAACGCATAGAAATACCATTTTATACCCACATGAAAATAACATAAAAATACATAACTTTTAGGTTTTAACACGAACATAGCCCATGCAACCAGTCTCTGGATAGCTCAGATCTGAGTGCACAAGATATACGAATTGTGCTCAGATCTCACGAACGGTATATAAAAGTCACGAAATACAAAGTCTGTTCGTAGGTTTTAGTACGCACGGATGGGACAACTGACACTTTGGCGGAGTTCGTGCAAATATTTGGCTAATTCTAGTTCCAGGAGCTTGGGGCTTAAGTCCCGCTGGGGCATTCAACAACAATAGATGGCCGCCGCGTGTTTGGCATACAAACGGCGCACACTTTGAAAGAGGTACGGGGCCACCTTGAGGCCAGTCAATTAGGTTGCGGTTAACCGCAAACTGCAGCTCCCCGGAGGTTAATTATAGGCACACTACGCTCGTAGGGTGGTCGTTTGTTCGTCAGGTCTTTCGGTGATTTCAAAGATGACTGGGGTTAAGTGGCGGCACACGCCAAGGGCTGGGTGGTCGGCTGTTCATATTTACGAATGAGTAACCAGGATCATTCGTATAACAAGGTATAAGCAGTATCCAGATAGAAATAACACGAAAAAGTATCCATTGCAGTCTTGCAGCATACAGAGGGGCGTAACAGAGGCCTAAACAACAAGGTGGACAATACAAATAGAAGGAAGGGGTAATTATATACATGTTATATTGAATACCCAGTCTTGCTGAAAGCCCCAACCCTACGTAGTCTTGAGTCCACTACTGCCTACCCACCTACGACTTTAAGCTTGTATTAGGGACAAGGTTTTGATGGGTCAAGCTTGTATAAACTTGGGGTCTTAAATCTGTAACATATGTCAAAAGTGTCAATGTGGTTCACTAACTGCCTAATCATTACAGTCTTGATCCTTGCGTACACTTATGCTCCTGATAAGTTAGGTTGCAGTAAAAATACATCAATTAAGAAATGTGTAAACATAACATGATGCACGTACCGATAAGTAGAAACTACAACACTTGAGACCTCTGATTTGGTCAGTGAATCACGCAAAGCTGACCTGGAGATCAAAATGACAAATACTGAGTAACATAGAGAGATGAATGCCTTGTTCCAGGCCTAACATATGCCAAACAAACTGAATGAAGGCACTAATATTCTACAATGCACCCTGTTATTATACAGAAATGTCTATCACATGTAACATTAGCATAACTGCTATCTGAAAATATGCTAACAAGGTCACCAGGTGGTGATTTGCCGCTCTGTAACTGATACCAGGTGTAAGAAAAGTCTGAAACGGCTTAATTGCGGGTAACCGAACCTAATGTGAGGCTTGGAATTGGGAGGGAGCCTGCTAAGATAGGGGATGATTATATGGCCACCCCATAACCCTGTTTACCCTAGGAGTTTAAACACTAATACCTAGGTTTTAACCAGAAACACAAACATAGCACGGATGAAAACTCTACACGATTATTGATAGCAATTCTAAGCTTGCTGTATAATGTATTCACTAATAAATCCAGTGATACTATGACATATCTATACATGCAAAGTACAAAACAGAGATAAAATGTAACGCATGTACAACTTAAACACGACTTAATCTAAGTACATATATCTATGTTGTAACATAAATCCCCTATCTGTAAATATCTTGAGTATGGACCATTGTGATGGATTAGTGTGATTCACTCTATGTGGCCTCGTGGTAGCTAAGAGTAATGAGAGTGGGGGCGGAGCCTGCTATCAGACCTGAACGGACGCCATTTTGTTTAGCTCCCAACTTCCAAAACTCAATCCTGACAATATCACCTTTTCCAGCGCCCATCCAGCCTTGCCACTTACCGCACGGGCACAAGCAAAGTTCGCTGTACCACCCAATGCCTTTTTTCCAGCCGCAACGGCTACAGAAGAGGAGACGCAAGAACGGGGCCTACCACACGCCAACGAGCCCCGGCCTTGCGGAAATCCTACGCGGACACCCGGTGGAACTCGGGGAATCCGACTATTCGTGGGAACTGCCCTCCATACTTGCGCACACACCAGCCATGGGACGCCGATCCCAAAAACCGCAAGGTACGCCTGGGGACAGGGATATTGGGACCATGTTACAACGGCCCACTACCTCTAAGCCACCTACCATGCCAGATAGGCCAGACCTCGCCCGGGCGCCCAACACAGCCCACCAGAGCCCCAATCCAACTGGCCTGTCACAGAATAGACAGCCGGACAAGGCACCCAGCATCAGACAGCCTGATCCTGCCTCCCCTGAGCTCCTCCAGACACCACCACCTGCAAGGCCGCAAATCCCGGAAAGCCTGGACTCTGACTCTCAGGTACACTCCCAGCCCCTGCAGCAGTTAAGTGCAAACAGTATAATATTGCACAGACCAGACTCCCCAGGGCCTTCACAAGTGCCACAAACACATCCACTGGAGCCCACAGATGATTCAGCTCCAACCACCAAACGAGACCTCAAAATTCTCCTAGCAGAGATCCACAAACTCCTGGCAGCTGACTCAGCCACCCTCAAGACTGAATTACACACAGTCGCAGAACGGGTGAGGACCACGGAGGAAGAAGTGGTGACGGTGCACACTCACATGAATCAAATGGAAGACGCCATCAGACAAATTCAGCAACAACAAACCTACCTGGCAATTAAAATGTCAACAATAGAAGACCGACAACGCCGTTCCCATATTAAAATCAGGGGCATACCCATGGCGATTTCTGCCGACGAGCTACCACACTATGTCAGGCGCCTCTTGAATACAGTGTTACCACACTCACTTGCAAGGAAAATCGTGACCGACGGGGTATACCGCTTACCTAGCGCCCCACACATAAAAACTCCACCGGAGTCATCTTCAAATGTGTCTCTATACAAGACAAACTACAAATAATGGCAGGGCTGAAAGGCAAGACACCACTGCTATTTGAGAACTCCTCATTGACATTCTTCCAGGACCTATCAAAAGCTACCCTCCTGTGGCGCAAATCCTACGGACCGATCACTACACAGCTACGCTCTGCGAATATAGCCTACAGGTGGGGCGCTAACGGAACTTTGGAGATACCACATAATAAAACCACTCATGTACTGACCTCAGTGGAAGGAGCAACACCCCTTCTGGATACCCTGGGACTGTCTAGACCCGCGAACGCTACACAGCACAGACCTCAGACGACGGCCGGGGACCCGGTGAACATCGCCCCGTCTGAGCCGGAACACAACGGATCACAACACCCCGTCCCGTGACCGGTGTGAACTGACACCACCAGTCTTCCCAACCCAACAGTGGCAAACCCTTCCTGTTTGGACATTAATGTTCATTTCGTTTGATATTGTTATTTGCCTCTTTTTTTTTTCTTCTTTTCTTTTGTTTTTATAATACACTTCCTACAAACGTTTTAAGCTACACTCAAGCTTCACCACTATAGGTCCAAGGCTCACTAACCCTATACTAGAGGGCCACAAACTGATTAGCACCACAAGAATCAGCACGACCAGTGCCCGCACACTTGGCGTCCACACACCCAAACCTCCCCTCCCCCGCTGCCCCCTTGGTTAGGGGTACTCAATCGATGCGAAAGCACCACCTGCAACTGACTCCCTCACTCAGCTCCACACAAAGTGCTAGACTCACGAACACGGCTTAGGCGCAACACTGGCACATCATAACTACACCAACTCACCATTGCCCACACGGAGCGCCAACACCAACAGGCCCGCAACCCGCAAGTACTGCCACCAAACACCCAGCTTCACCCTACTCATGAGGGTATACAAAACATACGGACACACCTAGATAGTACAGCATATACAGTTCCATATGTTGATGTTATTTCTGATTACGTTATTGCTTGACCCAAAATTTGGTGCAAAATTTAACCTGTATTCTTTCCAAATGTTTTTGGAGCACTCACGTGCACATCTGTCTGTGAAACTCAAATATCCTGCACCAAAAATGAAAAATAAAGAATAAAAAAAAAAAAAAGAGTAATGAGAGTGGCATTCTATGTGAATTTCTCGACCCTCTGCCGGCCTGATGTAGGGAGGCCGGCAGAGATACTGTTCCTAATGGACTAAGGTAGACCACAGGTATCTATAGAGAAAGTCAAACAGTTCAGACTGACCAATGCCCAGAACCAAACCCCATGTAACTAGTGCCGTTTGCCGAAACGTGGCATGCCCTTAGTAAGGTGCTGGGCGAAGCAGGTATGTGGCAAATCCCCCTAACCTCCGTAAGCCCAGAGACTGTGCGACGGGGCTCTAGTATTTGGGGGGGGATATGAGTAGCCTCGTTGCTGGGGACCCCGGCGGGTCGGCAGGTACCCTGGAGTTGATACAGACGGGGTGATAGCCGTCGGTACACTAACAGGTTTGTGCAGGAATCGCCGTTCGTAGCGCCGCTCAGTGTCCTGTAAAGGCTGAACACGCTAGACCGATCTGGAGTACTCTGTATCGTGATCCTATTTTCACGCTGGTTACCCGGAAGCAGTACGTCTGGGCCAATCACGGTAATGTAGGGGGAGGGGGGAGTAGTCCCTTTTAAAGGCCCATGGCCCCTCCCACAACTTCAGGCCATTTCAAACAGTAGTTTGTCATTATTTAAGTTTCCTTTCCCAAAAGAATGTAACAGTTGCATTTTTTTATTTTTTACTTTATTACTCCTTAGTATAGTACAGGACATATTACAACGATATGGTGTTTTATATTGGGTTATATGTCTCCCACTATTATGTGCAGTTAATAACCTATGCACTCACCTATTGCACAATTGTTTTTTTTTTAGCTTTGTGTGAGATAGTCATATGGAATTAAACTATATTTCACACTCCCTTTTTATCAGAAGGATATCTTGCCTTTATGTCTTATTGTGCCTGACTGCAATTAATAATGCATTTGTGAAGATAAGGACATTAGTCACTAAAAGTTATCAGTTGGTGAATGTGTGCTGTTTATTACTTATTGGCTTTGAACTTCTGAGACTTGTATAATTGCCTAAATGGTCAAATCACTCCCTCAAATGGTTTATTAAATGTACTCTGATGTTTAAACTGTTATTTTTTTTTACAAATGAATATGTAGGTTATAACAAAGTAAAATAATTTTACAACATGACAAGAGGCTTCATATTTTGCATAAACTCTCTTTACTGGCTCCACACAGCAGCAAAGAAACATATAGAAAAAAGAACCAATCACAAGAGAGTAGGATGTACATAAGGCATAGTGACCTCATCATTTCCTCGTTCAGAAAGAGACGTAAACATATAACAAGCAAAACAATAACTCCAACAACTTAAGTCCAACATCCGAAGGAGCAAACTTCCCCGTGACTTCTACACAAACAACGAAAATGTGTTCAGGGACAAATCAAATCCGAAGGATCAAAATTCCAGAGTTTCACACAAACAACCAAATGTCTTCAGAGATGAATCAGACTGACAAGAGAATGTGTGACAGGTTTAGACAGCCTGATTCGTCTCTGAAGACATTTGGTTGTTTGTGTGAAACTCTCTGGAATTTTGATCCTTCGGATTTGATTCGTCCCTGAACACATTTTCATTGTTTGTGTAGAATTCACAGGGAAGTTTGCTCCTTTGGATGTCGAACCTAAGAGTTATGGTTTTGCTTGTTATGTTTACTTCAGCTTGATCTCATTTTCTGAAAGAGGAAATTATGAGGTCACTATGGCTTATGTACATCCTACTCTCTTGTGATTGGTTCTCTTTTCTATATGTTTCTTTGCTGCTGTGTGGAGCTAGTAAAGAGATTATGCAAAATTGTCTCCTGTTATTACTAAAATTAAGATTATTAGTACACTAAAGCTATCATAATCTTCAATTTATGAAGATAACTATATTTTGATGAGGGTAAATGCACATATGTACGTTGTGGGAACTGAGATACAAGATGAGAAGAGCAGAACCTACCACAAATATCCCCCATTAACAACAGACACCGTATTTGGATTAAACAGGCCACAGCATTTTTTTTTTATAAAATACCATAAATACTGTAAAACACATCCATAATTGTATTTAAAACTTTATCACTCATTAATATAGTCAAACATAAATACATAAATAACCCATAAATTAACAGTGTCATACAGTATTTAACTGAAAGGCATATCAAACTGACCATGTGCCTATGCACAAAATCACCCTTTGTTCTCACCTATCCCCTCATCCACAAAAATCAATTTTCCTTCCAATGCTTACCACCAGCCGGCTTTTAGCACAGTGCAACGTCCAAATAGGTAACTTATACGTTTATCCAACAAAGCAGAGACCCGAACCTTGTCCACATAATCACACTTACTGTAACGGGGGAGGGGAGGAGAGGGGCCATCAAAGCCACCCAAGGCCTATTCCACCACTTTTTGGATTTTCTGTTGCCTTAAGCAGTGCAACTTTTAAATAATCCAATTTCGTTTGGACTCCATTTAAATTGCTTCAGTCTGAAAATGACTCCTTTACACATATTCTAATTTTAGAAAAGTCTGTTTTTCTAAAGTCCAAAACTTTTGTTTTTATGTGGTGTTACTCAGTCACTGTTCTTATATTAAATCACACTGACTGATGATCACTGGATCCTAACATTTCACCTACAGTAATGTCTGATACCAAATCTCCATTTGTTAACACTAAATCTAGTATGGCCTCTTTACAAGTTGGCTCCTCAACGACTTGTTTTAGAGACAATCCCAGAAGGGAGTTTAGAACATGTGTGCTCCTGGCAAAAGCAGCTATATTGGTTTTCCAATTCACATCAGGAAGATTAATGTTACCCATGATGATAACTTCCCCATTCATTGTCATTTTAGCTATTTCCTCAACTGGTAGGTTATCTAACTCTTCTATTTGTCCTGGGGGCCTATAAATCACACCTACATGGGTTTCTTTGTGATTACCAAATTGTAACGTAACCCAAACGGACTTTATGTTCACTTCACTAACTTTTATTAGGCTTGATTTTATGCTATCCTTCACACACAGGGCCATCCCTCCCCCTTTCTTTCCTTCCCTATCTCTTCTATATAAAGAGTACCCTGGTATGCCAAGTCATTTTTCTCATTATACCATGTCTCAGTAACAGTGACTAAATCTACATTATCAGTTGCCATTATAGCCACAAGTTCATGAATCTTATTCCCTAAACTGCAAGCATTTGCAGTTTAAATACATCCTAGCAAAACACATGAACTGCTCACTGAGAAAGATGCAAACCATCTTTTTTTTTACGGTTTATTTCAATTCCAAACAGAGCTACCATTAGTGATGTACCGAACTGTTCGCTGGCGAATAGTTCCCGGTGAACATAGCGGGTTCGCGTTCGCCACGGCGGGCGAACACATGCGCGGTTCGATCCGCCCCCTATTCGTCATCATTGAGTAAACTTTGACCATGTGCCTCACAGTCAGCAGACACATTCCAGCCAATCAGCAGCAGACCCTCCCTTCCAGACCCTCCCATCTCCTGTACCGCATCCATTTTAGATTCATTCTGAAGCTGCATTCTTAGATAGAGGAGGGAAAGTGTAGCTGCTGCTCATTTGATAGGGAAATGTCTAGCTAGGCTAGTGTATTCAGTGTCCACTACAGTCCTGAAGGACTCATCTGATCTCTGCTGTAAGGACAGCACCCCAAAAAGCCCTTTTTAGGGCTAGAACATCAGTCTGCTTTTTTTTCCTGTGTAATCTAATTGCAGTTGCCTGCCTGCCAGCTTCTGTGTCAGGCTCACAGTGGATACTGTGCCCACTTGCCCAGTGCAACCACTCATACCTGGTGTCACAATAGCTTGCATTTAAAAACAAAAAATTTTTTTCACTGTAATAGATTGAATAGCAGTTAGTTGTCTGCAAGTATCTGTGTGTCAGGCCTACAGCGTGTACTCTGCCAACCTCTGCCAGTGCACAGTGACACTCATATCTGGTGTCACAATAGCGTGCATTTAAAAACAAATAATTTTTTTCACTGTTATAGATTTGATGTAGATTAATTTAGAAATAAACAAATATGTTTAAAAATCTATCTGTTCCTGTCCAAATCTGAGATGATTAAATTGCGTATACGCAGAAGTAAATTCACACTGACACACGGAGTTCAGGTTAAAATAACTTCGAGAAAATTTTATGGCATCTGAAGAAAAGCGGGCTTGCAGACCATTATAAGAGCGAAATTACATCATCATCATTGATTATCGAGATATCAGTAAATAAACATCATTAATTGGATTAAATGTTAAGTGGCTATGTCAATGTCCACCCATCAATATTATTAATTGGCTCTAGAACTAAGTGGTTAGCTAGGTGTCCTCCCACCGGGAGGTGGTATTGTTCTGGACACGGGTGTGGACAGATGGCTCAAGCGCCATCTTACCCAGCACAAGGCTTACTCGGTGGGAAGGGGGGCTTGAGCGTCATTTTGGGTAGTTAGTGATGTCAGACTCGTGGTCAGGTGCCGGGTTCTTTTATGAATAGAACATTTCATTAGGCCAGCTTCTCATGGCCTTGGTTATACTTTGTTGCATGTTACAGGAGATTCAATAATTCCGGGGTTAGTCATGTCTTTATTGAAAATACAGTCTCTATTCATTACACTAAATGCTGTTAGGAAATTATGTCATGTAATGTAATTTAAAATGGAGGATTCTGTCAGGTAGTGTGGGTTAAAATGGAGTTAGTGCAAAAATTCAACACAGGTTCAATACAGGTTTTTAATAATTCTACATCAGTCCCCCCTATGAAATGTTAGATTCTAAAAAGATAAACTTTATTTGTTAATACCAGAAGACGTGTTAGCCCAAAGGCACAGAAACCCCGTGGCCGCTAGCTAGGTGTTAATGCAAAGTGCAATTATGTCCCTTAATCTGACCCTAGTAGGCTAACTCATCTGTCAGCATGGCTCTCGAACACTTCACTCCCATGGGTGGACCATGGTGGCTTGTCCACCACTTCTCCACACGGAGACTTTACCCATTACTGACGGATGCTGTCCCTAAGCTGGTCCCTTCCTAAAACTCTTGCACTTTATGAATAAAAGGGATAGTTTGCAGCGGTATACAGGGTGAGTTGAGATCTTGAAAATCTTGGTCATCAACTGCCAGATGTGCAAAAGTTGGTGTTGCTTGATCTACAGTCTTCTGTAGGAATTTTCTCAGACAAGGGAGGACACAACAAACGAGAAGAGCAAAGATAAAAAGAGAAATTAGTATTGCCATACCAATATGCATTAAAGCTTTTTGCCATCCTGTCATCCAACCAAACCATCTTTCCCAGGGATCTTTTATCCCAGAATTTCTTTTTAACTCTTCAGAGAGCTCATTTAATTTTTCTATGGCTAAGGTGACTTTACCATTAGGGCCTGTGTTTTCTGGGATGTAAGTACAACATGTCATGGTGTCGGGCAAAATTTTACATACACCCCCTTTTTCAGCTAGAATCATGTCTAAGGCCATTCTATTCTGGAAGGACATTTGGGATGTAGCCTGCAGCTGTTCGGCTAATCCCTGGAGGGCATCCCTGGTGTAATTAACAAAGCGTTGTTGGTTGTAATAAATGTAATTCATCCAATTCAAATTCTTGTTTGCAGTAACTATGGTAAAAAGTGATTCAAATCCTGCAGCAACTTCATCTCTTGCTTTAAATTCATTGGGCACCCCCCTAGGCACCCCAATGGCATCAATATAAATGTGAGGGTCAAAACTGCCTTTTACTGGGGCTTCACGCTTAACCTTGGCTGGTGCGTGTTTGGACTCATGTGTGTCAGGGTGTGTGTCCGAGATAATATGTATAGGCATAATGGCTTTAGCCAGAGTACACTCCCCCACCATTCCTTGTCCATCCTGGATCTTAGCTGTAAATCCCCATGTGGCAAAACCCGCTTCGCCACTGTGAACTGGTGGCGGTGGAGAGGCCTGGTTGCTAGCCTCCTGCCCAGTGATTATGGTCCCTGGGAGGTATTGCCCTTTAAGGGACTGAATTGGGGCTTATGGACTGCTACCATAATGTACTGACCTTTAAGAACTACTTTTGGGCATGGGGATTGTATAATACTGTCCCTAGCCCTTTAAATACTTTGGGGACAGATTGGTACTTTTGTATATGGCACTTTGGACACATTCGAAGCTGTCGAAGCTGTCGAAGCTGTCGAAGCTGTCGAAGCGGTCGAATCGGTCGAAGTTGTCGAAGTCGTCGGTATCGGACAAAGGACCACGTGGCGGCGGCCATTTTAACTTCGAACACTGCCGACCCTTAACATCAACTCCACTTCGACACTTCGACTAAAGTCGAAGTACAGGCACACTTCGAATGGGACTTAGCCGTTTTTATGCCAGGAATTGACCGACCGCACAGCCCAAATCTATGGAACTGTTTTGGGCAAGAAAATGTGCTTGCGGTCGGTCATAAAAGGACTTCCATGTAACTTTTGATCCACTGTAGGGATTTGCCTGAATTTTGGAAGTGTTTATGTTTAAAGTATGCTGAGTCTGAATATGTGATTTTTATGTGAATGTGATGTATGGTTTTGAAGTTACAGATATTGTGTAAAAGTTATGTTTTAAACTGTATAATAAGTGGATTATCTCTCAGGCTAAGGTGAGGGGATGTGTGGGTTGTACCATATCTCGGATTGGTTATTTTATGCCTCCCCCTGGGTGTGGCCTGTAAGTGTACAAGTGTAATAAAAGCCAGGCTGGATGAGCCAGTCCAGAGTTCCTGTTTTACCCTCAAAGTGAAGTGTCGTCTCATTATTGGGGGAAGGATTGATTGCATGCTGTTCCAGTTGACTGCTAGGAGTGTAAGCCTATTCGTATGGTTCCTATTCAACGGTCTATAGCATTCATATGCTGCATCGGTTCGGTGATTGTGGTGTCTGCCAGAGTGCTTGGAGGCCTCAGGAAGCGCTAGGAGCATCCATTAACGGAGGTACCAAGTCGGGGTGCCAGGCGATCCGTTACATTGGTGGCAGCGGTGGGATCGTTCCTACAACCAGAGGGACAGCTACAGACAACACCATTTCTGGATTACAAATTGAGGGCAATGCTAGTATCCGTACAGCGACCCTATCTACAAAGGAAATCAGGAAAATGGAAGGAGACAGAGTCGCAGCTGCTGCAGCACCTCCAAGGGAGGAGGAGGAATCCGAGTTTATCAGGGAATATAGGAGCAGGATGGCTCTAATCTCACCAGCCCGAGCGGAGCAGATGGCATCCCGGGTCTACGACGATTTACAGGCATACCTCATGCTGCGAATGACGCAGAGGAACCAACAAGATTGGTCCTGTGAGGAACCACAACAGGCAGGTGGAGATGGGACCGAGGTCTCTCCACCGGGCCCAACGGGATGGTGGGCAGCAGGCCCAGATCCCCAGCGGCAGGCTGAGTTACAGGGGGCGCAGGTTGTTGTTCCTGCCCCCCAGCAGAAAAGTGATATGCCAGGAAGGCAGTGTGAAGTAAAGGGAGAGGAGAGCAGCGTCCTCCCTCCCTCCCCAGCGGCAGTGTGTGTCTCCAGGAGCTGATGGCGTCGTCCATCCTCCCCAGCGGCAGTGTGTACCCCAGGGAGATGAAGGTGTCGTCCTTCCTCCCCAGCGGCAGGCTGAGTTACAGGGGGCAGAGGTTGTTGTTCCTGCCCCCCAGCAGCAAAGTGATGTGCCAGGAAGGCAGTGTGAAGTGAAGGGAGAGGAGAGCAGCGTCCTCCCTCCCCAGCGGCAGTGTGTACCCCAGGGAGATGAAGGTGTCATCCTTCCTCCCCAGCGGCAGTGGGTACCCCAGGGAGCAGAAGGTGCCATCCTTTCTCCCCAGCGGCAGTTTGCCATCCAGAGAGAGGAGCTTGTTACACCCTCTCTCCCACGGCAACCTAACCCACCAAGGGGAGATGGTAAGCCCCACAACTGTGCAGATGGGACCGTAGTCTCTGCCCTTACCGCACAAGGGATAGGGACGGTCGGTCCTGTTCCCCAGCCTCATTGTGATGTATCCAAAGGGGAGACAGTCGGTCTCCCCCTCCGGCAGTCGAGCTGTGCACCTAAAGGGGAGACAGTCAGTCTCCAGCAACCCGGCGCCCACCAGACTACTCCCGTGGTAGTGCTGGCACCAGGACAGAGTACCGCTGGTCTCTGCCCCCTCAGCAACCCACCAAGGCAGCCTACCAGTCTCCCACACAGCAGTGATGAGACCCCAGAACCTGGACAACATTCTTCCTCACCCAGATGTAGTAACCAGTTAGTGTGGGTGGGCTGCTCTGTTATTTCTGTTTTGTGGGTGGGTTGCTGGACTAACCAGGGCACTGACCGGCAGAAAGTCAGGTACCCGGTTAGTCTAATTGGCAAAGGGGAGAAATGTGGCGAAACCCGCTTCGCCACTGTGAACTGGAGAGGCCTGGTTGCTAGCCTCCTGCCCAGTGATTATGGTCCCTGGGAGGTATTGCCCTTTAAGGGACTGAATTGGGGCTTATGGACTGCTACCATAATGTACTGACCTTTTAAGAACTACTTTTGGGCATGGGGATTGTATAATACTGTCCCTAGCCCTTTAAATACTTTGGGGACAGATTGGTACTTTTGTATATGGCACTTTGGACACATTCGAAGCTGTCGAAGCTGTCGAAGCTGTCGAAGCGGTCGAAGCGGTCGAAGTTGTCGAAGTCGTCGAAGTGGCCGGTATCAGACAAAGGACCACGTGGCGGCGGCCATTTTAACTTCGAACACTGCCGACCCTTAACATCAACTCCACTTCGACACAATTCGACTAAAGTCGAAGTACAGGCACGCTTCGAATGGGACTTAGCCGTTTTTATGCCAGGAATTGACCGACCGCACAGCCCAAATCTATGGAACTGTTTTGGGCAAGAAAATGTGCTTGCGGTCGGTCATAAAAGGACTTCCATGTAACTTTTGATCCACTGGAGGGATTTGCCTGAATTTTGGAAGTGTTTATGTTTAAAGTATGCTGACTCTGAATATGTGATTTGTATGTGAATGTGATGTATGGTTTTGAAGTTACAGATATTGTGTAAAAGTTATGTTTTAAACTGTATAATAAGTGGATTATCTCTCAGGCTAAGGGGAGGGGATGTGTGGGTTGTACCATATCTCGGATTGGTTATTTTATGCCTCCCCCTGGGTGTGGCCTGTAAGTGTACAAGTGTAATAAAAGCCAGGCTGGATGAGCCAGTCCAGAGTTCCTGTTTTACCCTCAAAGTGAAGTGTCGTCTCATTATTGGGGGAAGGATTGATTGCATGCTGTTCCAGTTGACTGCTAGGAGTGTAAGCCTATTCGTATGGTTCCTATTCAACGGTCTATAGCATTCATATGCTAGATCGGTTCGGTGATTGTGGTGTCTGCCAGAGTGCTTGGAGGCCTCAGGAAGCGCTAGGAGCATCCATTAACGGAGGTACCAAGTCGGGGTGCCAGGCGATCCGTTACACCCCACACAACCAGTAAATATCCCCCAATGACCTAGTATGGAATTGCAGCAGGTTCATGGAGACAGTTCTGTAGGTGGCACAATACCCTTTGGAGAAGTTACCCAAGAATTTACCAATTCCATCATAATTAGCATAACAAGTGTAGTTACCTTTATAAACTGTAACACCATCTGGGGGTTTGACATCCTTGGCTAAGAGAGGATATTCCACTGTCCATGCTTTGCAGAGGGACCTATTGAAATTGTAGTGGTAGGCAAAAAGACTCAAAACACATTCTTCTATATCTACTGGCAAGATTAAAGGTACGGTGCCGAGGTGAGGCCGGGCACCACCACACACATAGCATGCGGTTCTGTTATGTTTGTTGGCATTATATTTCATCCATTCCAACCATAAATTAACATCATTAAAACCTGTTTCAGCGGCCATGGTATCTTCAAAGGTGGGGTTTGCAATGGCCATCATGTCTTTAAAGGACTGGATGTGTGGTTTTAATGGATTTGAGACCATATGGGTGGCCCCTTGCCACTCTGGAGAGTGGCACATATCTTTAAGGTAGAAGTGCCCTAACTTGTTATAGGAACCTTTCTTCCAATACATTCCCATTACATACTGATCTGCATCTGTTGGACTGGGATGCTCAATATTTAGGATTAATTTCATGGGTGTGCCTCCCCCAGGCTTCCTTAGGGTCATTCTTTGGAGGAGGGATCTACCATGATCATCTACTTTAGATAAGGCGCTTTTTGGTTTGTAACCCCAGGCAGGCCCGGCATTCCATCCCGCCGCCCCCCAATGGTTACAATTGTGCCCCCATTGTTTGTCAACTACACAAACATAGGGGTCCTTTGAATGAGGAATATCTCTATAGATATTTTGAATCTGTGATGTAGGGAACGGGCATTCTACAATGTCACAGTAATCAAAAGTATAAGTAGCCACACGGGTACATGAAGAATTGTACCAGAAGGTATACCCACTGGCATCTTTGGTGATGGCTACTTGCTGGGTCTTAGTTAAGCTAACTAACGAGAAGATGTACCAGAGGTACATGGTTGTGCGGTATCTGCTTCCTCTGGGGCAGGAACTTTCTTGCAATGGGAAGCGTGGATCCAATGTGGCCTGCCGGCCAATTTGATGGAGGTTGCAGTGATCAGGAGAACTTGGAATGGCCCGTCAAATCTTGGTTCCAGGGTGTGTTTCCGCACAAATTTCTTGACTAGAACCCAATCTCCGGGAAGCAGGTTGTGGGTACCCGTATCAGATTCGGGATCTGGAATTGAAGAGAAAACTTGGGCATGTATTTTGTTTAAGGCATTTGCAAGTTCAGTTACATAGTCTACTAAAACATCCGTTTGAAGCTGCAACTGTTGCGGGTAATAACAACCTAGTCTGGGTGCAGTCCCAAATAGAATCTCATATGGGGATAGTGAGTGCTTCCCTCTAGGTGTGTGCCTAACACTGAATAAAGCTACTGACAAGCTTTCTGGCCAGGGCATCTTTGTTTCTTGTGACATTTTTAACATTCTGGCTTTTAGGGTGCCATTCATGCGTTCCACTTTGCCACTACTTTGTGGGTGGTAAGGGGTGTGAAAAGCTAGGGTCACTCCCAGAGCATTCCAAATTTCTTTAGTCACTGTTGCTGTAAAGGCTGGGCCCTGGTCACTTTCAATGACTTCTGGAAGTCCAAATCTACATACAATATCTGCAAGTAGACATTTTGCTGTTGTCTTGGCAGTGATATTGGCCACTGGGTAGGCTTCTGGCCAGCCTGAGAACATGTCCACTATTACTAGTGCATACTCATGAGGCCCACTCTTGGGCATTTGTATGTGATCAATCTGAATTCTCTGGAATGGGTACATGGGCTTAGCCAGGTGTTTCAAGGGCACCTTGGTTGGTTTTCCTGGGTTGCATTTTGCACAAATGACACAGGCCCTACAGAAGCTTTTGATCAATGTTGTGATTCCAGGTGCTTCATAATACTTTTGTATGAGGGCGGCCATTAAGTCTTTTGACAGGTGTGCAGGTCCATGTGCCCATTGGACAACTGCTGGATATAAATTCTTAGGAAGGCAGAATCTAAAGTTGTTGTAATATACTCCATCCTTTAGGACTGCTCCTTTCTTCTTCCACTTCTGTATTTCTTTGGGGGTCGTTGTAGCTTGCTGTTCCCGTAAGATTCTTAGGTCAGTAGGAAGGGTCTGCAAGGCAAAAATAGGAATTTCTTCGTGTCCGGACACTTCTTCATCCACTTCCTGCAATTTTCTTGCTGCTTGCTTAGCAGCCTGATCAGCCAAATGGTTGCCCCTTGCTTCATCTGTATCCAACTTCCCATGTGCCTTCAGTTTCAAGATGGGCACTTCTTCAGGGAGTAGGAGGGCATCCATTAGTTCCTTAATTGCAGAGCTGTGTTTGACTGGTGTACCGGCAGTGGTAAGAAATCCTCTTGTTTTCCAAATTAGGCCGAAGTCATGTGCCACACCCAGAGCATATCTTGAATCTGTGTAGATGTTGGCACGTTTTCCTTCTGAGATTTTGCATGCTGAAGTCAGGGCTTGCTATTCAGCTTCTTGTGCAGACATTGCTGGTGGTAAAGGTGATGATTTGATAACTTCATCTGTTGTGGTTACGGCATATCCTGTGTGGTATTTTCCTTCTTCATCAGCATACCTTGAACCGTCCACAAACAGAGTGAAATCAGGATTTGTTAATGGATTCTCATGTACAGTTGGTAAGTGTATTGTCTCCATTTTCATCTGTTCAAAACAGTCATGAGGTGTCTCTGGGTCATAATCATTCACTATGACCAGATCTTGAAATTAATTTTCCAGGAAGTGGCGTGGCCATGCTTCAAGATGGTCATTTGTTGGGTATTTGACAATGCCATTTTCCTGTAGCTGTGATTCATCCATGGTGGCCCATAATTTTGCCATGGGCCCAAGATCATTCCATGATTTTGTTTTCAACTTGGTGACAGGGACATGTGGAATGGCAGTATCCCAATGACGGTACAAGTATTTGAGTTCTGAAGGTAATTGAATCAAGGCCATGCTGTTGCCTTCAGAGTCACAGTAGAAGTCTTGGGCAGTGAGTTTCACCTCCACTAGGTGATAAAGCTCATCTTCGTAGCAAGGCTCAGGAGTGCTGTTTGGCTTATACCACATGGTACAGAAGGCATATTCTGGTCCCTCGCAGAGAGGAGCTTGTCCATCATGAAAGGATAAATCAGGATGCATTCTCTTGATTGTACCAGCAAGAAGGTAGATGTAGGTTTCATCCATGATAAACCCATAGTGGATACCTCCCTCAGGTAGTGGGAGAAGAGTGGACGGATTGAGAACTTGACATCTTTGTATGGTAATGTTGTCAGGTAACAGGAGATGACATTGGAGGCGTAGGTGTCTTGCAGGAGACACATGCTTGAGTTGTACTTGGTTGATGATGGCAGAAATGTCATGAGGGGCCAAGACAACTAGAGGGTGGCCAAGGACCAGGTCTGCAGTTCTTTCAATGAGTTCTCTTGCTGCAAAAACTGCCCTAAGGCAAGAAGGGGTCCCTCTGGCCACGATAACCAGCTGGCAGGAGAAAAATCCAATAGGCCTTTGACGGCCTCTTAAGTCATTTGTTTGGGTAAGGACTCCTGTAGCATGGCCTTGTCTTTCAGAGACAAACAATTTGAAGGGTTTGGTATAGTCTGGTAGGCCTAGAGCAGGAGCAGATGCAATGGCACGTTTTAGTGTATTGAAATTATCCAGTGCTTCATTGGTCAGGCAGAATGGGTCTGACTTGAGTGCATCATAGAGTGGTTGCATGAGCAGAGAGGCTTCTGGGATCCATGCTCGGCAATAGGAAATGAGGCCTAAGAAGGCATGTAGAGATTTTGAAGTCCTTGGAGGTGGAATGTCCAGTACTGCTCTGACTCGGTCACGGGTGAGATGTCTGGTACCTTGAGATAGACAATGTCCAAGGAAGATTACTGTAGGTTGACAGAATTGCAGCTTGAGAAGTGAAGCTTTGCATCCTTGTTCTGCTAAATAGCAAAGGAGACTAATTGAACATTCTTCAGTTGTAGGTATGTCATCTCCACAGAGCAGTAAATCATCCACATACTGGAGCAAGACAACTTTTGGATGGTCTGCTTGCCATGGATCAAGGATAGAGCACATGGCCTTTGCAAACTGACTTGGAGAGTTTTGTGCCCCTTGGGGCATGACAGTCCATGTGTACTGTTGCATTTCATGTGTGAAAGCGAACAGGTATTGGCAAATTGGATCCAATGGTACACTGAAGAAGGCATTGGCCAGATCAATGACTGTGAAGTATTTTGCGGAGGGTGGAACCCCAGAGAGCAGAGTGTGTGGGATTGGCACAATAGGGGTGTCCAGGACTGTTGCTTCATTCACTGCACGGAGATCCTGAACCATTCTGTACTTCTCTGGTTCACCTTTTGGAGTTTTCTTCTTCACAGGAAATAATGGGGTGTTGCATTTTGATTCACATTTCACAAGAGCACCCTTCTCCAAGAGTGCTTTGATTTGAATTGAAATAGCTGCAGCTTGAGCTGGTTTTAAAGGATATTGTGGTTTTCTTGGTAACTTTGCTCCTGGAATGAGCTTTACCACCACAGGTGGAACTTTTAGGTGACCTATGTCCTCTGGGCCTGAGGACCATAATTTTGCAGGTACCTTTGTCTTTAGTGTATCTGGAAAATTGGACCTCTGTTCCTTTGCTTCCCTACGGGGTTCTTCTAAATGCAGCATCAGAGGCAGGGAGCACAAGGCTGAGGTATCTGATTCAGATAGAGGAGTAGACAGTTCTACTTGTCCATCTGGAGTGAAGGTGATAGATGCCTGCAGGCGTGAGAGGACATCAGCGCCTAACAGGTTAATTGGGCATGTGGAGGATACCACAAAACGAGCAAGCAAGCTAGGGTAGTTGCCAACTCGTAATGGAGTTGTTAAAGGACTGTGTCTTGGTTGGCTGTCCACTCCAACACAAGAGACATCAATATTTGACAGAAAAGATGGGTCTGGCAGGTCTTGTTCTCGTAGAACACTTCGGGCTGCACCTGTGTCAACAAGAAATGTGGTAGGTTGTCCTTCAATGGGTAGAGTCACAGTGGCAAGTGGCCCCCCCTTATCCCCTGAAGACACTGCCATGACAGGGGTTAATGACACAGGCTTGCCAATTTCCTAATCATCTGGTTCCTCAACAATTGGAACTGTTTTGGGGGCTTTGGGGACAGGTGCAGCCTTTGTCACTTTCTTGGTCTCTTTCTTAGGCTCTGGGCATTCACCTCTGAAATGTCCTTTAGCACCACAATTAAAGCAATGTCCATCCTCGGGTTTGGTGCCTTTTGGGACAGGTCCGGTGCGGGACACCATGAGGGGAGCTGAACTCGGCCTTCTAGGAGTCTGGGCAGATTTCGACCCCTAGCAACTAAGAGTAAGGTATCCAGAGGGACCACCTTATATTCAGGGCATGCAGCAATGATTCCCTTGCGTATGGAGTCTTTAACACCTTGGACAAATGCACCAGACAGCATTTGAGAATGGATCTTGTCTGTAAGATCAAATCCTAAATCTGTAAACATTTGAAAAAGTCTTGCATGAAACCTTTCCACTGATTCTCCTTTGTCTTGTACAATATCAGTAAGGCCAGCAGCCTGATCTGCAAGTTTGTCCTTAGCCCATTCTTTTAGCTGGTTACAAAAAGTTACTCCGGAGGGGTAATCAATGTCACTTATGAGCAGATCTGTACTGAGGTGGCGGGCCATGCTGGGCCAATATGCATCCCCGGCCTTAATAGCACAAATGCTCAGTAAATCACGCCATGCTGCGGAATAAGTCTTTTGAATCTGAACTATCCCTCGGTAAAAAGGCATAGGTTGCTTTTCTGGGTCAGGGAGTGATTTCATCAGGGCACTAGCCTGAGTAGGATTAAAAGCTACATATTTAGGAGGGGCCCGATCCCCCCGGCCCGTATGTCCGAAAGGATCATCGAGGGAACGGTGGGGCGGGGGCCCCGTGGCATCCTGTGAGCCCTGGGATCCCTCCTCAGACTCATCCTCATCTGTGACCTGGACCCCTCTGAGTAATGGGGCCATTTGAGGTGTCAGAACCGGGGGAAATGAGGGAATCCCAGAAGCTGGAGTGGCCAGTGGATTATGAGCTTGGGGTGAGTAATCACCGGGAAGTACCGGCATTAGGGGTGCTGGATGACTGGGGGCCGCCACATTGGAGGCGTGAAAGGAAGCTGCGTTAGGGTTAAGGGAAGAAGTGGCAGCCATGTTGGATGTGGGCACATCCGGGGCAGACTGTGCCGGACTGGGCATGACCGGGGTCTGGGGAGTGGCTTGGGAAAGGAAGTAGGCTTGGTTTGGATAGGGCAGGGCCAAGGGGTAAGGGAAGGGGTAGGGCCAAGACAACTGGGTAGGATTTTGGGCGGAACCTGGGGAGGGTGGGTTAGTTGGGCAGGGACTAGGGGAGGAGGTGGGACATCCGAGATACGGATATGAAACTGAAGGGGTGGGAACCTGGGCTGTGGGAGGAGTGGGAAGGAGAGAGAGCGGAGAGGGATTAGCAAAAGCAGGTGTAATAGGAGGAGCTGGAGCGGGTGTAGTAGGATTGACAGTAGCAAGAGGGGAGGGGTTAGTTAACTGGGTGGATGCAGAGGGGAGGGTAGGATTATTGACGGAGAGAGAGCGTAGAGAAGGAATGGCGGATGAAATGCTTGTATTAGGCAGAGGAGGTAGTGCAGGGATGGATGAGGATGATGGGAATGTTAGGGATGATGATGGGGAAAATAATGATCCATCAGAATTCAGGACTGGACAAACAGGGGAAATGACGGGATGGGTGTTGGGAGGATTGGGAGTGGGGAACATGGTCAGCTGGCTGTCACTTATTGCTGACTGAACCTTGGGGATGGACATCCCCTGGGCGCCATTTTGGGGCGCTGGCTGAGGGAATGCCCCAGCAACACAATTATTATGGTACACAAACAATTTTACACCTTTGTGATTTATTTCTTCCTCAACCCAACCTTCCTGCTGAATAGCCTTCGCTACTCTGTACCATGCTTCAGCAGTACGCAATAAATCATTATCTGTAAGCTTGCCTTTCTTCTCTGTCAGTAATCTACGCCAGCTTTCTGGCTGCAATCTACCACATGAAGGCACAGCAATTTTACACACTTTAGCAATCTTTTCAACTCCTTTAACCATCTCTTCACCCTCTCTATCCTCAACTAAATCACACGCTAGCCAGCCCTTACCGGGCTTACTCAATTCCTGTCCCATATCCCCCTATAAAAGGCGTCCCAGATATAGGGAAAGGAAAATGAAACAGAACGTCTACAATGCTCGACTGCCACTCGGGAGGGTGGGTCCCCCCAAGTGCGTCTTCCCAAAACGTAGACTAGTCACTAAATCCGCCTACCCGAGGTGGTAGTCACGGATTGGAGCGGGGTGAGAAGTGTGTGACCAATCACTTCTCTCACAAGAGAAATAGGAGTGGAAAGTGTAAATAACACGGGAAGTAGAGTAAAAGTAAAAGTAAAGTGAAATTTAGAGACAGACACGGGAGTTTGAATGACTCCCCATTAAACAAAAACAACAATTCAATTGAAATACAGTGCATGCATCACAGTTCAAATAAAATTAACAGTAATCCCTTTCCTTTACTCATGTGACCAAAGTCACCTCCCTCAACCTCGTAGTGTCCCCGCTCGGAGAACAACTTTCGTAAGTTTCACTACCAGCGGCCACAGGAAACAGCAACCATCTCCGACCCGAATCCTGTATAGCCTCCCTTGTTACAGCAGTCCACTAAGTGTGGCTACCACTATCCTCACCCCCGTAGCGCCCCTACGGACCCACCCGTAAGTCTCACTACCACGTGGTGCTGGAGACAGCAATGCCTGCTTGAATCCACCCGCCACAAATAAAATTGGAATTCCACCAGCCTCAGCGCTCGAAGCTGGAGGGTACCACCTCTCTGCAAGCAGAGTTATGTGCACAATGAGGCTAGCTAGGCTATCAAAGTGACACCATGGGGAATCCCCAGGAAGCAATGAGTCTACACCCCCTCCACAGATTCCCCCCTCCTCTTTTTCCTTACTGCTGCAGCTACCCAGCACCTAAAAGAGGTAAACAGGCAAAGAATACCCCCAGGAAAACTTCCACAGGTCCACCCCCCTTTTTCCCTACAGCCACAGCCACGTGGCTCCTAAAAGGGGTAAACAGGCAACAGAGGACCCCCAGGCAAACACCACAGGTCTACCCCCCTTTATCCCAAAAGGGGCACACAGACACACACTCCACCTGGGCACTTAAACTAAACAAGCCAGTACAAACACTCCCAGGCAACAGATAGACTAAATGCAGGTAAACAGGTGGGTAACAACAAGACACCGGGCAAGATATTACCTGTCTTTGATGTCCTCCCGGTAGCAGTCACAGACACGTGGACGGGTCAATCAAAGGGGCTGGAACATACCGGATAAACTCTGCAGTAGTCTCTACCGTGTACAGGGAGGTGATCAGTCTCCTTTCCTTCCCCCCAGATTCCTCCGTCCAACAGCGTCTTCCTTAGGACGGCTTACCGGCCAGAGGCCATAGCCCGGTGCCCCACGTTCTGGGCGCCAAATTGATGTAGATTAATTTAGAAATAAACAAATATGTTTAAAAATCTATCTGTTCCTGTCCAAATCTGAGATGATTAAATTGCGTATACGCAGAAGTAAATTCACACTGACACACGGAGTTCAGGTTAAAATAACTTCGAGAAAATTTAATGGCATCTGAAGAAAAGCGGGCTCGCAGACCCTTATAAGAGCGAAATTACATCATCATTGATTATCGAGATATCAGTAAATAAACATCATTAATTGGATTAGGTGTTAAGTGGCTATGTCAATGTCCACCCATCAATATTATTAATTGGCTCTAGAACTAAGTGGTTAGCTAGGTGTCCTCCCACCGGGAGGTGGTATTGTTCTGGACACGGGTGTGGACAGATGGCTCAAGCGCCATCTTACCCAGCACAAGGCTTACTCGGTGGGAAGGGGGGCTTGAGCGTCATTTTGGGTAGTTAGTGATGTCAGACTCGTGGTCAGGTGCCGGGTTCTTTTATGAATAGAACATTTCATTAGGCCAGCTTCTCATGGCCTTGGTTATACTTTATTGCATGTTACAGGAGATTCAATAATTCCGGGGTTAGTCATGTCTTTATTGAAAATACATTTCTCTATTCATTACACTAAATGCTGTTAGGAAATTATGTCATGTAATGTAATTTAAAATGGAGGATTCTGTCAGGTAGTGTGGGTTAAAATGGAGTTAGTGCAAAAATTCAACACAGGTTCAATACAGGTTTTTAATAATTCTACATCAGATTGAATAGCAGTTAGTGGTCTGCAAGTGTCTGTGTGTCAGGCCAACAGCGTGTACTCTGCCAACCTCTGCCAGTGCACAGTGCCACTCATATCTGGTGTCACAATAGCGTGCATTTAAAACCCAAAAACTTTTTTCACTGTTACAGATTGAATAGCAGTTAGTTGTCTTCAAGCGGGTGTCAGGTCTACAGCGTGTACTCTGCCAACCTCTGCCAGTGCACATTGCCACTCATATCTGGTGTCACAATAGCGTGCATTTAAAACCAAAAAACTTTTTTTACTGTTATAGATTGAATAGCAGTTAGTTGTCTTCAAGTGGGTGTCAGGCCTACAGTGTGTACTCTGACAACCTCTGCCAGTGCACATTGCCACTCATACCTGGTGTCACAATAGCGTGCATTTAAAACCAAAAAACTTTTTTCACTGTTATAGATTGAATAGCAGTTAGTTGTCTTCAAGCGGGTGTGTCAGGACTACAGCGTGTACTCTGCCAACCTCTGCCACTGCACATTGGCACTCATATCTGGTGTCACAATAGCGTGCATTTAAAACCAAAAAACTTTTTTCACTGTAATAGATTGAATAGCAGTTAGTTGCCTGCAAGCATCTGTGTGTCAGGCCTACAGCGTGTACTCTGCCAACCTCTGCCAGTGCAAAGTGCCACTCATATCTGGTGTCACAATAGTGTGCATTTAAAACCCAAAAACTTTTTTCACTGTTATAGATTGAATAGCAGTTAGTTGTCTTCAAGCGGGTGTCAGGCCTACAGCGTGTACTCTGCCAACCTCTGCCAGTGCACATTGCCACTCATATCTGGTGTCACAATAGCATGCATTTAAAACCAAAAAACTTTTTTCACTGTTATAGATTGAATAGCAGTTAGTTGTCTTCAAGCGGGTGTCAGGCCTACAGCGTGTACTCTGCCAACCTCTGCCAGTGCACATTGCCACTGATATCTGGTGTCACAATAGCGTGCATTTAAAACCAAAAAACTTTTTTCACTGTTATCTATTGAATAGCAGTTAGTTGTCTTCAAGCGGGTGTCAGGCCTACAGCGTGTACTCTGCCAACCTCTGCCAGTGCACATTGCCACTCATATCTGGTGTCACAATAGCATGCATTTAAAACCAAAAAACTTTTTTCACTGTTATAGATTGAATAGCAGTTAGTTGTCTTCAAGCGGGTGTCAGGCCTACAGCGTGTACTCTGCCAACCTCTGCCAGTGCACATTGCCACTCATATCTGGTGTCACAATAGCGTGCATTTAAAACCAAAAAACTTTTTTCACTGTTATAGAATGAATAGCAGTTAGTTGTCTTCAAGCGGGTGTCAGGCCTACAGCGTGTACTCTGCCAACCTCTGCCAGTGCACATTGCCACTCATATCTGGTGTCACAATAGCGTGCATTTAAAACCAAAAAAACTTTTTTTACTGTTATAGATTGAATAGCAGTTAGTTGTCTTCAAGTGGGTGTCAGGCCTACAATGTGTACTCTGCCAACCTCTGCCAGTGCACATTGCCACTCATTTCTGGTGTCACAATAGCGTGCATTTAAAACCAAAAAACTTTTTTCACTGTTATAGATTGAATAGCAGTTAGTTGTCTTCAAGCGGGTGTGTCAGGCCTACAGCGTGTACTCTGTCAACCTCTGCCACTGCACATTGGCACTCATTTCTGGTGTCACAATAGCGGGCATTTAAAACCCAAAAACTTTTTTCACTGTAATAGATTGAATAGCAGTTAGTTGTCTGCAAGCATCTGTGTGTCAGGCCTACAGTGTGTACTCTGCCAACCTCTGCCAGTGCACATTGCCACTCATATCTGGTGTCACAATAGCGTGCATTTAAAAACAAATAATTATTTTCACTGATATAGATTGAATAGCAGTTAGTTGTCTGCAAGTGTCTGTGTGTCAGGCCAACAGCGTATACTCTGCCAACCTATGCCAGTCCACATTGCCACTCATATCTGGTGTCACAATAGCATGCATTTAAAACCAAAAAACTTTTTTCACTGTTATAGATTGAATAGCAGTTAGTTGTCTTCATGCGGGTGTCAGGTCTACAGCGTGTACTCTGCCAACCTCTGCCAGTGCACATTGCCACTCATATCTGGTGTCACAATAGCGTGCATTTAAAACCAAAACACTTTTTTCACTGTTATAGATTGAATAGCAGTTAGTTGTCTTCAAGCGGGTGTGTCAGGACTACAGCGTGTACTCTGCCAACCTCTGCCAGTGCACATTGCCACTCATATCTGGTGTCACAATAGCGTGCATTTAAAACCAAAAAACTTTTTTTACTGTTATAGATTGAATAGCAGTTAGTTGTCTTCAAGTGGGTGTCAGGCCTACAGCGTGTACTCTGCCAACCTCTGCCAGTGCACATTGCCACTCATATCTGGTGTCACAATAGCGTGCATTTAAAACCAAAAACTTTTTTCACTGTTATAGATTGAATAGCAGTTAGTTGTCTTCAAGCGGGTGTCAGGCCTACAGCGTGTACTCTGCCAACCTCTGCCAGTGCACATTGCCACTCATATCTGGTGTCACAATAGCGTGCATTTAAAACCCAAAAACTTTTTTCACTGTTATAGATTGAATAGCAGTTAGTTGTCTTTAAGCGGATGTCAGGCCTACAGCGTGTACTCTTCCAACCTCTGCCAGTGCACATTGCCACTCATATCTGGTGTCACAATAGCGTGCATTTAAAACCAAAAAACTTTTTTCACTGTTATACATTGAATAGCAGTTAGTTGTCTTCAAGCGGGTGTGTCAGGACTACAGCGTGTACTCTGCCAACCTCTGCCAGTGCACATTGCCACTCATATCTGGTGTCACAATAGCGTGCATTTAAAACCCAAAAACTTTTTTTACTGTTATAGATTGAATAGCAGTTAGTTGTCTTCAAGTGGGTGTCAGGCCTACAGTGTGTACTCTGCCAACCTCTGCCAGTGTACATTGCCACTCATACCTGGTGTCACAATAGCGTGCATTTAAAACCCAAAAACTTTTTTCACTGTTATAGATTGAATAGCAGTTAGTTGTCTTCAAGCGGGTGTCAGGCCTACAGCGTGTACTCTGCCAACCTCTGCCAGTGCACATTGCCACTCATATCTGGTGTCACAATAGCGTGCATTTAAAACCAAAAACTTTTTTCACTGTTATAGATTGAATAGCAGTTAGTTGTCTTCAAGCGGGTGTAAGGCCTACAATGTGTACTCTGCCAACCTCTGCCAGTGCACATTGCCACTCATATCTGGTGTCACAATAGCGTGCATTTAAAACCCAAAAGCTTTTTTCACTGTTATAGATTGAATAGCAGTTAGTTGTCTTTAAGTGGGTGTCAGGCCTACAGCGTGTACTCTGCCAACCTCTGCCAGAGCACATTGCCACTCATATCTGGTGTCACAATAGCGTGCATTTAAAACCCCAATTTTTTTTACACTGTTATTGATTGAATAGCAGTTAGTTGTCTTCAAGCGTGTGTGTCAGGCCTACAGCGTGTACTCTGCCAACCTCTGCCAATGCAAAGTGCCACTCATATCTGGTGTCACAATAGCGTGCATTTAAAACCCAAAAACTTTTTTCACTGTTATAGATTGAATAGCAGTTAGTTGTCTTCAAGCGGGTGTCAGGCTAACAGCGTGTACTCTGCAAACATCTGCCAGTGCATATTGCCACTCATATCTGGTGCCACAATAGTGTGCATTTAAAACCCAAAAACTTTTTTCACTGTTATAGATTGAATAGCAGTTAGTTGTCTTCAAGCAGGTGTCAGGCCTACAGCGTGTACTCTGCCAACCTCTGCCAGTGCACATTGCCACTCATATCTGGTGTCACAATAGCGTGCATTTAAACCAAAAAATGTGTTCACTGTTATAGATTGAATAGCAGTTAGTTGTCTTCAAGCGGGTGTCAGGCCTAAAGCGTGTACTCTGCCAATCTCTGCCTGTGCACATTGCCACTCATATCTTCTGTCACAATAGCGTGCATTTAAAACCCCAAAACTTTTTTCACTGTTATAGATTGAATAGCAGTTAGTTGTCTTCAAGCGGGTGTCAGGCCTACAGCGTGTACTCTGCCAACCTCTTCCAGTGCACATTGCCACTCATATCTGGTGTCACAATAGCGTGCATTTAAAACACAAAAACGTTTTTCACTGTTATAGATTGAATAGCAGTTAGTTGTCTTCAAGCGGGTGTCAGGCCTACAGCGTGTACTCTGCCAACCTCTGCCAGTGCACATTGCCACTCATATCTGGTGTCACAATAGCGTGCATTTAAAACCCAAAATCTTTTTTCACTATTATAGATTGAATAGCAGTTAGTTGTCTTCAAGTGGGTGTCAGGCCTACAGTGTGTACTCTGACAACCTCTGCCAGTGCACATTGCCACTCATACCTGGTGTCACAATAGCGTGCATTTAAAACCAAAAAACTTTTTTCACTGTTATAGATTGAATAGCAGTTAGTTGTCTTCAAGCGGGTGTCAGGCCTACAGCGTGTACTCTGCCAACCTCTGCCAGTGCACATTGCCACTCATATCTGGTGTCACAATAGCGTGCATTTAAAACCCCAATTTTTTTTACACTGTTATTGATTGAATAGCAGTTAGTTGTCTTCAAGCGTGTGTGTCAGGCCTACAGCGTGTACTCTGCCAACCTCTGCCAATGCAAAGTGCCACTCATATCTGGTGTCACAATAGCGTGCATTTAAAACCCAAAAACTTTTTTCACTGTTATAGATTGAATAGCAGTTAGTTGTCTTCAAGCGGGTGTCAGGCTAACAGCGTGTACTCTGCAAACATCTGCCAGTGCATATTGTCACTCATATCTGGTGCCACAATAGTGTGCATTTAAAACCCAAAAACTTTTTTCACTGTTATAGATTGAATAGCAGTTAGTTGTCTTCAAGCAGGTGTCAGGCCTACAGCGTGTACTCTGCCAACCTCTGCCAGTGCACATTGCCACTCATATCTGGTGTCACAATAGCGTGCATTTAAACCAAAAAATGTGTTCACTGTTATAGATTGAATAGCAGTTAGTTGTCTTCGGGCGGGTGTCAGGCCTAAAGCGTGTACTCTGCCAATCTCTGCCTGTGCACATTGCCACTCATATCTTCTGTCACAATAGCGTGCATTTAAAACCCCAAAACTTTTTTCACTGTTATAGATTGAATAGCAGTTAGTTGTCTTCAAGCGGGTGTCAGGCCTACAGCGTGTACTCTGCCAACCTCTTCCAGGGCACATTGCCACTCATATCTGGTGTCACAATAGCGTGCATTTAAAACACAAAAACGTTTTTCACTGTTATAGATTGAATAGCAGTTAGTTGTCTTCAAGCGGGTGTCAGGCCTACAGCGTGTACTCTGCCAACCTCTGCCAGTGCACATTGCCACTCATATCTGGTGTCACAATAGCGTGCATTTAAAACCCAAAATCTTTTTTCACTATTATAGATTGAATAGCAGTTAGTTGTCTTCAAGTGGGTGTCAGGCCTACAGTGTGTACTCTGACAACCTCTGCCAGTGCACATTGCCACTCATACCTGGTGTCACAATAGCGTGCATTTAAAACCAAAAAACTTTTTTCACTGTTATAGATTGAATAGCAGTTAGTTGTCTTTAAGCGGATGTCAGGCCTACAGCGTGTACTCTTCCAACCTCTGCCAGTGCACATTGCCACTCATATCTGGTGTCACAATAGCGTGCATTTAAAACCCAAAAACTTTTTTCACTGTTATAGATTGAATAGCAGTTAGTTGTCTTTAAGCGGATGTCAGGCCTACAGCGTGTACTCTTCCAACCTCTGCCAGTGCACATTGCCACTCATATCTGGTGTCACAATAGCGTGCATTTAAAACCAAAAAACTTTTTTCACTGTTATACATTGAATAGCAGTTAGTTGTCTTCAAGCGGGTGTGTCAGGACTACAGCGTGTACTCTGCCAACCTCTGCCAGTGCACATTGCCACTCATATCTGGTGTCACAATAGCGTGCATTTAAAACCCACAAACTTTTTTTACTGTTATAGATTGAATAGCAGTTAGTTGTCTTCAAGTGGGTGTCAGGCCTACAGTGTGTACTCTGCCAACCTCTGCCAGTGTACATTGCCACTCATACCTGGTGTCACAATAGCGTGCATTTAAAACCCAAAAACGTTTTTCACTGTTATAGATTGAATAGCAGTTAGTTGTCTTCAAGCGGTTGTCAGGCCTACAGCGTGTACTCTGCCAACCTCTGCCAGTGCACATTGCCACTCATATCTGGTGTCACAATAGCGTGCATTTAAAACCAAAAACTTTTTTCACTGTTATAGATTGAATAGCAGTTAGTTGTCTTCAAGCGGGTGTCAGGCCTACAGCGTGTACTCTGCCAACCTCTGCCAGTGCACATTGCCACTCATATCTGGTGTCACAATAGCGTGCATTTAAAACCCAAAAACTTTTTTCACTGTTATACATTGAATAGCAGTTAGTTGTCTTCAAGCGGGTGTAAGGCCTACAATGTGTACTCTGCCAACCTCTGCCAGTGCACATTGCCACTCATATCTGGTGTCACAATAGCGTGCATTTAAAACCCAAAAGCTTTTTTCACTGTTATAGATTGAATAGCAGTTAGTTGTCTTTAAGTGGGTGTCAGGCCTACAGCGTGTACTCTGCCAACCTCTGCCAGAGCACATTGCCACTCATATCTGGTGTCACAATAGCGTGCATTTAAAACCCCAATTTTTATTACACTGTTATTGATTGAATAGCAGTTAGTTGTCTTCAAGCGTGTGTGTCAGGCCTACAGCGTGTACTCTGCCAACCTCTGCCAATGCAAAGTGCCACTCATATCTGGTGTCACAATAGCGTGCATTTAAAACCCAAAAACTTTTTTCACTGTTATAGATTGAATAGCAGTTAGTTGTCTTCAAGCGGGTGTCAGGCTAACAGCGTGTACTCTGCAAACATCTGCCAGTGCATATTGCCACTCATATCTGGTGCCACAATAGTGTGCATTTAAAACCCAAAAACTTTTTTCACTGTTATAGATTGAATAGCAGTTAGTTGTCTTCAAGCAGGTGTCAGGCCTACAGCGTGTACTCTGCCAACCTCTGCCAGTGCACATTGCCACTCATATCTGGTGTCACAATAGCGTGCATTTAAACCAAAAAATGTGTTCACTGTTATAGATTGAATAGCAGTTAGTTGTCTTCAAGCGGGTGTCAGGCCTAAAGCGTGTACTCTGCCAATCTCTGCCTGTGCACATTGCCACTCATATCTTCTGTCACAATAGCGTGCATTTAAAACCCCAAAACTTTTTTCACTGTTATAGATTGAATAGCAGTTAGTTGTCTTCAAGCGGGTGTCAGGCCTACAGCGTGTACTCTGCCAACCTCTTCCAGTGCACATTGCCACTCATATCTGGTGTCACAATAGCGTGCATTTAAAACACAAAAACGTTTTTCACTGTTATAGATTGAATAGCAGTTAGTTGTCTTCAAGCGGGTGTCAGGCCTACAGCGTGTACTCTGCCAACCTCTGCCAGTGCACATTGCCACTCATATCTGGTGTCACAATAGCGTGCATTTAAAACCCAAAATCTTTTTTCACTATTATAGATTGAATAGCAGTTAGTTGTCTTCAAGTGGGTGTCAGGCCTACAGTGTGTACTCTGACAACCTCTGCCAGTGCACATTGCCACTCATACCTGGTGTCACAATAGCGTGCATTTAAAACCAAAAAACTTTTTTCACTGTTATAGATTGAATAGCAGTTAGTTGTCTTCAAGCGGGTGTCAGGCCTACAGCGTGTACTCTGCCAACCTCTGCCAGTGCACATTGCCACTCATATCTGGTGTCACAATAGCGTGCATTTAAAACCCCAATTTTTTTTACACTGTTATTGATTGAATAGCAGTTAGTTGTCTTCAAGCGTGTGTGTCAGGCCTACAGCGTGTACTCTGCCAACCTCTGCCAATGCAAAGTGCCACTCATATCTGGTGTCACAATAGCGTGCATTTAAAACCCAAAAACTTTTTTCACTGTTATAGATTGAATAGCAGTTAGTTGTCTTCAAGCGGGTGTCAGGCTAACAGCGTGTACTCTGCAAACATCTGCCAGTGCATATTGTCACTCATATCTGGTGCCACAATAGTGTGCATTTAAAACCCAAAAACTTTTTTCACTGTTATAGATTGAATAGCAGTTAGTTGTCTTCAAGCAGGTGTCAGGCCTACAGCGTGTACTCTGCCAACCTCTGCCAGTGCACATTGCCACTCATATCTGGTGTCACAATAGCGTGCATTTAAACCAAAAAATGTGTTCACTGTTATAGATTGAATAGCAGTTAGTTGTCTTCGGGCAGGTGTCAGGCCTAAAGCGTGTACTCTGCCAATCTCTGCCTGTGCACATTGCCACTCATATCTTCTGTCACAATAGCGTGCATTTAAAACCCCAAAACTTTTTTCACTGTTATAGATTGAATAGCAGTTAGTTGTCTTCAAGCGGGTGTCAGGCCTACAGCGTGTACTCTGCCAACCTCTTCCAGTGCACATTGCCACTCATATCTGGTGTCACAATAGCGTGCATTTAAAACACAAAAACGTTTTTCACTGTTATAGATTGAATAGCAGTTAGTTGTCTTCAAGCGGGTGTCAGGCCTACAGCGTGTACTCTGCCAACCTCTGCCAGTGCACATTGCCACTCATATCTGGTGTCACAATAGCGTGCATTTAAAACCCAAAATCTTTTTTCACTATTATAGATTGAATAGCAGTTAGTTGTCTTCAAGTGGGTGTCAGGCCTACAGTGTGTACTCTGACAACCTCTGCCAGTGCACATTGCCACTCATACCTGGTGTCACAATAGCGTGCATTTAAAACCAAAAAACTTCTTTCACTGTTATAGATTGAATAGCAGTTAGTTGTCTTCAAGCGGGTGTGTCAGGCCTACAGCGTGTACTCTGCCAACCTCTGCCAGTGCACAGTGCCACTCATATCTGGTGTCACAATAGCGTGCATTTAAAAACAAATAATTTTTTTCACTGATATAGATTGAATAGCAGTTAGTTGTCTGCAAGTGTCTGTGTGTCAGGCCAACAGCGTGTACTCTGCCAACCTCTGCCAGTGCACAATGCCACTCATACCTGGTGTCACAATAGCGTGCATTTAAAACCCAAAAACTTTTTTTAACTGTTATAGATTGAATAGCAGTTAGTTGTCTTCAAGCGGGTGTCAGGCCTACAGCGTGTACTCTGCCAACCTCTGCCAGTGCACATTGCCACTCATATCTGGTGTCACAATAGCATGCATTTAAAACCAAAAAACTTTTTTCACTGTTATAGATTGAATAGCAGTTAGTTGTCTTCAAGCGGGTGTCAGGCCTACAGCGTGTACTCTGCCAACCTCTGCCAGTGCACATTGCCACTCATATCTGGTGTCACAATAGCGTGCATTTAAAACCCAAAATCTTTTTTCACTATTATAGATTGAATAGCAGTTAGTTGTCTTCAAGTGGGTGTCAGGCCTACAGTGTGTACTCTGACAACCTCTGCCAGTGCACATTGCCACTCATACCTGGTGTCACAATAGCGTGCATTTAAAACCAAAAAACTTTTTTCACTGTTATAGATTGAATAGCAGTTAGTTGTCTTCAAGCGGGTGTCAGGCCTACAGCGTGTACTCTGCCAACCTCTGCCAGTGCACATTGCCACTCATATCTGGTGTCACAATAGCGTGCATTTAAAACCCCAATTTTTTTTACACTGTTATTGATTGAATAGCAGTTAGTTGTATTCAAGCGTGTGTGTCAGGCCTACAGCGTGTACTCTGCCAACCTCTGCCAGTGCACATTGCCACTCATATCTGGTGTCACAATAGCGTGCATTTAAAACCCAAAAACTTTTTTCACTGTTATAGATTGAATAGCAGTTAGTTGTCTTCAAGCAGGTGTCAGGCCTACAGCGTGTACTCTTCCAATCTCTGCCAGTGCACATTGCCACTCATATCTGGTGTCACAATAGCGTGCATTTAAAACCAAAAAACTTTTTTCACTGTTATACATTGAATAGCAGTTAGTTGTCTTCAAGCCGGTGTAAGGCCTACAGCGTGTACTCTGCCAACCTCTGCCAGTGCACATTGCCACTCATATCTGGTGTCACAATAGCGTGCATTTAAACCAAAAAATGTGTTCACTGTTATAGATTGAATAGCAGTTAGTTGTCTTCAAGCGGGTGTCAGGCCTAAAGCGTGTACTCTGCCAATCTCTGCCTGTGCACATTGCCACTCATATCTTCTGTCACAATAGCGTGCATTTAAAACCCCAAAACTTTTTTCACTGTTATAGATTGAATAGCAGTTAGTTGTCTTCAAGCGGGTGTCAGGCCTACAGCGTGTACTCTGCCAACCTCTTCCAGTGCACATTGCCACTCATATCTGGTGTCACAATAGCGTGCATTTAAAACACAAAAACGTTTTTCACTGTTATAGATTGAATAGCAGTTAGTTGTCTTCAAGCGGGTGTCAGGCCTACAGCGTGTACTCTGCCAACCTCTGCCAGTGCACATTGCCACTCATATCTGGTGTCACAATAGCGTGCATTTAAAACCCAAAATCTTTTTTCACTATTATAGATTGAATAGCAGTTAGTTGTCTTCAAGTGGGTGTCAGGCCTACAGTGTGTACTCTGACAACCTCTGCCAGTGCACATTGCCACTCATACCTGGTTTCACAATAGCGTGCATTTAAAACCAAAAAACTTCTTTCACTGTTATAGATTGAATAGCAGTTAGTTGTCTTCAAGCGGGTGTGTCAGGCCTACAGCGTGTACTCTGCCAACCTCTGCCAGTGCACAGTGCCACTCATATCTGGTGTCACAATAGCGTGCATTTAAAAACAAATAATTTTTTTCACTGATATAGATTGAATAGCAGTTAGTTGTCTGCAAGTGTCTGTGTGTCAGGCCAACAGCGTGTACTCTGCCAACCTCTGCCAGTGCACAGTGCCACTCATACCTGGTGTCACAATAGCGTGCATTTAAAACCCAAAAACTTTTTTCACTGTTATAGATTGAATAGCAGTTAGTTGTCTTCAAGCGGGTGTCAGGCCTACAGCGTGTACTCTGCCAACCTCTGCCAGTGCACATTGCCACTCATATCTGGTGTCACAATAGCATGCATTTAAAACCAAAAAACTTTTTTCACTGTTATAGATTGAATAGCAGTTAGTTGTCTTCAAGCGGGTGTCAGGCCTACAGCGTGTACTCTGCCAACCTCTGCCAGTGCACATTGCCACTCATATCTGGTGTCACAATAGCGTGCATTTAAAACCAAAAAACTTTTTTCACTGTTATGGATTGAATAGCAGTTAGTTGTCTTCAAGCGGGTGTCAGGCCTACAGCGTGTACTCTGCCAACCTCTGCCAGTGCACATTGCCACTCATATCTGGTGTCACAATAGCATGCATTTAAAACCAAAAAACGTTTTTCACTGTTATAGATTGAATAGCAGTTAGTTGTCTTCAAGCGGGTGTCAGGCCTACAGTGTGTACTCTGCCAACCTCTGCCAGTGCACATTGCCACTCATATCTGGTGTCACAATAGCGTGCATTTAAAACTCAAATGCTTTTTTCACTGTTATAGATTGAATAGCAGTTAGTTGTCTTCAAGCGGGTTTCAGGCCTACAGCGTGTACTCTGCCAACCTCTGCCAGTGCACATTGCCACTCATATCTGGTGTCACAATAGCGTGCATTTAAAACCCAAAAACTTTTTTCACTGTTATAGATTGAATAGCAGTTAGTTGTCTTCAAGCGGGTGTCAGGCCTACAGCGTGTACTCTTCCAATCTCTGCCAGTGCACATTGCCACTCATATCTGGTGTCACAATAGCGTGCATTTAAAACCAAAAAACTTTTTTCACTGTTATACATTGAATAGCAGTTAGTTGTCTTCAAGCCGGTGTAAGGCCTACAGCGTGTACTCTGCCAACCTCTGCCAGTGCACATTGCCACTCATATCTGGTGTCACAATAGCGTGCATTTAAAATCCAAAAGATTTTTTCACTGTTATAGATTGAATAGCAGTTAGTTGTCTTTAAGTGGGTGTCAGGCCTACAGCGTGTACTCTGCCAACCTCTGCCAGTGCACATTGCCACTCATATCTGGTGTCACAATAGCGTGCATTTAAAACCCCAATTTTTTTTACACTGTTATTGATTGAATAGCAGTTAGTTGTCTTCAAGCGTGTGTGTCAGGCCTACAGCGTGTACTCTGCCAACCTCTGCCAATGCAAAGTGCCACTCATATCTGGTGTCACAATAGCGTGCATTTAAAACCCAAAAACTTTTTTCACTGTTATAGATTGAATAGCAGTTAGTTGTCTTCAAGCGGGTGTCAGGCTAACAGCGTGTACTCTGCAAACATCTGCCAGTGCATATTGCCACTCATATCTGGTGCCACAATAGTGTGCATTTAAAACCCAAAATCTTTTTTCACTGTTATAGATTGAATAGCAGTTAGTTGTCTTCAAGCAGGTGTCAGGCCTACAGCGTGTACTCTGCCAACCTCTGCCAGTGCACATTGCCACTCATATCTGGTGCATTTAAACCAAAAAATGTGTTCACTGTTATAGATTGAATAGCAGTTAGTTGTCTTCAAGCGGGTGTCAGGCCTAAAGCGTGTACTCTGCCAATCTCTGCCTGTGCACATTGCCACTCATATCTTCTGTCACAATAGCGTGCATTTAAAACCCCAAAACTTTTTTCACTGTTATAGATTGAATAGCAGTTAGTTGTCTTCAAGCGGGTGTCAGGCCTACAGCGTGTACTCTGCCAACCTCTGCCAATGCAAAGTGCCACTCATATCTGGTGTCACAATAGCGTGCATTTAAAACCCAAAAACTTTTTTCACTGTTATAGATTGAATAGCAGTTAGTTGTCTTCAAGCGGGTGTCAGGCTAACAGCGTGTACTCTGCAAACATCTGCCAGTGCATATTGCCACTCATATCTGGTGTCACAATAGCGTGCATTTAAAACACAAAAAGTTTTTCACTGTTATAGATTGAATAGCAGTTAGTTGTCTTCAAGCGGGTGTCAGGCCTACAGCGTGTACTCTGCCAACCTCTGCCAGTGCACATTGCCACTCATATCTGGTGTCACAATAGCGTGCATTTAAAACCCAAAATCTTTTTTCACTATTATAGATTGAATAGCAGTTAGTTGTCTTCAAGTGGGTGTCAGGCCTACAGTGTGTACTCTGACAACCTCTGCCAGTGCACATTGCCACTCATACCTGGTGTCACAATAGCGTGCATTTAAAACCCAAAAACTTTTTTCACTGTTATAGATTGAATAGCAGTTAGTTGTCTTCAAGCGGGTGTCAGGCCTACAGCGTGTACTCTACCAACCTCTGCCAGTGCACATTGCCACTCATATCTGGTGTCACAATAGCGTGCATTTAAAACCAAAAAACTTTTTTCACTGTTATAGATTGAATAGCAGTTAGTTGTCTTCAAGCGGGTGTCAGGCCTACAGCGTGTACTCTGCCAACCTCTGCCAATGCAAAGTGCCACTCATATCTGGTGTCACAATAGCGTGCATTTAAAACCCAAAAACTTTTTTCACTGTTATAGATTGAATAGCAGTTAGTTGTCTTCAAGCGGGTGTCAGGCTAACAGCGTGTACTCTGCAAACATCTGCCAGTGCATATTGCCACTCATATCTGGTGCCACAATAGTGTGCATTTAAAACCCAAAAACTTTTTTCACTGTTATAGATTGAATAGCAGTTAGTTGTCTTCAAGCAGGTGTCAGGCCTACAGCGTGTACTCTGCCAACCTCTGCCAGTGCACATTGCCACTCATATCTGGTGTCACAATAGCGTGCATTTAAACCAAAAAATGTGTTCACTGTTATAGATTGAATAGCAGTTAGTTGTCTTCAAGCGGGTGTCAGGCCTAAAGCGTGTACTCTGCCAATCTCTGCCTGTGCACATTGCCACTCATATCTTCTGTCACAATAGCGTGCATTTAAAACCCCAAAACTTTTTTCACTGTTATAGATTGAATAGCAGTTAGTTGTCTTCAAGCGGGTGTCAGGCCTACAGCGTGTACTCTGCCAACCTCTTCCAGTGCACATTGCCACTCATATCTGGTGTCACAATAGCGTGCATTTAAAACACAAAAACGTTTTTCACTGTTATAGATTGAATAGCAGTTAGTTGTCTTCAAGCGGGTGTCAGGCCTACAGCGTGTACTCTGCCAACCTCTGCCAGTGCACATTGCCACTCATATCTGGTGTCACAATAGCGTGCATTTAAAACCCAAAATCTTTTTTCACTATTATAGATTGAATAGCAGTTAGTTGTCTTCAAGTGGGTGTCAGGCCTACAGTGTGTACTCTGACAACCTCTGCCAGTGCACATTGCCACTCATACCTGGTGTCACAATAGCGTGCATTTAAAACCAAAAAACTTTTTTCACTGTTATAGATTGAATAGCAGTTAGTTGTCTTCAAGCGGGTGTCAGGCCTACAGCGTGTACTCTGCCAACCTCTGCCAGTGCACATTGCCACTCATATCTGGTGTCACAATAGCGTGCATTTAAAACCCCAATTTTTTTTACACTGTTATTGATTGAATAGCAGTTAGTTGTCTTCAAGCGTGTGTGTCAGGCCTACAGCGTGTACTCTGCCAACCTCTGCCAATGCAAAGTGCCACTCATATCTGGTGTCACAATAGCGTGCATTTAAAACCCAAAAACTTTTTTCACTGTTATAGATTGAATAGCAGTTAGTTGTCTTCAAGCGGGTGTCAGGCTAACAGCGTGTACTCTGCAAACATCTGCCAGTGCATATTGTCACTCATATCTGGTGCCACAATAGTGTGCATTTAAAACCCAAAAACTTTTTTCACTGTTATAGATTGAATAGCAGTTAGTTGTCTTCAAGCAGGTGTCAGGCCTACAGCGTGTACTCTGCCAACCTCTGCCAGTGCACATTGCCACTCATATCTGGTGTCACAATAGCGTGCATTTAAACCAAAAAATGTGTTCACTGTTATAGATTGAATAGCAGTTAGTTGTCTTCGGGCGGGTGTCAGGCCTAAAGCGTGTACTCTGCCAATCTCTGCCTGTGCATATTGCCACTCATATCTTCTGTCACAATAGCGTGCATTTAAAACCCCAAAACTTTTTTCACTGTTATAGATTGAATAGCAGTTAGTTGTCTTCAAGCGGGTGTCAGGCCTACAGCGTGTACTCTGCCAACCTCTTCCAGTGCACATTGCCACTCATATCTGGTGTCACAATAGCGTGCATTTAAAACACAAAAACGTTTTTCACTGTTATAGATTGAATAGCAGTTAGTTGTCTTCAAGCGGGTGTCAGGCCTACAGCGTGTACTCTGCCAACCTCTGCCAGTGCACATTGCCACTCATATCTGGTGTCACAATAGCGTGCATTTAAAACCCAAAATCTTTTTTCACTATTATAGATTGAATAGCAGTTAGTTGTCTTCAAGTGGGTGTCAGGCCTACAGTGTGTACTCTGACAACCTCTGCCAGTGCACATTGCCACTCATACCTGGTGTCACAATAGCGTGCATTTAAAACCAAAAAACTTCTTTCACTGTTATAGATTGAATAGCAGTTAGTTGTCTTCAAGCGGGTATGTCAGGCCTACAGCGTGTACTCTGCCAACCTCTGCCAGTGCACAGTGCCACTCATATCTGGTGTCACAATAGCGTGCATTTAAAAACAAATAATTTTTTTCACTGATATAGATTGAATAGCAGTTAGTTGTCTGCAAGTGTCTGTGTGTCAGGCCAACAGCGTGTACTCTGCCAACCTCTGCCAGTGCACAGTGCCACTCATACCTGGTGTCACAATAGCGTGCATTTAAAACCCAAAAACTTTTTTCACTGTTATAGATTGAATAGCAGTTAGTTGTCTTCAAGCGGGTGTCAGGCCTACAGCGTGTACTCTGCCAACCTCTGCCAGTGCACATTGCCACTCATATCTGGTGTCACAATAGCATGCATTTAAAACCAAAAAACTTTTTTCACTGTTATAGATTGAATAGCAGTTAGTTGTCTTCAAGCGGGTGTCAGGCCTACAGCGTGTACTCTGCCAACCTCTGCCAGTGCACATTGCCACTCATATCTGGTGTCACAATAGCGTGCATTTAAAACCCAAAATCTTTTTTCACTATTATAGATTGAATAGCAGTTAGTTGTCTTCAAGTGGGTGTCAGGCCTACAGTGTGTACTCTGACAACCTCTGCCAGTGCACATTGCCACTCATACCTGGTGTCACAATAGCGTGCATTTAAAACCAAAAAACTTTTTTCACTGTTATAGATTGAATAGCAGTTAGTTGTCTTCAAGCGGGTGTCAGGCCTACAGCGTGTACTCTGCCAACCTCTGCCAGTGCACATTGCCACTTATATCTGGTGTCACAATAGCGTGCATTTAAAACCCCAATTTTTTTTACACTGTTATTGATTGAATAGCAGTTAGTTGTCTTCAAGCGTGTGTGTCAGGCCTACAGCGTGTACTCTGCCAACCTCTGCCAGTGCACATTGCCACTCATATCTGGTGTCACAATAGCGTGCATTTAAAACCCAAAAACTTTTTTCACTGTTATAGATTGAATAGCAGTTAGTTGTCTTCAAGCGGGTGTCAGGCCTACAGCGTGTACTCTTCCAATCTCTGCCAGTGCACATTGCCACTCATATCTGGTGTCACAATAGCGTGCATTTAAAACCAAAAAACTTTTTTCACTGTTATACATTGAATAGCAGTTAGTTGTCTTCAAGCCGGTGTAAGGCCTACAGCGTGTACTCTGCCAACCTCTGCCAGTGCACATTGCCACTCATATCTGGTGTCACAATAGCGTGCATTTAAACCAAAAAATGTGTTCACTGTTATAGATTGAATAGCAGTTAGTTGTCTTCAAGCGGGTGTCAGGCCTAAAGCGTGTACTCTGCCAATCTCTGCCTGTGCACATTGCCACTCATATCTTCTGTCACAATAGCGTGCATTTAAAACCCCAAAACTTTTTTCACTGTTATAGATTGAATAGCAGTTAGTTGTCTTCAAGCGGGTGTCAGGCCTACAGCGTGTACTCTGCCAACCTCTGCCAGTGCACATTGCCACTCATATCTGGTGTCACAATAGCGTGCATTTAAAACCCAAAATCTTTTTTCACTATTATAGATTGAATAGCAGTTAGTTGTCTTCAAGTGGGTGTCAGGCCTACAGTGTGTACTCTGACAACCTCTGCCAGTGCACATTGCCACTCATACCTGGTGTCACAATAGCGTGCATTTAAAACCAAAAAACTTCTTTCACTGTTATAGATTGAATAGCAGTTAGTTGTCTTCAAGCGGGTGTGTCAGGCCTACAGCGTGTACTCTGCCAACCTCTGCCAGTGCACAGTGCCACTCATATCTGGTGTCACAATAGCGTGCATTTAAAAACAAATAATTTTTTTCACTGATATAGATTGAATAGCAGTTAGTTGTCTTCAAGCGGGTGTCAGGCCTACAGCGTGTACTCTGCCAACCTCTTCCAGTGCACATTGCCACTCATATCTGGTGTCACAATAGCGTGCATTTAAAACACAAAAACGTTTTTCACTGTTATAGATTGAATAGCAGTTAGTTGTCTTCAAGCGGGTGTCAGGCCTACAGCGTGTACTCTGCCAACCTCTGCCAGTGCACATTGCCACTCATATCTGGTGTCACAATAGCGTGCATTTAAAACCCAAAATCTTTTTTCACTATTATAGATTGAATAGCAGTTAGTTGTCTTCAAGTGGGTGTCAGGCCTACAGTGTGTACTCTGACAACCTCTGCCAGTGCACATTGCCACTCATACCTGGTGTCACAATAGCGTGCATTTAAAACCAAAAAACTTCTTTCACTGTTATAGATTGAATAGCAGTTAGTTGTCTTCAAGCGGGTGTGTCAGGCCTACAGCGTGTACTCTGCCAACCTCTGCCAGTGCACAGTGCCACTCATATCTGGTGTCACAATAGCGTGCATTTAAAAACAAATAATTTTTTTCACTGATATAGATTGAATAGCAGTTAGTTGTCTGCAAGTGTCTGTGTGTCAGGCCAACAGCGTGTACTCTGCCAACCTCTGCCAGTGCACAGTGCCACTCATACCTGGTGTCACAATAGCGTGCATTTAAAACCCAAAAACTTTTTTCACTGTTATAGATTGAATAGCAGTTAGTTGTCTTCAAGCGGGTGTCAGGCCTACAGCGTGTACTCTGCCAACCTCTGCCAGTGCACATTGCCACTCATATCTGGTGTCACAATAGCATGCATTTAAAACCAAAAAACTTTTTTCACTGTTATAGATTGAATAGCAGTTAGTTGTCTTCAAGCGGGTGTCAGGCCTACAGCGTGTACTCTGCCAACCTCTGCCAGTGCACATTGCCACTCATATCTGGTGTCACAATAGCGTGCATTTAAAACCAAAAAACTTTTTTCACTGTTATGGATTGAATAGCAGTTAGTTGTCTTCAAGCGGGTGTCAGGCCTACAGCGTGTACTCTGCCAACCTCTGCCAGTGCACATTGCCACTCATATCTGGTGTCACAATAGCATGCATTTAAAACCAAAAAACGTTTTTCACTGTTATAGATTGAATAGCAGTTAGTTGTCTTCAAGCGGGTGTCAGGCCTACAGTGTGTACTCTGCCAACCTCTGCCAGTGCACATTGCCACTCATATCTGGTGTCACAATAGCGTGCATTTAAAACTCAAATGCTTTTTTCACTGTTATAGATTGAATAGCAGTTAGTTGTCTTCAAGCGGGTTTCAGGCCTACAGCGTGTACTCTGCCAACCTCTGCCAGTGCACATTGCCACTCATATCTGGTGTCACAATAGCGTGCATTTAAAACCCAAAAACTTTTTTCACTGTTATAGATTGAATAGCAGTTAGTTGTCTTCAAGCGGGTGTCAGGCCTACAGCGTGTACTCTTCCAATCTCTGCCAGTGCACATTGCCACTCATATCTGGTGTCACAATAGCGTGCATTTAAAACCAAAAAACTTTTTTCACTGTTATAGATTGAATAGCAGTTAGTTGTCTTCAAGCGGGTGTCAGGCCTACAGCGTGTACTCTGCCAACCTCTGCCAGTGCACATTGCCACTCATATCTGGTGTCACAATAGCGTGCATTTAAAACCCAAAAACTTTTTTCACTGTTATAGATTGAATAGCAGTTAGTTGTCTTCAAGCGGGTGTCAGGCCTACAGCGTGTACTCTGCCAACCTCTGCCAGTGCACATTGCCACTCATATCTGGTGTCACAATAGCGTGCATTTAAAACCCAAAAGCTTTTTTCACTGTTATAGATTGAATAGCAGTTAGTTGTCTTTAAGTGGGTGTCAGGCCTACAGCGTGTACTCTGCCAACCTCTGCCAGTGCACATTGCCACTCATATCTGGTGTCACAATAGCGTGCATTTAAAACCCCAATTTTTTTTACACTGTTATTGATTGAATAGCAGTTAGTTGTCTTCAAGCGTGTGTGTCAGGCCTACAGCGTGTACTCTGCCAACCTCTGCCAATGCAAAGTGCCACTCATATCTGGTGTCACAATAGCGTGCATTTAAAACCCAAAAACTTTTTTCACTGTTATAGATTGAATAGCAGTTAGTTGTCTTCAAGCGGGTGTCAGGCTAACAGCGTGTACTCTGCAAACATCTGCCAGTGCATATTGCCACTCATATCTGGTGCCACAATAGTGTGCATTTAAAACCCAAAAACTTTTTTCACTGTTATAGATTGAATAGCAGTTAGTTGTCTTCAAGCAGGTGTCAGGCCTACAGCGTGTACTCTGCCAACCTCTGCCAGTGCACATTGCCACTCATATCTGGTGCATTTAAACCAAAAAATGTGTTCACTGTTATAGATTGAATAGCAGTTAGTTGTCTTCAAGCGGGTGTCAGGCCTAAAGCGTGTACTCTGCCAATCTCTGCCTGTGCACATTGCCACTCATATCTTCTGTCACAATAGCGTGCATTTAAAACCCCAAAACTTTTTTCACTGTTATAGATTGAATAGCAGTTAGTTGTCTTCAAGCGGGTGTCAGGCCTACAGCGTGTACTCTGCCAACCTCTGCCAATGCCAAGTGCCACTCATATCTGGTGTCACAATAGCGTGCATTTAAAACCCAAAAACTTTTTTCACTGTTATAGATTGAATAGCAGTTAGTTGTCTTCAAGCGGGTGTCAGGCTAACAGCGTGTACTCTGCAAACATCTGCCAGTGCATATTGCCACTCATATCTGGTGTCACAATAGCGTGCATTTAAAACACAAAAAGTTTTTCACTGTTATAGATTGAATAGCAGTTAGTTGTCTTCAAGCGGGTGTCAGGCCTACAGCGTGTACTCTGCCAACCTCTGCCAGTGCACATTGCCACTCATATCTGGTGTCACAATAGCGTGCATTTAAAACCCAAAATCTTTTTTCACTATTATAGATTGAATAGCAGTTAGTTGTCTTCAAGTGGGTGTCAGGCCTTCAGTGTGTACTCTGACAACCTCTGCCAGTGCACATTGCCACTCATACCTGGTGTCACAATAGCGTGCATTTAAAACCCAAAAACTTTTTTCACTGTTATAGATTGAATAGCAGTTAGTTGTCTTCAAGCGGGTGTCAGGCCTACAGCGTGTACTCTACCAACCTCTGCCAGTGCACATTGCCACTCATATCTGGTGTCACAATAGCGTGCATTTAAAACCAAAAAACTTTTTTCACTGTTATAGATTGAATAGCAGTTAGTTGTCTTCAAGCGGGTGTCAGGCCTACAGCGTGTACTCTGCCAACCTCTGCCAGTGCACATTGCCACTCATATCTGGTGTCACAATAGCGTGCATTTAAAACCAAAAAAACTTTTTTTACTGTTATAGATTGAATAGCAGTTAGTTGTCTTCAAGTGGGTGTCAGGCCTACAGTGTGTACTCTGCCAATCTCTGCCTGTGCACATTGCCACTCATATCTTCTGTCACAATAGCGTGCATTTAAAACCCCAAAACTTTTTTCACTGTTATAGATTGAATAGCAGTTAGTTGTCTTCAAGCGGGTGTCAGGCCTACAGCGTGTACTCTGCCAACCTCTTCCAGTGCACATTGCCACTCATATCTGGTGTCACAATAGCGTGCATTTAAAACACCAAAACGTTTTTCACTGTTATAGATTGAATAGCAGTTAGTTGTCTTCAAGCGGGTGTCAGGCCTACAGCGTGTACTCTGCCAACCTCTGCCAGTGCACATTGCCACTCATATCTGGTGTCACAATAGCGTGCATTTAAACCAAAAAATGTGTTCACTGTTATAGATTGAATAGCAGTTAGTTGTCTTCAAGCGGGTGTCAGGCCTAAAGCGTGTACTCTGCCAATCTCTGCCTGTGCACATTGCCACTCATATCTTCTGTCACAATAGCGTGCATTTAAAACCCCAAAACTTTTTTCACTGTTATAGATTGAATAGCAGTTAGTTGTCTTCAAGCGGGTGTCAGGCCTACAGCGTGTACTCTGCCAACCTCTGCCAGTGCACATTGCCACTCATATCTGGTGTCACAATAGCGTGCATTTAAAACCCAAAATCTTTTTTCACTATTATAGATTGAATAGCAGTTAGTTGTCTTCAAGTGGGTGTCAGGCCTACAGTGTGTACTCTGACAACCTCTGCCAGTGCACATTGCCACTCATACCTGGTGTCACAATAGCGTGCATTTAAAACCAAAAAACTTCTTTCACTGTTATAGATTGAATAGCAGTTAGTTGTCTTCAAGCGGGTGTGTCAGGCCTACAGCGTGTACTCTGCCAACCTCTGCCAGTGCACAGTGCCACTCATATCTGGTGTCACAATAGCGTGCATTTAAAAACAAATAATTTTTTTCACTGATATAGATTGAATAGCAGTTAGTTGTCTTCAAGCGGGTGTCAGGCCTACAGCGTGTACTCTGCCAACCTCTTCCAGTGCACATTGCCACTCATATCTGGTGTCACAATAGCGTGCATTTAAAACACAAAAACGTTTTTCACTGTTATAGATTGAATAGCAGTTAGTTGTCTTCAAGCGGGTGTCAGGCCTACAGCGTGTACTCTGCCAACCTCTGCCAGTGCACATTGCCACTCATATCTGGTGTCACAATAGCGTGCATTTAAAACCCAAAATCTTTTTTCACTATTATAGATTGAATAGCAGTTAGTTGTCTTCAAGTGGGTGTCAGGCCTACAGTGTGTACTCTGACAACCTCTGCCAGTGCACATTGCCACTCATACCTGGTGTCACAATAGCGTGCATTTAAAACCAAAAAACTTCTTTCACTGTTATAGATTGAATAGCAGTTAGTTGTCTTCAAGCGGGTGTGTCAGGCCTACAGCGTGTACTCTGCCAACCTCTGCCAGTGCACAGTGCCACTCATATCTGGTGTCACAATAGCGTGCATTTAAAAACAAATAATTTTTTTCACTGATATAGATTGAATAGCAGTTAGTTGTCTGCAAGTGTCTGTGTGTCAGGCCAACAGCGTGTACTCTGCCAACCTCTGCCAGTGCACAGTGCCACTCATACCTGGTGTCACAATAGCGTGCATTTAAAACCCAAAAACTTTTTTCACTGTTATAGATTGAATAGCAGTTAGTTGTCTTCAAGCGGGTGTCAGGCCTACAGCGTGTACTCTGCCAACCTCTGCCAGTGCACATTGCCACTCATATCTGGTGTCACAATAGCATGCATTTAAAACCAAAAAACTTTTTTCACTGTTATAGATTGAATAGCAGTTAGTTGTCTTCAAGCGGGTGTCAGGCCTACAGCGTGTACTCTGCCAACCTCTGCCAGTGCACATTGCCACTCATATCTGGTGTCACAATAGCGTGCATTTAAAACCAAAAAACTTTTTTCACTGTTATGGATTGAATAGCAGTTAGTTGTCTTCAAGCGGGTGTCAGGCCTACAGCGTGTACTCTGCCAACCTCTGCCAGTGCACATTGCCACTCATATCTGGTGTCACAATAGCATGCATTTAAAACCAAAAAACTTTTTTCACTGTTATAGATTGAATAGCAGTTAGTTGTCTTCAAGCGGGTGTCAGGCCTACAGTGTGTACTCTGCCAACCTCTGCCAGTGCACATTGCCACTCATATCTGGTGTCACAATAGCGTGCATTTAAAACTCAAATGCTTTTTTCACTGTTATAGATTGAATAGCAGTTAGTTGTCTTCAAGCGGGTTTCAGGCCTACAGCGTGTACTCTGCCAACCTCTGCCAGTGCACATTGCCACTCATATCTGGTGTCACAATAGCGTGCATTTAAAACCCAAAAACTTTTTTCACTGTTATAGATTGAATAGCAGTTAGTTGTCTTCAAGCGGGTGTCAGGCCTACAGCGTGTACTCTTCCAATCTCTGCCAGTGCACATTGCCACTCATATCTGGTGTCACAATAGCGTGCATTTAAAACCAAAAAACTTTTTTCACTGTTATAGATTGAATAGCAGTTAGTTGTCTTCAAGCGGGTGTCAGGCCTACAGCGTGTACTCTGCCAACCTCTGCCAGTGCACATTGCCACTCATATCTGGTGTCACAATAGCGTGCATTTAAAACCCAAAAACTTTTTTCACTGTTATAGATTGAATAGCAGTTAGTTGTCTTCAAGCGGGTGTCAGGCCTACAGCGTGTACTCTGCCAACCTCTGCCAGTGCACATTGCCACTCATATCTGGTGTCACAATAGCGTGCATTTAAAACCCAAAAGCTTTTTTCACTGTTATAGATTGAATAGCAGTTAGTTGTCTTTAAGTGGGTGTCAGGCCTACAGCGTGTACTCTGCCAACCTCTGCCAGTGCACATTGCCACTCATATCTGGTGTCACAATAGCGTGCATTTAAAACCCCAATTTTTTTTACACTGTTATTGATTGAATAGCAGTTAGTTGTCTTCAAGCGTGTGTGTCAGGCCTACAGCGTGTACTCTGCCAACCTCTGCCAATGCAAAGTGCCACTCATATCTGGTGTCACAATAGCGTGCATTTAAAACCCAAAAACTTTTTTCACTGTTATAGATTGAATAGCAGTTAGTTGTCTTCAAGCGGGTGTCAGGCTAACAGCGTGTACTCTGCAAACATCTGCCAGTGCATATTGCCACTCATATCTGGTGCCACAATAGTGTGCATTTAAAACCCAAAAACTTTTTTCACTGTTATAGATTGAATAGCAGTTAGTTGTCTTCAAGCAGGTGTCAGGCCTACAGCGTGTACTCTGCCAACCTCTGCCAGTGCACATTGCCACTCATATCTGGTGCATTTAAACCAAAAAATGTGTTCACTGTTATAGATTGAATAGCAGTTAGTTGTCTTCAAGCGGGTGTCAGGCCTAAAGCGTGTACTCTGCCAATCTCTGCCTGTGCACATTGCCACTCATATCTTCTGTCACAATAGCGTGCATTTAAAACCCCAAAACTTTTTTCACTGTTATAGATTGAATAGCAGTTAGTTGTCTTCAAGCGGGTGTCAGGCCTACAGCGTGTACTCTGCCAACCTCTGCCAATGCAAAGTGCCACTCATATCTGGTGTCACAATAGCGTGCATTTAAAACCCAAAAACTTTTTTCACTGTTATAGATTGAATAGCAGTTAGTTGTCTTCAAGCGGGTGTCAGGCTAACAGCGTGTACTCTGCAAACATCTGCCAGTGCATATTGCCACTCATATCTGGTGTCACAATAGCGTGCATTTAAAACACAAAAAGTTTTTCACTGTTATAGATTGAATAGCAGTTAGTTGTCTTCAAGCGGGTGTCAGGCCTACAGCGTGTACTCTGCCAACCTCTGCCAGTGCACATTGCCACTCATATCTGGTGTCACAATAGCGTGCATTTAAAACCCAAAATCTTTTTTCACTATTATAGATTGAATAGCAGTTAGTTGTCTTCAAGTGGGTGTCAGGCCTTCAGTGTGTACTCTGACAACCTCTGCCAGTGCACATTGCCACTCATACCTGGTGTCACAATAGCGTGCATTTAAAACCCAAAAACTTTTTTCACTGTTATAGATTGAATAGCAGTTAGTTGTCTTCAAGCGGGTGTCAGGCCTACAGCGTGTACTCTACCAACCTCTGCCAGTGCACATTGCCACTCATATCTGGTGTCACAATAGCGTGCATTTAAAACCAAAAAACTTTTTTCACTGTTATAGATTGAATAGCAGTTAGTTGTCTTCAAGCGGGTGTCAGGCCTACAGCGTGTACTCTGCCAACCTCTGCCAGTGCACATTGCCACTCATATCTGGTGTCACAATAGCGTGCATTTAAAACCAAAAAAACTTTTTTTACTGTTATAGATTGAATAGCAGTTAGTTGTCTTCAAGTGGGTGTCAGGCCTACAGTGTGTACTCTGCCAATCTCTGCCTGTGCACATTGCCACTCATATCTTCTGTCACAATAGCGTGCATTTAAAACCCCAAAACTTTTTTCACTGTTATAGATTGAATAGCAGTTAGTTGTCTTCAAGCGGGTGTCAGGCCTACAGCGTGTACTCTGCCAACCTCTTCCAGTGCACATTGCCACTCATATCTGGTGTCACAATAGCGTGCATTTAAAACACCAAAACGTTTTTCACTGTTATAGATTGAATAGCAGTTAGTTGTCTTCAAGCGGGTGTCAGGCCTACAGCGTGTACTCTGCCAACCTCTGCCAGTGCACATTGCCACTCATATCTGGTGTCACAATAGCGTGCATTTAAAACCCAAAATCTTTTTTCACTATTATAGATTGAATAGCAGTTAGTTGTCTTCAAGTGGGTGTCAGGCCTACAGTGTGTACTCTGACAACCTCTGCCAGTGCACATTGCCACTCATACCTGGTGTCACAATAGCGTGCATTTAAAACCAAAAAACTTCTTTCACTGTTATAGATTGAATAGCAGTTAGTTGTCTTCAAGCGGGTGTGTCAGGCCTACAGCGTGTACTCTGCCAACCTCTGCCAGTGCACAGTGCCACTCATATCTGGTGTCACAATAGCGTGCATTTAAAAACAAATAATTTTTTTCACTGATATAGATTGAATAGCAGTTAGTTGTCTGCAAGTGTCTGTGTGTCAGGCCAACAGCGTGTACTCTGCCAACCTCTGCCAGTGCACAGTGCCACTCATACATGGTGTCACAATAGCGTGCATTTAAAACCCAAAAACTTTTTTCACTGTTATAGATTGAATAGCAGTTAGTTGTCTTCAAGCGGGTGTCAGGCCTACAGCGTGTACTCTGCCAACCTCTGCCAGTGCACATTGCCACTCATATCTGGTGTCACAATAGCATGCATTTAAAACCAAAAAACTTTTTTCACTGTTATAGATTGAATAGCAGTTAGTTGTCTTCAAGCGGGTGTAAGGCCTACAGCGTGTACTCTGCCAACCTCTGCCAGTGCACATTGCCACTCATATCTGGTGTCACAATAGCGTGCATTTAAAACCAAAAAACTTTTTTCACTGTTATGGATTGAATAGCAGTTAGTTGTCTTCAAGCGGGTGTCAGGCCTACAGCGTGTACTCTGCCAACCTCTGCCAGTGCACATTGCCACTCATATCTGGTGTCACAATAGCATGCATTTAAAACCAAAAAACTTTTTTCACTGTTATAGATTGAATAGCAGTTAGTTGTCTTCAAGCGGGTGTCAGGCCTACAGTGTGTACTCTGCCAACCTCTGCCAGTGCACATTGCCACTCATATCTGGTGTCACAATAGCGTGCATTTAAAACTCAAATGCTTTTTTCACTGTTATAGATTGAATAGCAGTTAGTTGTCTTCAAGCGGGTTTCAGGCCTACAGCGTGTACTCTGCCAACCTCTGCCAGTGCACATTGCCACTCATATCTGGTGTCACAATAGCGTGCATTTAAAACCCAAAAACTTTTTTCACTGTTATAGATTGAATAGCAGTTAGTTGTCTTCAAGCGGGTGTCAGGCCTACAGCGTGTACTCTTCCAATCTCTGCCAGTGCACATTGCCACTCATATCTGGTGTCACAATAGCGTGCATTTAAAACCAAAAAACTTTTTTCACTGTTATACATTGAATAGCAGTTAGTTGTCTTCAAGCCGGTGTAAGGCCTACAGCGTGTACTCTGCCAACCTCTGCCAGTGCACATTGCCACTCATATCTGGTGTCACAATAGCGTGCATTTAAAACCCAAAAGCTTTTTTCACTGTTATAGATTGAATAGCAGTTAGTTGTCTTTAAGTGGGTGTCAGGCCTACAGCGTGTACTCTGCCAACCTCTGCCAGTGCACATTGCCACTCATATCTGGTGTCACAATAGCGTGCATTTAAAACCCCAATTTTTTTTACACTGTTATTGATTGAATAGCAGTTAGTTGTCTTCAAGCGTGTGTGTCAGGCCTACAGCGTGTACTCTGCCAACCTCTGCCAATGCAAAGTGCCACTCATATCTGGTGTCACAATAGCGTGCATTTAAAACCCAAAATCTTTTTTCACTATTATAGATTGAATAGCAGTTAGTTGTCTTCAAGTGGGTGTCAGGCCTACAGTGTGTACTCTGACAACCTCTGCCAGTGCACATTGCCACTCATACCTGGTGTCACAATAGCGTGCATTTAAAACCCAAAAACTTTTTTCACTGTTATAGATTGAATAGCAGTTAGTTGTCTTCAAACGGGTGTCAGGCCTACAGCGTGTACTCTACCAACCTCTGCCAGTGCACATTGCCACTCATATCTGGTGTCACAATAGCGTGCATTTAAAACCAAAAAACTTTTTTCACTGTTATAGATTGAATAGCAGTTAGTTGTCTTCAAGCGGGTGTCAGGCCTACAGCGTGTACTCTGCCAACCTCTGCCAGTGCACATTGCCACTCATATCTGGTGTCACAATAGCGTGCATTTAAAACCCAAAATCTTTTTTCACTATTATAGATTGAATAGCAGTTAGTTGTCTTCAAGTGGGTGTCAGGCCTACAGTGTGTACTCTGACAACCTCTGCCAGTGCACATTGCCACTCATACCTGGTGTCACAATAGCGTGCATTTAAAACCCAAAAACTTTTTTCACTGTTATAGATTGAATAGCAGTTAGTTGTCTTCAAGCGGGTGTCAGGCCTACAGCGTGTACTCTACCAACCTCTGCCAGTGCACATTGCCACTCATATCTGGTGTCACAATAGCGTGCATTTAAAACCAAAAAACTTTTTTCACTGTTATAGATTGAATAGCAGTTAGTTGTCTTCAAGCGGGTGTCAGGCCTACAGCGTGTACTCTGCCAACCTCTGCCAGTGCACATTGCCACTCATATCTGGTGTCACAATAGCGTGCATTTAAAACCCCAATTTTTTTTACACTGTTATTGATTGAATAGCAGTTAGTTGTCTTCAAGCGTGTGTGTCAGGCCTACAGCGTGTACTCTGCCAACCTCTGCCAATGCAAAGTGCCACTCATATCTGGTGTCACAATAGCGTGCATTTAAAACCCAAAAACTTTTTTCACTGTTATAGATTGAATAGCAGTTAGTTGTCTTCAAGCGGGTGTCAGGCTAACAGCGTGTACTCTGCAAACATCTGCCAGTGCATATTGCCACTCATATCTGGTGCCACAATAGTGTGCATTTAAAACCCAAAAACTTTTTTCACTGTTATAGATTGAATAGCAGTTAGTTGTCTTCAAGCAGGTGTCAGGCCTACAGCGTGTACTCTGCCAACCTCTGCCAGTGCACATTGCCACTCATATCTGGTGCATTTAAACCAAAAAATGTGTTCACTGTTATAGATTGAATAGCAGTTAGTTGTCTTCAAGCGGGTGTCAGGCCTAAAGCGTGTACTCTGCCAATCTCTGCCTGTGCACATTGCCACTCATATCTTCTGTCACAATAGCGTGCATTTAAAACCCCAAAACTTTTTTCACTGTTATAGATTGAATAGCAGTTAGTTGTCTTCAAGCGGGTGTCAGGCCTACAGCGTGTACTCTGCCAACCTCTGCCAATGCAAAGTGCCACTCATATCTGGTGTCACAATAGCGTGCATTTAAAACCCAAAAACTTTTTTCACTGTTATAGATTGAATAGCAGTTAGTTGTCTTCAAGCGGGTGTCAGGCTAACAGCGTGTACTCTGCAAACATCTGCCAGTGCATATTGCCACTCATATCTGGTGTCACAATAGCGTGCATTTAAAACACAAAAAGTTTTTCACTGTTATAGATTGAATAGCAGTTAGTTGTCTTCAAGCGGGTGTCAGGCCTACAGCGTGTACTCTGCCAACCTCTGCCAGTGCACATTGCCACTCATATCTGGTGTCACAATAGCGTGCATTTAAAACCCAAAAACTTTTTTCACTGTTATAGATTGAATAGCAGTTAGTTGTCTTCAAGCGGGTGTCAGGCCTACAGCGTGTACTCTACCAACCTCTGCCAGTGCACATTGCCACTCATATCTGGTGTCACAATAGCGTGCATTTAAAACCAAAAAACTTTTTTCACTGTTATAGATTGAATAGCAGTTAGTTGTCTTCAAGTGGGTGTCAGGCCTACAGTGTGTACTCTGCCAACCTCTGCCAGTGCACATTGCCACTCATACCTGGTGTCACAATAGCGTGCATTTAAAACCCAAAAACTTTTTTCACTGTTATAGATTGAATAGCAGTTAGTTGTCTTCAAGCGGGTGTGTCAGGCCTACAGCGTGTACTCTGACAACCTCTTCCAGTGCACATTGCCACTCATATCTGGTGTCACAATAGCGTGCATTTAAAACACCAAAACGTTTTTCACTGTTATAGATTGAATAGCAGTTAGTTGTCTTCAAGCGGGTGTCAGGCCTACAGCGTGTACTCTGCCAACCTCTGCCAGTGCACATTGCCACTCATATCTGGTGTCACAATAGCGTGCATTTAAAACCCAAAATCTTTTTTCACTATTATAGATTGAATAGCAGTTAGTTGTCTTCAAGTGGGTGTCAGGCCTACAGTGTGTACTCTGACAACCTCTGCCAGTGCACATTGCCACTCATACCTGGTGTCACAATAGCGTGCATTTAAAACCAAAAAACTTCTTTCACTGTTATAGATTGAATAGCAGTTAGTTGTCTTCAAGCGGGTGTGTCAGGCCTACAGCGTGTACTCTGCCAACCTCTGCCAGTGCACAGTGCCACTCATATCTGGTGTCACAATAGCGTGCATTTAAAAACAAATAATTTTTTTCACTGATATAGATTGAATAGCAGTTAGTTGTCTGCAAGTGTCTGTGTGTCAGGCCAACAGCGTGTACTCTGCCAACCTCTGCCAATGCAAAGTGCCACTCATATCTGGTGTCACAATAGCGTGCATTTAAAACCCAAAAACTTTTTTCACTGTTATAGATTGAATAGCAGTTAGTTGTCTTCAAGCGGGTGTCAGGCCTACAGCGTGTACTCTGCCAACCTCTGCCAATGCAAAGTGCCACTCATATCTGGTGTCACAATAGCGTGCATTTAAAACCCAAAAACTTTTTTCACTGTTATAGATTGAATAGCAGTTAGTTGTCTTCAAGCGGGTGTCAGGCTAACAGCGTGTACTCTGCAAACATCTGCCAGTGCATATTGCCACTCATATCTGGTGTCACAATAGCGTGCATTTAAAACACAAAAAGTTTTTCACTGTTATAGATTGAATAGCAGTTAGTTGTCTTCAAGCGGGTGTCAGGCCTACAGCGTGTACTCTGCCAACCTCTGCCAGTGCACATTGCCACTCATATCTGGTGTCACAATAGCGTGCATTTAAAACCCAAAATCTTTTTTCACTATTATAGATTGAATAGCAGTTAGTTGTCTTCAAGTGGGTGTCAGGCCTACAGTGTGTACTCTGACAACCTCTGCCAGTGCACATTGCCACTCATACCTGGTGTCACAATAGCGTGCATTTAAAACCCAAAAACTTTTTTCACTGTTATAGATTGAATAGCAGTTAGTTGTCTTCAAACGGGTGTCAGGCCTACAGCGTGTACTCTACCAACCTCTGCCAGTGCACATTGCCACTCATATCTGGTGTCACAATAGCGTGCATTTAAAACCAAAAAACTTTTTTCACCGTTATAGATTGAATAGCAGTTAGTTGTCTTCAAGCGGGTGTCAGGCCTACAGCGTGTACTCTGCCAACCTCTGCCAGTGCACATTGCCACTCATATCTGGTGTCACAATAGCGTGCATTTAAAACCCAAAATCTTTTTTCACTATTATAGATTGAATAGCAGTTAGTTGTCTTCAAGTGGGTGTCAGGCCTACAGTGTGTACTCTGACAACCTCTGCCAGTGCACATTGCCACTCATACCTGGTGTCACAATAGCGTGCATTTAAAACCCAAAAACTTTTTTCACTGTTATAGATTGAATAGCAGTTAGTTGTCTTCAAGCGGGTGTCAGGCCTACAGCGTGTACTCTACCAACCTCTGCCAGTGCACATTGCCACTCATATCTGGTGTCACAATAGCGTGCATTTAAAACCAAAAAACTTTTTTCACTGTTATAGATTGAATAGCAGTTAGTTGTCTTCAAGCGGGTGTCAGGCCTACAGCGTGTACTCTGCCAACCTCTGCCAGTGCACATTGCCACTCATATCTGGTGTCACAATAGCGTGCATTTAAAACCCCAATTTTTTTTACACTGTTATTGATTGAATAGCAGTTAGTTGTCTTCAAGTGGGTGTCAGGCCTACAGTGTGTACTCTGACAACCTCTGCCAGTGCACATTGCCACTCATACCTGGTGTCACAATAGCGTGCATTTAAAACCCAAAAACTTTTTTCACTGTTATAGATTGAATAGCAGTTAGTTGTCTTCAAGCGGGTGTCAGGCCTACAGCGTGTACTCTACCAACCTCTGCCAGTGCACATTGCCACTCATATCTGGTGTCACAATAGCGTGCATTTAAAACCAAAAAACTTTTTTCACTGTTATAGATTGAATAGCAGTTAGTTGTCTTCAAGCGGGTGTCAGGCCTACAGCGTGTACTCTGCCAACCTCTGCCAGTGCACATTGCCACTCATATCTTCTGTCACAATAGCGTGCATTTAAAACCCCAAAACTTTTTTCACTGTTATAGATTGAATAGCAGTTAGTTGTCTTCAAGCGTGTGTGTCAGGCCTACAGCGTGTACTCTGCCAACCTCTGCCAATGCAAAGTGCCACTCATATCTGGTGTCACAATAGCGTGCATTTAAAACCCAAAAACTTTTTTCACTGTTATAGATTGAATAGCAGTTAGTTGTCTTCAAGCGGGTGTCAGGCTAACAGCGTGTACTCTGCAAACATCTGCCAGTGCATATTGCCACTCATATCTGGTGCCACAATAGTGTGCATTTAAAACCCAAAAACTTTTTTCACTGTTATAGATTGAATAGCAGTTAGTTGTCTTCAAGCAGGTGTCAGGCCTACAGCGTGTACTCTGCCAACCTCTGCCAGTGCACATTGCCACTCATATCTGGTGCATTTAAACCAAAAAATGTGTTCACTGTTATAGATTGAATAGCAGTTAGTTGTCTTCAAGCGGGTGTCAGGCCTAAAGCGTGTACTCTGCCAATCTCTGCCTGTGCACATTGCCACTCATATCTTCTGTCACAATAGCGTGCATTTAAAACCCCAAAACTTTTTTCACTGTTATAGATTGAATAGCAGTTAGTTGTCTTCAAGCGGGTGTCAGGCCTACAGCGTGTACTCTGCCAACCTCTGCCAATGCAAAGTGCCACTCATATCTGGTGTCACAATAGCGTGCATTTAAAACCCAAAAACTTTTTTCACTGTTATAGATTGAATAGCAGTTAGTTGTCTTCAAGCGGGTGTCAGGCTAACAGCGTGTACTCTGCAAACATCTGCCAGTGCATATTGCCACTCATATCTGGTGTCACAATAGCGTGCATTTAAAACACAAAAAGTTTTTCACTGTTATAGATTGAATAGCAGTTAGTTGTCTTCAAGCGGGTGTCAGGCCTACAGCGTGTACTCTGCCAACCTCTGCCAGTGCACATTGCCACTCATATCTGGTGTCACAATAGCGTGCATTTAAAACCCAAAATCTTTTTTCACTATTATAGATTGAATAGCAGTTAGTTGTCTTCAAGTGGGTGTCAGGCCTACAGTGTGTACTCTGACAACCTCTGCCAGTGCACATTGCCACTCATATCTGGTGTCACAATAGCGTGCATTTAAAACCAAAAAACTTTTTTCACTGTTATAGATTGAATAGCAGTTAGTTGTCTTCAAGCAGGTGTCAGGCCTACAGCGTGTACTCTGCCAACCTCTGCCAGTGCACATTGCCACTCATATCTGGTGCATTTAAACCAAAAAATGTGTTCACTGTTATAGATTGAATAGCAGTTAGTTGTCTTCAAGCGGGTGTCAGGCCTAAAGCGTGTACTCTGCCAATCTCTGCCTGTGCACATTGCCACTCATATCTTCTGTCACAATAGCGTGCATTTAAAACCCCAAAACTTTTTTCACTGTTATAGATTGAATAGCAGTTAGTTGTCTTCAAGCGGGTGTCAGGCCTACAGCGTGTACTCTGCCAACCTCTGCCAATGCAAAGTGCCACTCATATCTGGTGTCACAATAGCGTGCATTTAAAACCCAAAAACTTTTTTCACTGTTATAGATTGAATAGCAGTTAGTTGTCTTCAAGCGGGTGTCAGGCTAACAGCGTGTACTCTGCAAACATCTGCCAGTGCATATTGCCACTCATATCTGGTGTCACAATAGCGTGCATTTAAAACACAAAAAGTTTTTCACTGTTATAGATTGAATAGCAGTTAGTTGTCTTCAAGCGGGTGTCAGGCCTACAGCGTGTACTCTGCCAACCTCTGCCAGTGCACATTGCCACTCATATCTGGTGTCACAATAGCGTGCATTTAAAACCCAAAAACTTTTTTCACTGTTATAGATTGAATAGCAGTTAGTTGTCTTCAAGCGGGTGTCAGGCCTACAGCGTGTACTCTACCAACCTCTGCCAGTGCACATTGCCACTCATATCTGGTGTCACAATAGCGTGCATTTAAAACCAAAAAACTTTTTTCACTGTTATAGATTGAATAGCAGTTAGTTGTCTTCAAGTGGGTGTCAGGCCTACAGTGTGTACTCTGCCAACCTCTGCCAGTGCACATTGCCACTCATACCTGGTGTCACAATAGCGTGCATTTAAAACCCAAAAACTTTTTTCACTGTTATAGATTGAATAGCAGTTAGTTGTCTTCAAGCGGGTGTGTCAGGCCTACAGCGTGTACTCTGACAACCTCTTCCAGTGCACATTGCCACTCATATCTGGTGTCACAATAGCGTGCATTTAAAACACCAAAACGTTTTTCACTGTTATAGATTGAATAGCAGTTAGTTGTCTTCAAGCGGGTGTCAGGCCTACAGCGTGTACTCTGCCAACCTCTGCCAGTGCACATTGCCACTCATATCTGGTGTCACAATAGCGTGCATTTAAAACCCAAAATCTTTTTTCACTATTATAGATTGAATAGCAGTTAGTTGTCTTCAAGTGGGTGTCAGGCCTACAGTGTGTACTCTGACAACCTCTGCCAGTGCACATTGCCACTCATACCTGGTGTCACAATAGCGTGCATTTAAAACCAAAAAACTTCTTTCACTGTTATAGATTGAATAGCAGTTAGTTGTCTTCAAGCGGGTGTGTCAGGCCTACAGCGTGTACTCTGCCAACCTCTGCCAGTGCACAGTGCCACTCATATCTGGTGTCACAATAGCGTGCATTTAAAAACAAATAATTTTTTTCACTGATATAGATTGAATAGCAGTTAGTTGTCTGCAAGTGTCTGTGTGTCAGGCCAACAGCGTGTACTCTGCCAACCTCTGCCAATGCAAAGTGCCACTCATATCTGGTGTCACAATAGCGTGCATTTAAAACCCAAAAACTTTTTTCACTGTTATAGATTGAATAGCAGTTAGTTGTCTTCAAGCGGGTGTCAGGCCTACAGCGTGTACTCTGCCAACCTCTGCCAATGCAAAGTGCCACTCATATCTGGTGTCACAATAGCGTGCATTTAAAACCCAAAAACTTTTTTCACTGTTATAGATTGAATAGCAGTTAGTTGTCTTCAAGCGGGTGTCAGGCTAACAGCGTGTACTCTGCAAACATCTGCCAGTGCATATTGCCACTCATATCTGGTGTCACAATAGCGTGCATTTAAAACACAAAAAGTTTTTCACTGTTATAGATTGAATAGCAGTTAGTTGTCTTCAAGCGGGTGTCAGGCCTACAGCGTGTACTCTGCCAACCTCTGCCAGTGCACATTGCCACTCATATCTGGTGTCACAATAGCGTGCATTTAAAACCCAAAATCTTTTTTCACTATTATAGATTGAATAGCAGTTAGTTGTCTTCAAGTGGGTGTCAGGCCTACAGTGTGTACTCTGACAACCTCTGCCAGTGCACATTGCCACTCACACCTGGTGTCACAATAGCGTGCATTTAAAACCCAAAAACTTTTTTCACTGTTATAGATTGAATAGCAGTTAGTTGTCTTCAAACGGGTGTCAGGCCTACAGCGTGTACTCTACCAACCTCTGCCAGTGCACATTGCCACTCATATCTGGTGTCACAATAGCGTGCATTTAAAACCAAAAAACTTTTTTCACTGTTATAGATTGAATAGCAGTTAGTTGTCTTCAAGCGGGTGTCAGGCCTACAGCGTGTACTCTGCCAACCTCTGCCAGTGCACATTGCCACTCATATCTGGTGTCACAATAGCGTGCATTTAAAACCCAAAATCTTTTTTCACTTTTATAGATTGAATAGCAGTTAGTTGTCTTCAAGTGGGTGTCAGGCCTACAGTGTGTACTCTGACAACCTCTGCCAGTGCACATTGCCACTCATACCTGGTGTCACAATAGCGTGCATTTAAAACCCAAAAACTTTTTTCACTGTTATAGATTGAATAGCAGTTAGTTGTCTTCAAGCGGGTGTCAGGCCTACAGCGTGTACTCTACCAACCTCTGCCAGTGCACATTGCCACTCATATCTGGTGTCACAATAGCGTGCATTTAAAACCAAAAAACTTTTTTCACTGTTATAGATTGAATAGCAGTTAGTTGTCTTCAAGCGGGTGTCAGGCCTACAGCGTGTACTCTGCCAACCTCTGCCAGTGCACATTGCCACTCATATCTGGTGTCACAATAGCGTGCATTTAAAACCCCAATTTTTTTTACACTGTTATTGATTGAATAGCAGTTAGTTGTCTTCAAGTGGGTGTCAGGCCTACAGTGTGTACTCTGACAACCTCTGCCAGTGCACATTGCCACTCATACCTGGTGTCACAATAGCGTGCATTTAAAACCCAAAAACTTTTTTCACTGTTATAGATTGAATAGCAGTTAGTTGTCTTCAAGCGGGTGTCAGGCCTACAGCGTGTACTCTACCAACCTCTGCCAGTGCACATTGCCACTCATATCTGGTGTCACAATAGCGTGCATTTAAAACCAAAAAACTTTTTTCACTGTTATAGATTGAATAGCAGTTAGTTGTCTTCAAGCGGGTGTCAGGCCTACAGCGTGTACTCTGCCAACCTCTGCCAGTGCACATTGCCACTCATATCTTCTGTCACAATAGCGTGCATTTAAAACCCCAAAACTTTTTTCACTGTTATAGATTGAATAGCAGTTAGTTGTCTTCAAGCGTGTGTGTCAGGCCTACAGCGTGTACTCTGCCAACCTCTGCCAATGCAAAGTGCCACTCATATCTGGTGTCACAATAGCGTGCATTTAAAACCCAAAAACTTTTTTCACTGTTATAGATTGAATAGCAGTTAGTTGTCTTCAAGCGGGTGTCAGGCTAACAGCGTGTACTCTGCAAACATCTGCCAGTGCATATTGCCACTCATATCTGGTGCCACAATAGTGTGCATTTAAAACCCAAAAACTTTTTTCACTGTTATAGATTGAATAGCAGTTAGTTGTCTTCAAGCAGGTGTCAGGCCTACAGCGTGTACTCTGCCAACCTCTGCCAGTGCACATTGCCACTCATATCTGGTGCATTTAAACCAAAAAATGTGTTCACTGTTATAGATTGAATAGCAGTTAGTTGTCTTCAAGCGGGTGTCAGGCCTAAAGCGTGTACTCTGCCAATCTCTGCCTGTGCACATTGCCACTCATATCTTCTGTCACAATAGCGTGCATTTAAAACCCCAAAACTTTTTTCACTGTTATAGATTGAATAGCAGTTAGTTGTCTTCAAGCGGGTGTCAGGCCTACAGCGTGTACTCTGCCAACCTCTGCCAATGCAAAGTGCCACTCATATCTGGTGTCACAATAGCGTGCATTTAAAACCCAAAAACTTTTTTCACTGTTATAGATTGAATAGCAGTTAGTTGTCTTCAAGCGGGTGTCAGGCTAACAGCGTGTACTCTGCAAACATCTGCCAGTGCATATTGCCACTCATATCTGGTGTCACAATAGCGTGCATTTAAAACACAAAAAGTTTTTCACTGTTATAGATTGAATAGCAGTTAGTTGTCTTCAAGCGGGTGTCAGGCCTACAGCGTGTACTCTGCCAACCTCTGCCAGTGCACATTGCCACTCATATCTGGTGTCACAATAGCGTGCATTTAAAACCCAAAATCTTTTTTCACTATTATAGATTGAATAGCAGTTAGTTGTCTTCAAGTGGGTGTCAGGCCTACAGTGTGTACTCTGACAACCTCTGCCAGTGCACATTGCCACTCATATCTGGTGTCACAATAGCGTGCATTTAAAACCAAAAAACTTTTTTCACTGTTATAGATTGAATAGCAGTTAGTTGTCTTCAAGCGGGTGTCAGGCCTACAGCGTGTACTCTGCCAACCTCTGCCAGTGCACATTGCCACTCATATCTGGTGTCACAATAGCGTGCATTTAAAACCAAAAAAACTTTTTTTACTGTTATAGATTGAATAGCAGTTAGTTGTCTTCAAGTGGGTGTCAGGCCTACAGTGTGTACTATGCCAACCTCTGCCAGTGCACATTGCCACTCATACCTGGTGTCACAATAGCGTGCATTTAAAACCCAAAAACTTTTTTCACTGTTATAGATTGAATAGCAGTTAGTTGTCTTCAAGCGGGTGTGTCAGGCCTACAGCGTGTTCTCTGCCAATCTCTGCCTGTGCACATTGCCACTCATATCTTCTGTCACAATAGCGTGCATTTAAAACCCCAAAACTTTTTTCACTGTTATAGATTGAATAGCAGTTAGTTGTCTTCAAGCGGGTGTCAGGCCTACAGCGTGTACTCTGACAACCTCTTCCAGTGCACATTGCCACTCATATCTGGTGTCACAATAGCGTGCATTTAAAACACCAAAATCTTTTTTCACTATTATAGATTGAATAGCAGTTAGTTGTCTTCAAGTGGGTGTCAGGCCTACAGTGTGTACTCTGACAACCTCTGCCAGTGCACATTGCCACTCATACCTGGTGTCACAATAGCGTGCATTTAAAACCAAAAAACTTCTTTCACTGTTATAGATTGAATAGCAGTTAGTTGTCTTCAAGCGGGTGTGTCAGGCCTACAGCGTGTACTCTGCCAACCTCTGCCAGTGCACAGTGCCACTCATATCTGGTGTCACAATAGCGTGCATTTAAAAACAAATAATTTTTTTCACTGATATAGATTGAATAGCAGTTAGTTGTCTGCAAGTGTCTGTGTGTCAGGCCAACAGCGTGTACTCTGCCAACCTCTGCCAGTGCACAGTGCCACTCATACCTGGTGTCACAATAGCGTGCATTTAAAACCCCAATTTTTTTTACACTGTTATTGATTGAATAGCAGTTAGTTGTCTTCAAGCGTGTGTTTCAGGCCTACAGCGTGTACTCTGCCAACCTCTGCCAGTGCACATTGCCACTCATATCTGGTGTCACAATAGCGTGCATTTAAAACCCAAAAACTTTTTTCACTGTTATAGATTGAATAGCAGTTAGTTGTCTTCAAGCGGGTGTCAGGCCTACAGCGTGTACTCTTCCAATCTCTGCCAGTGCACATTGCCACTCATATCTGGTGTCACAATAGCGTGCATTTAAAACCAAAAAACTTTTTTCACTGTTATACATTGAATAGCAGTTAGTTGTCTTCAAGCCGGTGTAAGGCCTACAGCGTGTACTCTGCCAACCTCTGCCAGTGCACATTGCCACTCATATCTGGTGTCACAATAGCGTGCATTTAAACCAAAAAATTTGTTCACTGTTATAGATTGAATAGCAGTTAGTTGTCTTCAAGCGGGTGTCAGGCCTAAAGCGTGTACTCTGCCAATCTCTGCCTGTGCACATTGCCACTCATATCTTCTGTCACAATAGCGTGCATTTAAAACCCCAAAACTTTTTTCACTGTTATAGATTGAATAGCAGTTAGTTGTCTTCAAGCGGGTGTCAGGCCTACAGCGTGTACTCTGCCAACCTCTTCCAGTGCACATTGCCACTCATATCTGGTGTCACAATAGCGTGCATTTAAAACACAAAAACGTTTTTCACTGTTATAGATTGAATAGCAGTTAGTTGTTTTCAAGCGGGTGTCAGGCCTACAGCGTGTACTCTGCCAACCTCTGCCAGTGCACATTGCCACTCATATCTGGTGTCACAATAGCGTGCATTTAAAACCCAAAATCTTTTTTCATTATTATAGATTGAATAGCAGTTAGTTGTCTTCAAGTGGGTGTCAGGCCTACAGTGTGTACTCTGCCAACCTCTGCCAGTGCACATTGCCACTCATACCTGGTGTCACAATAGCGTGCATTTAAAACCAAAAAACTTCTTTCACTGTTATAGATTGAATAGCAGTTAGTTGTCTTCAAGCGGGTGTGTCAGGCCTACAGCGTGTACTCTGCCAACCTCTGCCAGTGCACAGTGCCACTCATATCTGGTGTCACAATAGCGTGCATTTAAAAACAAATAATTTTTGTCACTGATATAGATTGAATAGCAGTTAGTTGTCTGCAAGTGTCTGTGTGTCAGGCCAACAGCGTGTACTCTGCCAACCTCTGCCAGTGCACAGTGCCACTCATACCTGGTGTCACAATAGCGTGCATTTAAAACCCAAAAACTTTTTTCACTGTTATAGATTGAATAGCAGTTAGTTGTCTTCAAGCGGGTGTCAGGCCTACAGCGTGTACTCTGCCAACCTCTGCCAGTGCACATTGCCACTCATATCTGGTGTCACAATAGCATGCATTTAAAACCAAAAAACTTTTTTCACTGTTATAGATTGAATAGCAGTTAGTTGTCTTCAAGCGGGTGTCAGGCCTACAGCGTGTACTCTGCCAACCTCTGCCAGTGCACATTGCCACTCATATCTGGTGTCACAATAGCGTGCATTTAAAACCCAAAATCTTTTTTCACTATTATAGATTGAATAGCAGTTAGTTGTCTTCAAGTGGGTGTCAGGCCTACAGTGTGTACTCTGACAACCTCTGCCAGTGCACATTGCCACTCATACCTGGTGTCACAATAGCGTGCATTTAAAACCAAAAAACTTTTTTCACTGTTATAGATTGAATAGCAGTTAGTTGTCTTCAAGCGGGTGTCAGGCCTACAGCGTGTACTCTGCCAACCTCTGCCAGTGCACATTGCCACTCATATCTGGTGTCACAATAGCATGCATTTAAAACCAAAAAACTTTTTTCACTGTTATAGATTGAATAGCAGTTACTTGTCTTCAAGCGGGTGTCAGGCCTACAGCGTGTACTCTGCCAACCTCTGCCAGTGCACATTGCCACTCATATCTGGTGTCACAATAGCGTGCATTTAAAACCCAAAATCTTTTTTCACTATTATAGATTGAATAGCAGTTAGTTGTCTTCAAGTGGGTGTCAGGCCTACAGTGTGTACTCTGACAACCTCTGCCAGTGCACATTGCCACTCATACCTGGTGTCACAATAGCGTGCATTTAAAACCAAAAAACTTTTTTCACTGTTATAGATTGAATAGCAGTTAGTTGTCTTCAAGCGGGTGTCAGGCCTACAGCGTGTACTCTGCCAACCTCTGCCAGTGCACATTGCCACTCATATCTGGTGTCACAATAGCGTGCATTTAAAACCCCAATTTTTTTTACACTGTTATTGATTGAATAGCAGTTAGTTGTCTTCAAGCGTGTGTGTCAGGCCTACAGCGTGTACTCTGCCAACCTCTGCCAGTGCACATTGCCACTCATATCTGGTGTCACAATAGCGTGCATTTAAAACCCAAAAACTTTTTTCACTGTTATAGATTGAATAGCAGTTAGTTGTCTTCAAGCGGGTGTCAGGCCTACAGCGTGTACTCTTCCAATCTCTGCCAGTGCACATTGCCACTCATATCTGGTGTCACAATAGCGTGCATTTAAAACCAAAAAACTTTTTTCACTGTTATACATTGAATAGCAGTTAGTTGTCTTCAAGCCGGTGTAAGGCCTACAGCGTGTACTCTGCCAACCTCTGCCAGTGCACATTGCCACTCATATCTGGTGTCACAATAGCGTGCATTTAAACCAAAAAATGTGTTCACTGTTATAGATTGAATAGCAGTTAGTTGTCTTCAAGCGGGTGTCAGGCATAAAGCGTGTACTCTGCCAATCTCTGCCTATGCACATTGCCACTCATATCTTCTGTCACAATAGCGTGCATTTAAAACCCCAAAACTTTTTTCACTGTTATAGATTGAATAGCAGTTAGTTGTCTTCAAGCGGGTGTCAGGCCTACAGCGTGTACTCTGCCAACCTCTTCCAGTGCACATTGCCACTCATATCTGGTGTCACAATAGCGTGCATTTAAAACACAAAAACGTTTTTCACTGTTATAGATTGAATAGCAGTTAGTTGTCTTCAAGCGGGTGTCAGGCCTACAGCGTGTACTCTGCCAACCTCTGCCAGTGCACATTGCCACTCATACCTGGTGTCACAATAGCGTGCATTTAAAACCCAAAATCTTTTTTCACTATTATAGATTGAATAGCAGTTAGTTGTCTTCAAGTGGGTGTCAGGCCTACAGTGTGTACTCTGACAACCTCTGCCAGTGCACATTGCCACTCATACCTGGTGTCACAATAGCGTGCATTTAAAACCAAAAAACTTCTTTCACTGTTATAGATTGAATAGCAGTTAGTTGTCTTCAAGCGGGTGTGTCAGGCCTACAGCGTGTACTCTGCCAACCTCTGCCAGTGCACAGTGCCACTCATATCTGGTGTCACAATAGCGTGCATTTAAAAACAAATAATTTTTTTCACTGATATAGATTGAATAGCAGTTAGTTGTCTGCAAGTGTCTGTGTGTCAGGCCAACAGCGTGTACTCTGCCAACCTCTGCCAGTGCACAGTGCCACTCATACCTGGTGTCACAATAGCGTGCATTTAAAACCCAAAAACTTTTTTCACTGTTATAGATTGAATAGCAGTTAGTTGTCTTCAAGCGGGTGTCAGGCCTACAGCGTGTACTCTGCCAACCTCTGCCAGTGCACATTGCCACTCATATCTGGTGTCACAATAGCATGCATTTAAAACCAAAAAACTTTTTTCACTGTTATAGATTGAATAGCAGTTAGTTGTCTTCAAGCGGGTGTCAGGCCTACAGCGTGTACTCTGCCAACCTCTGCCAGTGCACATTGCCACTCATATCTGGTGTCACAATAGCGTGCATTTAAAACCAAAAAACTTTTTTCACTGTTATGGATTGAATAGCAGTTAGTTGTCTTCAAGCGGGTGTCAGGCCTACAGCGTGTACTCTGCCAACCTCTGCCAGTGCACATTGCCACTCATATCTGGTGTCACAATAGCATGCATTTAAAACCAAAAAACTTTTTTCACTGTTATAGATTGAATAGCAGTTAGTTGTCTTCAAGCGGGTGTCAGGCCTACAGTGTGTACTCTGCCAACCTCTGCCAGTGCACATTGCCACTCATATCTGGTGTCACAATAGCGTGCATTTAAAACTCAAATGCTTTTTTCACTGTTATAGATTGAATAGCAGTTAGTTGTCTTCAAGCGGGTTTCAGGCCTACAGCGTGTACTCTGCCAACCTCTGCCAGTGCACATTGCCACTCATATCTGGTGTCACAATAGCGTGCATTTAAAACCCAAAAACTTTTTTCACTGTTATAGATTGAATAGCAGTTAGTTGTCTTCAAGCGGGTGTCAGGCCTACAGCGTGTACTCTTCCAATCTCTGCCAGTGCACATTGCCACTCATATCTGGTGTCACAATAGCGTGCATTTAAAACCAAAAAACTTTTTTCACTGTTATACATTGAATAGCAGTTAGTTGTCTTCAAGCCGGTGTAAGGCCTACAGCGTGTACTCTGCCAACCTCTGCCAGTGCACATTGCCACTCATATCTGGTGTCACAATAGCGTGCATTTAAAACCCAAAAGCTTTTTTCACTGTTATAGATTGAATAGCAGTTAGTTGTCTTTAAGTGGGTGTCAGGCCTACAGCGTGTACTCTGCCAACCTCTGCCAGTGCACATTGCCACTCATATCTGGTGTCACAATAGCGTGCATTTAAAACCCCAATTTTTTTTACACTGTTATTGATTGAATAGCAGTTAGTTGTCTTCAAGCGTGTGTGTCAGGCCTACAGCGTGTACTCTGCCAACCTCTGCCAATGCAAAGTGCCACTCATATCTGGTGTCACAATAGCGTGCATTTAAAACCCAAAAACTTTTTTCACTGTTATAGATTGAATAGCAGTTAGTTGTCTTCAAGCGGGTGTCAGGCTAACAGCGTGTACTCTGCAAACATCTGCCAGTGCATATTGCCACTCATATCTGGTGCCACAATAGTGTGCATTTAAAACCCAAAAACTTTTTTCACTGTTATAGATTGAATAGCAGTTAGTTGTCTTCAAGCAGGTGTCAGGCCTACAGCGTGTACTCTGCCAACCTCTGCCAGTGCACATTGCCACTCATATCTGGAGCATTTAAACCAAAAAATGTGTTCACTGTTATAGATTGAATAGCAGTTAGTTGTCTTCAAGCGGGTGTCAGGCCTAAAGCGTGTACTCTGCCAATCTCTGCCTGTGCACATTGCCACTCATATCTTCTGTCACAATAGCGTGCATTTAAAACCCCAAAACTTTTTTCACTGTTATAGATTGAATAGCAGTTAGTTGTCTTCAAGCGGGTGTCAGGCCTACAGAGTGTACTCTGCCAACCTCTGCCAATGCAAAGTGCCACTCATATCTGGTGTCACAATAGCGTGCATTTAAAACCCAAAAACTTTTTTCACTGTTATAGATTGAATAGCAGTTAGTTGTCTTCAAGCGGGTGTCAGGCTACCAGCGTGTACTCTGCAAACATCTGCCAGTGCATATTGCCACTCATATCTGGTGTCACAATAGCGTGCATTTAAAACACAAAAAGTTTTTTCACTGTTATAGATTGAATAGCAGTTAGTTGTCTTCAAGTGGGTGTCAGGCCTACAGTGTGTACTCTGACAACCTCTGCCAGTGCACATTGCCACTCATACCTGGTGTCACAATAGCGTGCATTTAAAACCCAAAAACTTTTTTCACTGTTATAGATTGAATAGCAGTTAGTTGTCTTCAAGCGGGTGTCAGGCCTACAGCGTGTACTCTACCAACCTCTGCCAGTGCACATTGCCACTCATATCTGGTGTCACAATAGCGTGCATTTAAAACCAAAAAACTTTTTTCACTGTTATAGATTGAATAGCAGTTAGTTGTCTTCAAGCGGGTGTCAGGCCTACAGCGTGTACTCTGCCAACCTCTGCCAGTGCACATTGCCACTCATATCTGGTGTCACAATAGCGTGCATTTAAAACCAAAAAAACTTTTTTTTACTGTTATAGATTGAATAGCAGTTAGTTGTCTTCAAGCGGGTGTCAGGCCAACAGCGTGTACTCTGCCAACCTCTGCCAGTGCACAATGCCACTCATATCTGGTGTCACAATAGCGTGCATTTAAAACCAAAAAACTTTTTTCACTGTTATAGATTGAATAGCAGTTAGTTGTCTTCAAGCGGGTGTGTCAGGACTACAGCGTGTACTCTGCCAACCTCTGCCAGTGCACATTGCCACTCATATCTGGTGTCACAATAGCGTGCATTTAAAACCAAAAAACATTTTTTACTGTTATAGATTGAATAGCAGTTAGTTGTCTTCAAGTGGGTGTCAGGCCTACAGTGTGTACTCTGCCAACCTCTGCCAGTGTACATTGCCACTCATACCTGGTGTCACAATAGCGTGCATTTAAAACCCAAAAACTTTTTTCACTGTTATAGATTGAATAGCAGTTAGTTGTCTTCAAGCGGGTGTCAGGCCTACAGCGTGTACTCTGCCAACCTCTGCCAGTGCACATTGCCACTCATATCTGGTGTCACAATAGCGTGCATTTAAAACCAAAAACTTTTTTCACTGTTATAGATTGAATAGCAGTTAGTTGTCTTCAAGCAGGTGTCAGGCCTACAGCGTGTACTCTGCCAACCTCTGCCAGTGCACATTGCCACTCATATCTGGTGTCACAATAGCGTGCATTTAAAACCCAAAAACTTTTTTCACTGTTATAGATTGAATAGCAGTTAGTTGTCTTTAAGCGGGTGTCAGGCCTACAGCGTGTACTCTTCCAACCTCTGCCAGTGCACATTGCCACTCATATCTGGTGTCACAATAGCGTGCATTTAAAAGCAAAAAACGTTTTTCACTGTTATACATTGAATAGCAGTTAGTTGTCTTCAAGCGGGTGTAAGGCCTACAGTGTGTACTCTGCCAACATCTGCCAGTGCACATTGCCACTCATATCTGGTGTCACAATAGCGTGCATTTAAAACCCAAAAACTTTTTTCACTGTTATAGATTGAATAGCAGTTAGTTGTCTTCAAGCGGGTGTCAGGCCTACAGCGTGTACTCTTCCAATCTCTGCCAGTGCACATTGCCACTCATATCTGGTGTCACAATAGCGTGCATTTAAAACCCAAAAAACTTTTTTTACTGTTATAGATTGAATAGCAGTTAGTTCTCTTCAAGCGGGTGTGTCAGGCCTACAGCGTGTACTCTGCCAACCTCTGCCACTGCACATTGGCACTCATTTCTGGTGTCACAATAGCGGGCATTTAAAACCCAAAAACTTTTTTCACTGTAATAGATTGAATAGCAGTTAGTTGTCTGCAAGCATCTGTGTGTCAGGCCTACAGTGTGTACTCTGCCAACCTCTGCCAGTGCACATTGCCACTCATATCTGGTGTCACAATAGCGTGCATTTAAAAACAAATAATTTTTTTCACTGATATAGATTGAATAGCAGTTAGTTGTCTGCAAGTGTCTGTGTGTCAGGCCAACAGCGTGTACTCTGCCAACCTCTGCCAGTGCACAGAGCCACTCATATCTGGTGTCACAGTAGCGTGCATTTAAAACCCAGAAACTTTTTTCACTGTTATAGATTGAATAGCAGTTAGTTGTCTTCAAGCGGGTGTCAGGCATACAGTGTGTACTCTGCCAACTTATGCCAGTCCACATTGCCACTCATATCTGGTGTCACAATAGCATGCATTTAAAACCAAAAAACTTTTTTCACTGTTATAGATTGAATAGCAGTTAGTTGTCTTCATGCGGGTGTCAGGCCTACAGCGTGTACTCTGCCAACCTCTGCCATTGCACATTGCCACTCATATCTGGTGTCACAATAGCGTGCATTTAAAACCAAAAAACTTTTTTCACTGTTATAGATTGAATAGCAGTTAGTTGTCTTCAAGCGGGTGTGTCAGGACTACAGCGTGTACTCTGCCAACCTCTGCCAGTGCACATTGCCACTCATATCTGGTGTCACAATAGCGTGCATTTAAAACCCCAATTTTTTTTACACTGTTATAGATTGAATAGCAGTTAGTTGTCTTCAAGCGGGTGTCAATCCTACAGCGTGTACTCTTCCAATCTCTGCCAGTGCACATTGCCACTCATATCTGGTGTCACAATAGCGTGCATTTAAAACCAAAAAAACTTTTTTTACTGTTATAGATTGAATAGCAGTTAGTTGTCTTCAAGCGGGTGTGTCAGGCCTACAGCGTGTACTCTGCCAACCTCTGCCACTGCACATTGGCACTCATTTCTGGTGTCACAATAGCGGGCATTTAAAACCCAAAAACTTTTTTCACTGTAATAGATTGAATAGCAGTTAGTTGTCTGCAAGCATCTGTGTGTCAGGCCTACAGTGTGTACTCTGCCAACCTCTGCCAGTGCACATTGCCACTCATATCTGGTGTCACAATAGCGTGCATTTAAAAACAAATAATTTTTTTCACTGATATAGATTGAATAGCAGTTAGTTGTCTGCAAGTGTCTGTCTGTCAGGCCAACAGCGTGTACTCTGCCAACCTCTGCCAGTGCACAGAGCCACTCATATCTGGTGTCACAGTAGCGTGCATTTAAAACCCAGAAACTTTTTTCACTGTTATAGATTGAATAGCAGTTAGTTGTCTTCAAGCGGGTGTCAGGCATACAGTGTGTACTCTGCCAACTTATGCCAGTCCACATTGCCACTCATATCTGGTGTCACAATAGCATGCATTTAAAACCAAAAAACTTTTTTCACTGTTATAGATTGAATAGCAGTTAGTTGTCTTCATGCGGGTGTCAGGCCTACAGCGTGTACTCTGCCAACCTCTGCCATTGCACATTGCCACTCATATCTGGTGTCACAATAGCGTGCATTTAAAACCAAAAAACTTTTTTCACTGTTATAGATTGAATAGCAGTTAGTTGTCTTCAAGCGGGTGTGTCAGGACTACAGCGTGTACTCTGCCAACCTCTGCCAGTGCACATTGCCACTCATATCTGGTGTCACAATAGCGTGCATTTAAAACCCCAATTTTTTTTACACTGTTATAGATTGAATAGCAGTTAGTTGTCTTCAAGCGGGTGTCAGGCCTACAGCGTGTACTCTTCCAATCTCTGCCAGTGCACATTGCCACTCATATCTGGTGTCACAATAGCGTGCATTTAAAACCAAAAAAACTTTTTTTACTGTTATAGATTGAATAGCAGTTAGTTGTCTTTAGGGGGGGGCAGGCCTACAGTGTGTACTCTGCCAACCTCTGCCAGTGCACATTGCCACTCATACCTGGTGTCACAATAGCGTGCATTTAAAACCAAAAAACTTTTTTCACTGTTATAGATTGAATAGCAGTTAGTTGTCTTCAAGCGGGTGTGTCAGGCCTACAGCGTGTACTCTGCCAACCTCTGCCACTGCACATTGGCACTCATTTCTGGTGTCACAATAGCGGGCATTTAAAACCCAAAAACATTTTTCACTGTAATAGATTGAATAGCAGTTAGTTGTCTGCAAGCATCTGTGTGTCAGGCCTACAGTGTGTACTCTGCCAACCTCTGCCAGTGCACATTGCCACTCATATCTGGTGTCACAATAGCGTGCATTTAAAAACAAATAATTTTTTTCACTGATATAGATTGAATAGCAGTTAGTTGTCTGCAAGTGTCTGTGTGTCAGGCCAACAGCGTGTACTCTGCCAACCTCTGCCAGTGCACAGTGCCACTCATATCTGGTGTCACAATAGCGTGCATTTAAAACCCAGAAACTTTTTTCACTGTTATAGATTGAATAGCAGTTAGTTGTCTTCAAGCGGGTGTCAGGCATACATTGTGTACTCTGCCAACTTATGCCAGTCCACATTGCCACTCATATCTGGTGTTGCAATAGCATGCATTTAAAACCAAAAAATTTTTTTTCACTGTTATAGATTGAATAGCAGTTAGTTGTCTTCAAGTGGGTGTCAGGCCTACAGTGTGTACTCTTCCAACCTCTGCCAGTGCACATTGCCACTCATATCTGGTGTCACAATAGCGTGCATTTAAAACCCCAATTTTTTTACACTGTTATTGATTGAATAGCAGTTAGTTGTCTTCAAGTGGGTGTCAGGCCTACAGTGTGTACTCTGACAACCTCTGCCAGTGCACATTGCCACTCATACCTGGTGTCACAATAGCGTGCATTTAAAACCAAAAAACTTCTTTCACTGTTATAGATTGAATAGCAGTTAGTTGTCTTCAAGCGGGTGTGTCAGGCCTACAGCGTGTACTCTGCCAACCTCTGCCAGTGCACAGTGCCACTCATATCTGGTGTCACAATAGCGTGCATTTAAAAACAAATAATTTTTTTCACTGATATAGATTGAATAGCAGTTAGTTGTCTGCAAGTGTCTGTGTGTCAGGCCAACAGCGTGTACTCTGCCAACCTCTGCCAGTGCACAGTGCCACTCATACCTGGTGTCACAATAGCGTGCATTTAAAACCCAAAAACTTTTTTCACTGTTATAGATTGAATAGCAGTTAGTTGTCTTCAAGCGGGTGTCAGGCCTACAGCGTGTACTCTGCCAACCTCTGCCAGTGCACATTGCCACTCATATCTGGTGTCACAATAGCATGCATTTAAAACCAAAAAACTTTTTTCACTGTTATAGATTGAATAGCAGTTAGTTGTCTTCAAGCGGGTGTCAGGCCTACAGCGTGTACTCTGCCAACCTCTGCCAGTGCACATTGCCACTCATATCTGGTGTCACAATAGCGTGCATTTAAAACCAAAAAACTTTTTTCACTGTTATGGATTGAATAGCAGTTAGTTGTCTTCAAGCGGGTGTCAGGCCTACAGCGTGTACTCTGCCAACCTCTGCCAGTGCACATTGCCACTCATATCTGGTGTCACAATAGCATGCATTTAAAACCCAAAAACTTTTTTCACTGTTATAGATTGAATAGCAGTTAGTTGTCTTCAAGCGGGTGTCAGGCCTACAGTGTGTACTCTGCCAACCTCTGCCAGTGCACATTGCCACTCATATCTGGTGTCACAATAGCGTGCATTTAAAACTCAAATGCTTTTTTCACTGTTATAGATTGAATAGCAGTTAGTTGTCTTCAAGCGGGTTTCAGGCCTACAGCGTGTACTCTGCCAACCTCTGCCAGTGCACATTGCCACTCATATCTGGTGTCACAATAGCGTGCATTTAAAACCCAAAAACTTTTTTCACTGTTATAGATTGAATAGCAGTTAGTTGTCTTCAAGCGGGTGTCAGGCCTACAGCGTGTACTCTTCCAATCTCTGCCAGTGCACATTGCCACTCATATCTGGTGTCACAATAGCGTGCATTTAAAACCAAAAAACTTTTTTCACTGTTATACATTGAATAGCAGTTAGTTGTCTTCAAGCCGGTGTAAGGCCTACAGCGTGTACTCTGCCAACCTCTGCCAGTGCACATTGCCACTCATATCTGGTGTCACAATAGCGTGCATTTAAAACCCAAAAGCTTTTTTCACTGTTATAGATTGAATAGCAGTTAGTTGTCTTTAAGTGGGTGTCAGGCCTACAGCGTGTACTCTGCCAACCTCTGCCAGTGCACATTGCCACTCATATCTGGTGTCACAATAGCGTGCATTTAAAACCCCAATTTTTTTTACACTGTTATTGATTGAATAGCAGTTAGTTGTCTTCAAGCGTGTGTGTCAGGCCTACAGCGTGTACTCTGCCAACCTCTGCCAATGCAAAGTGCCACTCATATCTGGTGTCACAATAGCGTGCATTTAAAACCCAAAAACTTTTTTCACTGTTATAGATTGAATAGCAGTTAGTTGTCTTCAAGCGGGTGTCAGGCTAACAGCGTGTACTCTGCAAACATCTGCCAGTGCATATTGCCACTCATATCTGGTGCCACAATAGTGTGCATTTAAAACCCAAAAACTTTTTTCACTGTTATAGATTGAATAGCAGTTAGTTGTCTTCAAGCAGGTGTCAGGCCTACAGCGTGTACTCTGCCAACCTCTGCCAGTGCACATTGCCACTCATATCTGGTGCATTTAAACCAAAAAATGTGTTCACTGTTATAGATTGAATAGCAGTTAGTTGTCTTCAAGCGGGTGTCAGGCCTAAAGCGTGTACTCTGCCAATCTCTGCCTGTGCACATTGCCACTCATATCTTCTGTCACAATAGCGTGCATTTAAAACCCCAAAACTTTTTTCACTGTTATAGATTGAATAGCAGTTAGTTGTCTTCAAGCGGGTGTCAGGCCTACAGAGTGTACTCTGCCAACCTCTGCCAATGCAAAGTGCCACTCATATCTGGTGTCACAATAGCGTGCATTTAAAACCCAAAAACTTTTTTCACTGTTATAGATTGAATAGCAGTTAGTTGTCTTCAAGCGGGTGTCAGGCTAACAGCGTGTACTCTGCAAACATCTGCCAGTGCATATTGCCACTCATATCTGGTGTCACAATAGCGTGCATTTAAAACACAAAAAGTTTTTCACTGTTATAGATTGAATAGCAGTTAGTTGTCTTCAAGCGGGTGTCAGGCCTACAGCGTGTACTCTGCCAACCTCTGCCAGTGCACATTGCCACTCATATCTGGTGTCACAATAGCGTGCATTTAAAACCCAAAATCTTTTTTCACTATTATAGATTGAATAGCAGTTAGTTGTCTTCAAGTGGGTGTCAGGCCTACAGTGTGTACTCTGACAACCTCTGCCAGTGCACATTGCCACTCATACCTGGTGTCACAATAGCGTGCATTTAAAACCCAAAAACTTTTTTCACTGTTATAGATTGAATAGCAGTTAGTTGTCTTCAAGCGGGTGTCAGGCCTACAGCGTGTACTCTACCAACCTCTGCCAGTGCACATTGCCACTCATATCTGGTGTCACAATAGCGTGCATTTAAAACCAAAAAACTTTTTTCACTGTTATAGATTGAATAGCAGTTAGTTGTCTTCAAGCGGGTGTCAGGCCTACAGCGTGTACTCTGCCAACCTCTGCCAGTGCACATTGCCACTCATATCTGGTGTCACAATAGCGTGCATTTAAAACCAAAAAAACTTTTTTTACTGTTATAGATTGAATAGCAGTTAGTTGTCTTCAAGTGGGTGTCAGGCCTACAGTGTGTACTCTGCCAACCTCTGCCAGTGCACATTGCCACTCATACCTGGTGTCACAATAGCGTGCATTTAAAACCCAAAAACTTTTTTCACTGTTATAGATTGAATAGCAGTTAGTTGTCTTCAAGCGGGTGTCAGGCCTACAGCGTGTACTCTGCCAACCTCTGCCACTGCACATTGGCACTCATTTCTGGTGTCACAATAGCGGGCATTTAAAACCCAAAAACTTTTTTCACTGTAATAGATTGAATAGCAGTTAGTTGTCTGCAAGCATCTGTGTGTCAGGCCTACAGTGTGTACTCTGCCAACCTCTGCCAGTGCACATTGCCACTCATATCTGGTGTCACAATAGCGTGCATTTAAAAACAAATCATTTTTTTCACTGATATAGATTGAATAGCAGATAGTTGTCTGCAAGTGTCTGTGTGTCAGGCCAACAGCGTGTACTCTGCCAACCTCTGCCAGTGCACAATGCCACTCATATCTGGTGTCACAATAGCGTGCATTTAAAACCAAAAAACTTTTTTCACTGTTATAGATTGAATAGCAGTTAGTTGTCTTCAAGCGGGTGTGTCAGGACTACAGCGTGTACTCTGCCAACCTCTGCCAGTGCACATTGCCACTCATATCTGGTGTCACAATAGCGTGCATTTAAAACCAAAAAACATTTTTTACTGTTATAGATTGAATAGCAGTTAGTTGTCTTCAAGTGGGTGTCAGGCCTACAGTGTGTACTCTGCCAACCTCTGCCAGTGTACATTGCCACTCATACCTGGTGTCACAATAGCGTGCATTTAAAACCCAAAAACTTTTTTCACTGTTATAGATTGAATAGCAGTTAGTTGTCTTCAAGCGGGTGTCAGGCCTACAGCGTGTACTCTGCCAACCTCTGCCAGTGCACATTGCCACTCATATCTGGTGTCACAATAGCGTGCATTTAAAACCAAAAACTTTTTTCACTGTTATAGATTGAATAGCAGTTAGTTGTCTTCAAGCAGGTGTCAGGCCTACAGCGTGTACTCTGCCAACCTCTGCCAGTGCACATTGCCACTCATATCTGGTGTCACAATAGCGTGCATTTAAAACCCAAAAACTTTTTTCACTGTTATAGATTGAATAGCAGTTAGTTGTCTTTAAGCGGGTGTCAGGCCTACAGCGTGTACTCTTCCAACCTCTGCCAGTGCACATTGCCACTCATATCTGGTGTCACAATAGCGTGCATTTAAAAGCAAAAAACGTTTTTCACTGTTATACATTGAATAGCAGTTAGTTGTTTCAAGCGGGTGTAAGGCCTACAGTGTGTACTCTGCCAACATCTGCCAGTGCACATTGCCACTCATATCTGGTGTCACAATAGCGTGCATTTAAAACCCAAAAACTTTTTTCACTGTTATAGATTGAATAGCAGTTAGTTGTCTTCAAGCGGGTGTCAGGCCTACAGCGTGTACTCTTCCAATCTCTGCCAGTGCACATTGCCACTCATATCTGGTGTCACAATAGCGTGCATTTAAAACCCAAAAAACTTTTTTTACTGTTATAGATTGAATAGCAGTTAGTTGTCTTCAAGTGGGTGTCAGGCCTACAGTGTGTACTCTGCCAACCTCTGCCAGTGCACATTGCCACTCATACCTGGTGTCACAATAGCGTGCATTTAAAACCAAAAAACTTTTTTCACTGTTATAGATTGAATAGCAGTTAGTTGTCTTCAAGCGGGTGTGTCAGGCCTACAGCGTGTACTCTGCCAACCTCTGCCACTGCACATTGGCACTCATTTCTGGTGTCACAATAGCGGGCATTTAAAACCCAAAAACTTTTTTCACTGTAATAGATTGAATAGCAGTTAGTTGTCTGCAAGCATCTGTGTGTCAGGCCTACAGTGTGTACTCTGCCAACCTCTGCCAGTGCACATTGCCACTCATATCTGGTGTCACAATAGCGTGCATTTAAAAACAAATAATTTTTTTCACTGATATAGATTGAATAGCAGTTAGTTGTCTGCAAGTGTCTGTGTGTCAGGCCAACAGCGTGTACTCTGCCAACCTCTGCCAGTGCACAGAGCCACTCATATCTGGTGTCACAGTAGCGTGCATTTAAAACCCAGAAACTTTTTTCACTGTTATAGATTGAATAGCAGTTAGTTGTCTTCAAGCGGGTGTCAGGCATACAGTGTGTACTCTGCCAACTTATGCCAGTCCACATTGCCACTCATATCTGGTGTCACAATAGCATGCATTTAAAACCCAAAAACTTTTTTCACTGTTATAGATTGAATAGCAGTTAGTTGTCTTCATGCGGGTGTCAGGCCTACAGCGTGTACTCTGCCAACCTCTGCCATTGCACATTGCCACTCATATCTGGTGTCACAATAGCGTGCATTTAAAACCAAAAAACTTTTTTCACTGTTATAGATTGAATAGCAGTTAGTTGTCTTCAAGCGGGTGTGTCAGGACTACAGCGTGTACTCTGCCAACCTCTGCCAGTGCACATTGCCACTCATATCTGGTGTCACAATAGCGTGCATTTAAAACCCCAATTTTTTTTACACTGTTATAGATTGAATAGCAGTTAGTTGTCTTCAAGCGGGTGTCAGGCCTACAGCGTGTACTCTTCCAATCTCTGCCAGTGCACATTGCCACTCATATCTGGTGTCACAATAGCGTGCATTTAAAACCAAAAAAACTTTTTTTACTGTTATAGATTGAATAGCAGTTAGTTGTCTTCAAGCGGGTGTGTCAGGCCTACAGCGTGTACTCTGCCAACCTCTGCCACTGCACATTGGCACTCATTTCTGGTGTCACAATAGCGGGCATTTAAAACCCAAAAACTTTTTTCACTGTAATAGATTGAATAGCAGTTAGTTGTCTGCAAGCATCTGTGTGTCAGGCCTACAGTGTGTACTCTGCCAACCTCTGCCAGTGCACATTGCCACTCATATCTGGTGTCACAATAGCGTGCATTTAAAAACAAATAATTTTTTTCACTGATATAGATTGAATAGCAGTTAGTTGTCTGCAAGTGTCTGTGTGTCAGGCCAACAGCGTGTACTCTGCCAACCTCTGCCAGTGCACAGAGCCACTCATATCTGGTGTCACAGTAGCGTGCATTTAAAACCCAGAAACTTTTTTCACTGTTATAGATTGAATAGCAGTTAGTTGTCTTCAAGCGGGTGTCAGGCATACAGTGTGTACTCTGCCAACTTATGCCAGTCCACATTGCCACTCATATCTGGTGTCACAATAGCATGCATTTAAAACCAAAAAACTTTTTTCACTGTTATAGATTGAATAGCAGTTAGTTGTCTTCATGCGGGTGTCAGGCCTACAGCGTGTACTCTGCCAACCTCTGCCATTGCACATTGCCACTCATATCTGGTGTCACAATAGCGTGCATTTAAAACCAAAAAACTTTTTTCACTGTTATAGATTGAATAGCAGTTAGTTGTCTTCAAGCGGGTGTGTCAGGACTACAGCGTGTACTCTGCCAACCTCTGCCAGTGCACATTGCCACTCATATCTGGTGTCACAATAGCGTGCATTTAAAACCCCAATTTTTTTTACACTGTTATAGATTGAATAGCAGTTAGTTGTCTTCAAGCGGGTGTCAGGCCTACAGCGTGTACTCTTCCAATCTCTGCCAGTGCACATTGCCACTCATATCTGGTGTCACAATAGCGTGCATTTAAAACCAAAAAAACTTTTTTTACTGTTATAGATTGAATAGCAGTTAGTTGTCTTCAAGTGGGTGTCAGGCCTAAAGTGTGTACTCTGCCAACCTCTGCCAGTGCACATTGCCACTCATACCTGGTGTCACAATAGCGTGCATTTAAAACCAAAAAACTTTTTTCACTGTTATAGATTGAATAGCAGTTAGTTGTCTTCAAGCGGGTGTGTCAGGCCTACAGCGTGTACTCTGCCAACCTCTGCCACTGCACATTGGCACTCATTTCTGGTGTCACAATAGCGGGCATTTAAAACCCAAAAACATTTTTCACTGTAATAGATTGAATAGCAGTTAGTTGTCTGCAAGCATCTGTGTGTCAGGCCTACAGTGTGTACTCTGCCAACCTCTGCCAGTGCACATTGCCACTCATATCTGGTGTCACAATAGCGTGCATTTAAAAACAAATAATTTTTTTCACTGATATAGATTGAATAGCAGTTAGTTGTCTGCAAGTGTCTGTGTGTCAGGCCAACAGCGTGTACTCTGCCAACCTCTGCCACTGCACATTGGCACTCATTTCTGGTGTCACAATAGCGGGCATTTAAAACCCAAAAACATTTTTCACTGTAATAGATTGAATAGCAGTTAGTTGTCTGCAAGCATCTGTGTGTCAGGCCTACAGTGTGTACTCTGCCAACCTCTGCCAGTGCACATTGCCACTCATATCTGGTGTCACAATAGCGTGCATTTAAAAACAAATAATTTTTTTCACTGTTATAGATTGAATAGCAGTTAGTTGTCTTCAAGCGGGTGTCAGGCATACAGCGTGTACTCTGCCAACCTCTGCCAGTGCACATTGCCACTCATATCTGGTGTCACAATAGCGTGCATTTAAAACCAAAAACTTTTTTCACTGTTATAGATTGAATAGCAGTTAGTTGTCTTCAAGCAGGTGTCAGGCCTACAGCGTGTACTCTGCCAACCTCTGCCAGTGCACATTGCCACTCATATCTGGTGTCACAATAGCATGCATTTAAAACCCAAAAACTTTTTTCACTGTTATAGATTGAATGGCAGTTAGTTGTCTTTAAGCGGGTGTCAGGCCTACAGCGTGTACTCTTCCAACCTCTGCCAGTGCACATTGCCACTCATATCTGGTGTCACAATAGCGTGCATTTAAAAGCAAAAAACTTTTTTCACTGTTATACATTGAATAGCAGTTAGTTGTCTTCAAGCGGGTGTAAGGCCTACAGTGTGTACTCTGCCAACATCTGCCAGTGCACATTGCCACTCATATCTGGTGTCACAATAGCGTGCATTTAAAACCCAAAAAACTTTTTTTACTGTTATAGATTGAATAGCAGTTAGTTGTCTTCAAGTGGGTGTCAGGCCTACAGTGTGTACTCTGCCAACCTCTGCCAGTGCACATTGCCACTCATACCTGGTGTCACAATAGCGTGCATTTAAAACCAAAAAACTTTTTTCACTGTTATAGATTGAATAGCAGTTAGTTGTCTTCAAGCGGGTGTGTCAGGCCTACAGCGTGTACTCTGCCAACCTCTGCCACTGCACATTGGCACTCATTTCTGGTGTCACAATAGCGGGCATTTAAAACCCAAAAAACTTTTTTCACTGTAATAGATTGAATAGCAGTTAGTTGTCTGCAAGCATCTGTGTGTCAGGCCTACAGTGTGTACTCTGCCAACCTCTGCCAGTGCACATTGCCACTCATATCTGGTGTCACAATAGCGTGCATTTAAAAACAAATAATTTTTTTCACTGATATAGATTGAATAGCAGTTAGTTGTCTGCAAGTGTCTGTGTGTCAGGCCAACAGCGTGTACTCTGCCAACCTCTGCCAGTGCACAGAGCCACTCATATCTGGGGTCACAGTAGCGTGCATTTAAAACCCAGAAACTTTTTTCACTGTTATAGATTGAATAGCAGTTAGTTGTCTTCAAGCGGGTGTCAGGCATACAGTGTGTACTCTGCCAACTTATGCCAGTCCACATTGCCACTCATATCTGGTGTCACAATAGCATGCATTTAAAACCAAAAAACTTTTTTCACTGTTATAGATTGAATAGCAGTTAGTTGTCTTCATGCGGGTGTCAGGCCTACAGCGTGTACTCTGCCAACCTCTGCCATTGCACATTGCCACTCATATCTGGTGTCACAATAGCGTGCATTTAAAACCAAAAAACTGTTTTCACTGTTATAGATTGAATAGCAGTTAGTTGTCTTCAAGCGGGTGTGTCAGGACTACAGCGTGTACTCTGCCAACCTCTGCCAGTGCACATTGCCACTCATATCTGGTGTCACAATAGCGTGCATTTAAAACCCCAATTTTTTTTACACTGTTATAGATTGAATAGCAGTTAGTTGTCTTCAAGCGGGTGTCAGGCCTACAGCGTGTACTCTTCCAATCTCTGCAAGTGCACATTGCCACTCATATCTGGTGTCACAATAGCGTGCATTTAAAACCAAAAAAACTTTTTTTACTGTTATAGATTGAATAGCAGTTAGTTGTCTTCAAGCGGGTGTGTCAGGCCTACAGCGTGTACTCTGCCAACCTCTGCCACTGCACATTGGCACTCATTTCTGGTGTCACAATAGCGGGCATTTAAAACCCAAAAACTTTTTTCACTGTAATAGATTGAATAGCAGTTAGTTGTCTGCAAGCATCTGTGTGTCAGGCCTACAGTGTGTACTCTGCCAACCTCTGCCAGTGCACATTGCCACTCATATCTGGTGTCACAATAGCGTGCATTTAAAAACAAATAATTTTTTTCACTGATATAGATTGAATAGCAGTTAGTTGTCTGCAAGTGTCTGTGTGTCAGGCCAACAGCGTGTACTCTGCCAACCTCTGCCAGTGCACAGAGCCACTCATATCTGGTGTCACAGTAGCGTGCATTTAAAACCCAGAAACTTTTTTCACTGTTATAGATTGAATAGCAGTTAGTTGTCTTCAAGCGGGTGTCAGGCATACAGTGTGTACTCTGCCAACTTATGCCAGTCCACATTGCCACTCATATCTGGTGTCACAATAGCATGCATTTAAAACCAAAAAACTTTTTTCACTGTTATAGATTGAATAGCAGTTAGTTGTCTTCATGCGGGTGTCAGGCCTACAGCGTGTACTCTGCCAACCTCTGCCATTGCACATTGCCACTCATATCTGGTGTCACAATAGCGTGCATTTAAAACCAAAAAACTTTTTTCACTGTTATAGATTGAATAGCAGTTAGTTGTCTTCAAGCGGGTGTGTCAGGACTACAGCGTGTACTCTGCCAACCTCTGCCAGTGCACATTGCCACTCATATCTGGTGTCACAATAGCGTGCATTTAAAACCCCAATTTTTTTTACACTGTTATAGATTGAATAGCAGTTAGTTGTCTTCAAGCGGGTGTCAGGCCTACAGCGTGTACTCTTCCAATCTCTGCCAGTGCACATTGCCACTCATATCTGGTGTCACAATAGCGTGCATTTAAAACCAAAAAAACTTTTTTTACTGTTATAGATTGAATAGCAGTTAGTTGTCTTCAAGTGGGTGTCAGGCCTAAAGTGTGTACTCTGCCAACCTCTGCCAGTGCACATTGCCACTCATACCTGGTGTCACAATAGCGTGCATTTAAAACCAAAAAACTTTTTTCACTGTTATAGATTGAATAGCAGTTAGTTGTCTTCAAGCGGGTGTGTCAGGCCTACAGCGTGTACTCTGCCAACCTCTGCCACTGCACATTGGCACTCATTTCTGGTGTCACAATAGCGGGCATTTAAAACCCAAAAAAATGTTTCACTGTAATAGATTGAATAGCAGTTAGTTGTCTGCAAGCATCTGTGTGTCAGGCCTACAGTGTGTACTCTGCCAACCTCTGCCAGTGCACATTGCCACTCATATCTGGTGTCACAATAGCGTGCATTTAAAAACAAATAATTTTTTTCACTGATATAGATTGAATAGCAGTTAGTTGTCTGCAAGTGTCTGTGTGTCAGGCCAACAGCGTGTACTCTGCCAACCTCTGCCACTGCACATTGGCACTCATTTCTGGTGTCACAATAGCGGGCATTTAAAACCCAAAAACATTTTTCACTGTAATAGATTGAATAGCAGTTAGTTGTCTGCAAGCATCTGTGTGTCAGGCCTACAGTGTGTACTCTGCCAACCTCTGCCAGTGCACATTGCCACTCATATCTGGTGTCACAATAGCGTGCATTTAAAAACAAATAATTTTTTTCACTGTTATAGATTGAATAGCAGTTAGTTGTCTTCAAGCGGGTGCCAGGCATACAGTGTGTACTCTGCCAACTTATGCCAGTCCACATTGCCACTCATATCTGGTGTCACAATAGCATGCATTTAAAACCAAAAAACTTTTTTCACTGTTATAGATTGAATAGCAGTTAGTTGTCTTCATGCGGGTGTCAGGCCTACAGCGTGTACTCTGCCAACCTCTGCCATTGCACATTGCCACTCATATCTGGTGTCACAATAGCGTGCATTTAAAACCAAAAAACTTTTTTCACTGTTATAGATTGAATAGCAGTTAGTTGTCTTCAAGCGGGTGTGTCAGGACTACAGCGTGTACTCTGCCAACCTCTGCCAGTGCACATTGCCACTCATATCTGGTGTCACAATAGCGTGCATTTAAAACCCCAATTTTTTTTACACTGTTATAGATTGAATAGCAGTTAGTTGTCTTCAAGCGGGTGTCAGGCCTACAGCGTGTACTCTTCCAATCTCTGCCAGTGCACATTGCCACTCATATCTGGTGTTACAATAGCGTGCATTTTAAACCAAAAAAACTTTTTTTACTGTTATAGATTGAATAGCAGTAAGTTGTCTTCAAGTGGGTGTCAGGCCTACAGTGTGTACTCTGCCAACCTCTGCCAGTGCACATTGCCACTCATACCTGGTGTCACAATAGCGTGCATTTAAAACCAAAAAACTTTTTTCACTGTTATAGATTGAATAGCAGTTAGTTGTCTTCAAGCGGGTGTGTCAGGCCTACAGCGTGTACTCTGCCAACCTCTGCCACTGCACATTGGCACTCATTTCTGGTGTCACAATAGCGGGCATTTAAAACCCAAAAACATTTTTCACTGTAATAGATTGAATAGCAGTTAGTTGTCTGCAAGCATCTGTGTGTCAGGCCTACAGTGTGTACTCTGCCAACCTCTGCCAGTGCACATTGCCACTCATATCTGGTGTCACAATAGCGTGCATTTAAAAACAAATAATTTTTTTCACTGATATAGATTGAATAGCAGTTAGTTGTCTGCAAGTGTCTGTGTGTCAGGCCAACAGCGTGTACTCTGCCAACCTCTGCCAGTGCACAGTGCCACTCATATCTGGTGTCACAATAGCGTGCATTTAAAACCCAGAAACTTTTTTCACTGTTATAGATTGAATAGCAGTTAGTTGTCTTCAAGCGGGTGTCAGGCATACAGTGTGTACTCTGCCAACTTATGCCAGTCCACATTGCCACTCATATCTGGTGTTGCAATAGCATGCATTTAAAACCAAAAAATTTTTTTTCACTGTTATAGATTGAATAGCAGTTAGTTGTCTTCAAGTGGGTGTCAGGCCTACAGTGTGTACTCTTCCAACCTCTGCCAGTGCACATTGCCACTCATATCTGGTGTCACAATAGCGTGCATTTAAAACCCCAATTTTTTTTACACTGTTATTGATTGAATAGCAGTTAGTTGTCTTCAAGTGTGTGTGTCAGGCCTACAGCATGTACTCTGCCAACCTCTGCCAATGCAAAGTGCCACTCATATCTGGTGTCACAATAGCGTGCATTTAAAACCCAAAAACTTTTTTCACTGTTATAGATTGAATAGCAGTTAGTTGTCTTCAAGCGGGTGTCAGGCTAACAGCGTGTACTCTGCAAACATCTGCCAGTGCATATTGCCACTCATATCTGGTGCCACAATAGTGTGCATTTAAAACCCAAAAACTTTTTTCACTGTTATAGATTGAATAGCAGTTAGTTGTCTTCAAGCAGGTGTCAGGCCTACAGCGTGTACTCTGCCAACCTCTGCCAGTGCACATTGCCACTCATATCTTCTGTCACAATAGCGTGCATTTAAAACCCCAACACTTTTTTCACTGTTATAGATTGAATAGCAGTTAGTTGTCTTCAAGCGGGTGTCAGGCCTACAGCGTGTACTCTGCCAACCTCTGCCAGTGCACATTGCCACTCATATCTGGTGTCACAATAGTGTGCATTTAAAACACAAAAACGTTTTTCACTGTTATAGATTGAATAGCAGTTAGTTGTCTTCAAGCGGGTGTCAAGCCTACAGCGTGTACTCTGCCAACCTCTGCCAGTGCACATTGCCACTCATATCTGGTGTCACAATAGCGTGCATTTAAAACCCAAAATCTTTTTTCACTATTATAGATTGAATAGCAGTTAGTTGTCTTCAAGCGGGTGTCAGGCCTACAGCGTGTACTCTGCCAACCTCTGCCAGTGCACATTGCCACTCATATCTGGTGTCACATTAGCGTGCATTTAAAACCCCATTTTTTTTTACACTGTTATTGATTGAATAGCAGTTAGTTGTCTTTAAGCGTGTGTGTCAGTCCTACAGCATGTACTCTGCCAACCTCTGCCAATGCAAAGTGCCACTCATATCTGGTGTCACAATAGCGTACATTTAAAACCCAAAAACTTTTTTCACTGTTATAGATTGAATAGCAGTTAGTTGTCTTTAAGTGGGTGTCAGGCCTACAGCGTGTACTCTGCCAACCTCTGCCCGTGCACATTGCCACTCATATCTGGTGTCACAATAGCGTGCATTTAAAACCCCAATTTTTTTTACACTGTTATTGATTGAATAGCAGTTAGTTGTCTTCAAGCGTGTGTGTCAGGCCTACAGCGTGTACTCTGCCAACCTCTGCCAATGCAAAGTGCCACTCATATCTGTTGTCACAATAGCGTGCATTTAAAACCCAAAAACTTTTTTCACTGTTTTAGATTGAATAGCAGTGAGTTGTCTTCAAGCGGGTGTCAGGCTAACAGCGTGTACTCTGCAAACATCTGCCAGTGCATATTGCCACTCATATCTGGTGCCACAATAGTGTGCATTTAAAACCCCAAAACTTTTTTCACTGTTATAGATTGAATAGCAGTTAGTTGTCTTCAAGCAGGTGTCAGGCCTACAGCGTGTACTCTGCCAACCTCTGCCAGTGCACATTGCCACTCATATCTGGTGTCACAATAGCGTGCATTTAAACCAAAAATGTGTTCACTGTTATAGATTGAATAGCAGTTAGTTGTCTTCAAGCGGGTGTCAGGCCTAAAGCGTGTACTCTGCCAATCTCTGCCTGTGCACATTGCCACTCATATATTCTGTCACAATAGCGTGCATTTAAAATCCCAAAACTTTTTTCACTGTTATAGATTGAATAGCAGTTAGTTGTCTTCAAGCGGGTGTCAGGCCTACAGCGTGTACTCTGCCAACCTCTGCCAATGCAAAGTGCCACTCATATCTGTTGTCACAATAGCGTGCATTTAAAACCCAAAAACTTTTTTCACTGTTTTAGATTGAATAACAGTGAGTTGTCTTCAAGCGGGTGTCAGGCTAACAGCGTGTACTCTGCAAACATCTGCCAGTGCATATTGCCACTCATATCTGGTGCCACAATAGTGTGCATTTAAAACCCCAAAACTTTTTTCACTGTTATAGATTGAATAGCAGTTAGTTGTCTTCAAGCAGGTGTCAGGCCTACAGCGTGTACTCTGCCAACCTCTGCCAGTGCACATTGCCACTCATATCTGGTGTCACAATAGCGTGCATTTAAACCAAAAATGTGTTCACTGTTATAGATTGAATAGCAGTTAGTTGTCTTCAAGCGGGTGTCAGGCCTAAAGCGTGTACTCTGCCAATCTCTGCCTGTGCACATTGCCACTCATATCTTCTGTCACAATAGCGTGCATTTAAAATCCCAAAACTTTTTTCACTGTTATAGATTGAATAGCAGTTAGTTGTCTTCAAGCGGGTGTCAGGCCTACAGCGTGTACTCTGCCAACCTCTGCCAATGCAAAGTGCCACTCATATCTGGTGTCACAATAGCGTGCATTTAAAACCCAAAATCTTTTATCACTATTGTAGATTGAATAGCAGTTAGTTGTCTTCAAGTGGGTGTCAGGCCTACAGTGTGTACTCTGACAACATCTGCCAGTGCACATTGCCACTCATACCTGGTGTCACAATAGCGTGCATTTAAAACCCAAAAACTTTTTTCACTGTTATAGATTGAATAGCAGTTAGTTGTCTTCAAGCGGGTGTGTCAGGCCTACAGCGTGTACTCTGCCAACCTCTGCCAGTGCACAGTGCCACTCATATCTGGTGTCACAATAGCGTGCATTTAAAACCCAGAAACTTTTTTCACTGTTATAGATTGAATAGCAGTTAGTTGTCTTCAAGCGGGTGTCAGGCCTACAGTGTGTACTCTGCCAACTTCTGCCAGTCCACATTGCCACTCATATCTGGTGTCACAATAGCATGCATTTAAAACCAAAAAACTTTTTTCACTGTTATAGATTGAATAGCAGTTAGTTGTCTTCATGCGGGTGTCAGGCCTACAGCGTGTACTCTGCCAACCTCTGCCAGTGCACATTGCCACTCATATCTGGTGTCACAATAGCGTGCATTTAAAACCAAAAAACTTTTTTCACTGTTATAGATTGAATAGCAGTTAGTTGTCTTCAAGCGGGTGTGTCAGGACTACAGCGTGTACTCTGCCAACCTCTGCCAGTGCACATTGCCACTCATATCTGGTGTCACAATAGCGTGCATTTAAAACCAAAAAACTTTTTTTACTGTTATAGATTGAATAGCAGTTAGTTGTCTTCAAGTGGGTGTCAGGCCTACAGTGTGTACTCTGCCAACCTCTGCCAGTGTACATTGCCACTCATACCTGGTGTCACAATAGCGTGCATTTAAAACCCAAAAACTTTTTTCACTGTTATAGATTGAATAGCAGTTAGTTGTCTTCAAGCGGGTGTCAGGCCTACAGCGTGTACTCTGCCAACCTCTGCCAGTGCACATTGCCACTCATATCTGGTGTCACAATAGCGTGCATTTAAAACCAAAAACTTTTTTCACTGTTATAGATTGAATAGCAGTTAGTTGTCTTCAAGCGGGTGTCAGGCCTACAGTGTGTACTCTGCCAACCTCTGCCAGTGCACATTGCCACTCATATCTGGTGTCACAATAGCGTGCATTTAAAACCCAAAAACTTTTTTCACTGTTATAGATTGAATAGCAGTTAGTTGTCTTCAAGCGGGTGTCAGGCCTACAGCGTGTACTCTTCCAATCTCTGCCAGTGCACATTGCCACTCATATCTGGTGTCACAATAGCGTGCATTTAAAACCAAAAAACTTTTTCACTGTTATACATTGAATAGCAGTTAGTTGTCTTTAAGTCGGTGTCAGGCCTACAGCGTGTACTCTGCCAACCTCTGCCAGTGCACATTGCCACTCATATCTGGTGTCACAATAGCGTGCATTTAAAACCCCAATTTTTTTTACACTGTTATTGATTGAATAGCAGTTAGTTGTCTTCAAGTGTGTGTGTGTCAGGCCTACAGCGTGTACTCTGCCAACCTCTGCCAATGCAAAGTGCCACTCATATCTGGTGTCACAATAGCGTGCATTTAAAACCCAAAAACTTTTTTCACTGTTATAGATTGAATAGCAGTTAGTTGTCTTCAAGCGGGTGTCAGGCCTACAGCGTGTACTCTGCCAACCTCTGCCAGTGCACATTGCCACTCATATCTGGTGTCAAAATAGCGTGCATTTAAAACCCCAATTTTTTTTACACTGTTATTGATTGAATAGCAGTTAGTTGTCTTCAAGCGGGTGTCAGGCCTACAGCGTGTACTCTTCCAATCTCTGCCAGTGCACATTGCCACTCATATCTGGTGTCACAATAGCGTGCATTTAAAACCCCAATTTTTTTTACACTGTTATTGATTGAATAGCAGTTAGTTGTCTTCAAGTGTGTGTGTCAGGCCTACAGCGTGTACTCTGCCAACCTCTGCCAGTGCACATTGCCACTCATATCTGGTGTCACAATAGCGTGCATTTAAAACCCCAATTTTTTTTACACTGTTATTGATTGAATAGCAGTTAGTTGTCTTTAAGTGGGTGTCAGGCCTACAGCGTGTACTCTGCCAACCTCTGCCAGTGCACATTGCCACTCATATCTGGTGTCACAATAGCGTGCATTTAAAACCCCAATTTTTTTTACACTGTTATTGATTGAACAGCAGTTAGTTGTCTTCAAGTGTGTGTGTCAGGCCTACAGCGTGTACTCTGCCAACCTCTGCCAATGCAAAGTGCCACTCATATCTGGTGTCACAATAGCGTGCATTTAAAACCAAAAAACTTTTTTCACTGTTATAGATTGAATAGCAGTTAGTTGTCTTCAAGCGGGTGTCAGGCCTACAGCGTGTACTCTGCCAACCTCTGCCAGTGCACATTGCCACTCATATCTGGTGTCACAATAGCGTGCATTTAAAACCAAAAAAACTTTTTTTACTGTTATAGATTGAATAGCAGTTAGTTGTCTTCAAGTGGGTGTCAGGCCTACAGTGTGTACTCTGCCAACCTCTGCCAGTGCACATTGCCACTCATACCTGGTGTCACAATAGCGTGCATTTAAAACCCAAAAACTTTTTTCACTGTTATAGATTGAATAGCAGTTAGTTGTCTTCAAGCGGGTGTGTCAGGCCTACAGCGTGTACTCTGCCAACCTCTGCCACTGCACATTGGCACTCATTTCTGGTGTCACAATAGCGGGCATTTAAAACCCAAAAACTTTTTTCACTGTAATAGATTTAATAGCAGTTAGTTGTCTGCAAGCATCTGTGTGTCAGGCCTACAGTGTGTACTCTGCCAAGCTCTGCCAGTGCACATTGCCACTCATATCTGGTGTCACAATAGCATGCATTTAAAAACAAATAATTTTTTTCACTGATATAGATTGAATAGCAGTTAGTTGTCTGCAAGTGTCTGTGTGTCAGGCCAACAGCGTGTACTCTGCCAACCTCTGCCAGTGCACAGTGCCACTCATATCTGGTGTCACAATAGCGTGCATTTAAAACCCAGAAACTTTTTTCACTGTTATAGATTGAATAGCAGTTAGTTGTCTTCAAGCGGGTGTCAGGCCTACAGTGTGTACTCTGCCAACTTCTGCCAGTCCACATTGCCACTCATATCTGGTGTCACAATAGCATGCATTTAAAACCAAAAAACTTTTTTCACTGTTATAGATTGAATAGCAGTTAGTTGTCTTCATGCGGGTGTCAGGCCTACAGCGTGTACTCTGCCAACCTCTGCCAGTGCACATTGCCACTCATATCTGGTGTCACAATAGCGTGCATTTAAAACCAAAAAACTTTTTTCACTGTTATAGATTGAATAGCAGTTAGTTGTCTTCAAGCGGGTGTGTCAGGACTACAGCGTGTACTCTGCCAACCTCTGCCAGTGCACATTGCCACTCATATCTGGTGTCACAATAGCGTGCATTTAAAACCAAAAAACTTTTTTTACTGTTATAGATTGAATAGCAGTTAGTTGTCTTCAAGTGGGTGTCAGGCCTACAGTGTGTACTCTGCCATCCTCTGCCAGTGTACATTGCCACTCATACCTGGTGTCACAATAGCGTGCATTTAAAACCCAAAAACTTTTTTCACTGTTATAGATTGAATAGCAGTTAGTTGTCTTCAAGCGGGTGTCAGGCCTACAGCGTGTACTCTGCCAACCTCTGCCAGTGCACATTGCCACTCATATCTGGTGTCACAATAGCGTGCATTTAAAACCAAAAACTTTTTTCACTGTTATAGATTGAATAGCAGTTAGTTGTCTTCAAGCGGGTGTCAGGCCTACAGTGTGTACTCTGCCAACCTCTGCCAGTGCACATTGCCACTCATATCTGGTGTCACAATAGCGTGCATTTAAAACCCAAAAACTTTTTTCACTGTTATAGATTGAATAGCAGTTAGTTGTCTTCAAGCGTGTGTCAGACCTACAGCGTGTACTCTTCCAATCTCTGCCAGTGCACATTGCCACTCATATCTGGTGTCACAATAGCGTGCATTTAAAACCCCAATTTTTTTTACACTGTTATTGATTGAATAGCAGTTAGTTGTCTTCAAGTGTGTGTGTGTCAGGCCTACAGCGTGTACTCTGCCAACCTCTGCCAATGCAAAGTGCCACTCATATCTGGTGTCACAATAGCGTGCATTTAAAACCCAAAAACTTTTTTCACTGTTATAGATTGAATAGCAGTTAGTTGTCTTCAAGCGGGTGTCAGGCCTACAGCGTGTACTCTGCCAACCTCTGCCAGTGCACATTGCCACTCATATCTGGTGTCAAAATAGCGTGCATTTAAAACCCCAATTTTTTTTACACTGTTATTGATTGAATAGCAGTTAGTTGTCTTCAAGCGGGTGTCAGGCCTACAGCGTGTACTCTTCCAATCTCTGCCAGTGCACATTGCCACTCATATCTGGTGTCACAATAGCGTGCATTTAAAACCCCAATTTTTTTTACACTGTTATTGATTGAATAGCAGTTAGTTGTCTTCAAGTGTGTGTGTCAGGCCTACAGCGTGTACTCTGCCAACCTCTGCCAGTGCACATTGCCACTCATATCTGGTGTCACAATAGCGTGCATTTAAAACCCCAATTTTTTTTACACTGTTATTGATTGAATAGCAGTTAGTTGTCTTTAAGTGGGTGTCAGGCCTACAGCGTGTACTCTTCCAACCTCTGCCAGTGCACATTGCCACTCATATCTGGTGTCACAATAGCGTGCATTTAAAACCCCAATTTTTTTTACACTGTTATTGATTGAATAGCAGTTAGTTGTCTTCAAGTGTGTGTGTCAGGCCTACAGCGTGTACTCTGCCAACCTCTGCCAATGCAAAGTGCCACTCATATCTGGTGTCACAATAGCGTGCATTTAAAACCCAAAAACTTTTTTCACTGTTATAGATTGAATAGCAGTTAGTTGTCTTCAAGCGGGTGTCAGGCTAACAGCGTGTACTCTGCAAACATCTGCCAGTGCATATTGCCACTCATATCTGGTGCCACAATAGTGTGCATTTAAAACCCAAAAACTTTTTTCACTGTTATAGATTGAATAGCAGTTAGTTGTCTTCAAGCAGGTGTCAGGCCTACAGCGTGTACTCTGCCAACCTCTGCCAGTGCACATTGCCACTCATATCTGGTGTCACAATAGCGTGCATTTAAACAAAAAATGTGTTCACTGTTATAGATTGAATAGCAGTTAGTTGTCTTCAAGCGGGTGTCAGGCCTAAAGCGTGTACTCTGCCAATCTCTGCCTGTGCACATTGCCACTCATATCTTCTGTCACAATAGCGTGCATTTAAAACCCCAAAACTTTTTTCACTGTTATAGATTGAATAGCAGTTAGTTGTCTTCAAGCGGGTGTCAGGCCTACAGCGTGTACTCTGCCAACCTCTGCCAGTGCACATTGCCACTCATATCTGGTGTCACAATAGTGTGCATTTAAAACACAAAAACAATTTTCACTGTTATAGATTGAATAGCAGTTAGTTGTATTCAAGCGGGTGTCAGGCCTACAGCGTGTACTCTGCCAACCTCTGCCAGTGCACATTGCCACTCATATCTGGTGTCACAATAGCGTGCATTTAAAACCCAAAATCTTTTTTCACTATTATAGATTGAATAGCAGTTAGTTGTCTTCAAGCGGGTGTCAGGCCTACAGCGTGTACTCTGCCAACCTCTGCCAGTGCACATTGCCACTCATATCTGGTGTCACAATAGCGTGCATTTAAAACCCCAATTTTTTTTTTACACTATTATTGATTGAATAGCAGTTAGTTGTCTTCAAGCGTGTGTGTCAGTCCTACAGCATGTACTCTGCCAACCTCTGCCAATGCAAAGTGCCACTCATATCTGGTGTCACAATAGCGTGCATTTAAAACCCAATTTTTTTTCACTATTATAGATTGAATAGCAGTTAGTTGTCTTCAAGCGGGTGTCAGGCCTACAGCGTGTACTCTGCCAACCTCTGCCAGTGCACATTGCCACTCATATCTGGTGTCACAATAGCGTGCATTTAAAACCCAAAAACTGTTTTCACTGTTATAGATTGAATAGCAGTTAGTTGTCTTCAAGCAGGTATCAGGCCTACAGCGTGTACTCTTCCAAACTCTGCCAGTGCACATTGCCACTCATATCTGGTGTCACAATAGCGTGCATTTAAAACCAAAAAACTTTTTTCACTGTTATAGATTGAATAGCAGTTAGTTGTCTTTAAGTGGGTGTCAGGCCTACAGCGTGTACTCTGCCAACCTCTGCCAGTGCACATTGCCACTCATATCTGGTGTCACAATAGCGTGCATTTAAAACCCCAATTTTTTTTTACACTGTTATTGATTGAATAGCAGTTAGTTGTCTTCAAGCGTGTGTGTCAGTCCTACAGCATGTACTCTGCCAACCTCTGCCAATGCAAAGTCCACTCATATCTGGGGTCACAATAGCGTGTATTTAAAACCCAATTTTTTTTCACTATTATAGATTGAATAGCAGTTAGTTGTCTTCAAGCGGGTGTCAGGCCTACAGCGTGTACTCTGCCAATCTCTGCCAGTGCACATTGCCACTCATATCTGGTGTCACAATAGCGTGCATTTAAAACACAAAAACTGTTTTCACTGTTATAGATTGAATAGCAGTTAGTTGTCTTTAAGTGGGTGTCAGGCCTACAGCGTGTACTCTGCCAACCTCTGCCAGTGTACATTGCCACTCATATCTGGTGTCACAATAGCGTGCATTTAAAACCCCAATTTTTTTTACACTGTTATTGATTGAATAGCAGTTAGTTGTCTTCAAGCGTGTGTGTCAGGCCTACAGCGTGTACTCTTCCAACCTCTGCCAGTGCACATTGCCACTCATATCTGGTGTCACAATAGCGTGCATTTAAACCAAAAAATGTGTTCACTGTTATAGATTGAATAGCAGTTAGTTGTCTTCAAGCAGGTATCAGGCCTACAGCGTGTACTCTTCCAACCTCTGCCAGTGCACATTGCCACTCATATCTGGTGTCACAATAGCGTGCATTTAAAACCCAAAAGCTTTTTTCACTGTTATAGATTGAATAGCAGTTAGTTGTCTTTAAGTGGGTGTCAGGCCTACAGCGTGTACTCTGCCAACCTCTGCCAGTGCACATTGCCACTCATATCTGGTGTCACAATAGCGTGCATTTAAAACCCCAATTTTTTTTACACTGTTATTGATTGAATAGCAGTTAGTTGTCTTCAAGCGTGTGTGTCAGGCCTACAGCGTGTACTCTGCCAACCTCTGCCAATGCAAAGTGCCACTCATATCTGGTGTCACAATAGCGTGCATTTAAAACCCAAAAACTTTTTTCACTGTTTTAGATTGAATAGCAGTTAGTTGTCTTCAAGCAGGTGTCAGGCCTACAGCGTGTACTCTGCCAACCTCTGCCAGTGCACATTGCCACTCATATCTGGTGTCACAATAGCGTGCATTTAAAACCAAAAAAACTTTTTTCACTGTTATAGATTGAATAGCAGTTAGTTGTCTTCAAGTGGGTGTCAGGCCTACAGCGTGTACTCTGCCAACCTCTGCCAGTGCACATTGCCACTCCTATCTGGTGTCACAATAGCGTGCATTTAAAACCAAAAAAACTTTTTTTACTGTTATAGAGTGAATAGCAGTTAGTTGTCTTCAAGTGGGTGTCAGGCCTACAGTGTGTACTCTGCCAACCTCTGCCAGTGCACATTGCCACTCATACGTGGTGTCACAATAGCGTGCATTTAAAACCAAAAAACTTTTTTCACTGTTATAGATTGAATAGCAGTTAGTTGTCTTCAAGCGGGTGTGTCAGGCCTACAGCGTGTACTCTGCCAACCTCTGCCACTGCACATTGGCACTCATTTCTGGTGTCACAATAGCGGGCATTTAAAACCCAAAAACTTTTTTCACTGTAATAGATTGAATAGCAGTTAGTTGTCTGCAAGCATCTGTGTGTCAGGCCTACAGTGTGTACTCTGCCAACCTCTGCCAGTGCACATTGCCACTCATATCTGGTGTCACAATAGCGTGCATTTAAAAACAAATAATTTTTTTCACTGATATAGATTGAATAGCAGTTAGTTGTCTGCAAGTGTCTGTGTGTCAGGCCAACAGCGTGTACTCTGCCAACCTCTGCCAGTGCACAGTGCCACTCATATCTGGTGTCACAATAGCGTGCATTTAAAACCCAGAAACTTTTTTCACTGTTATAGATTGAATAGCAGTTAGTTGTATTCAAGCGGGTGTCAGGCCTACAGTGTGTACTCTGCCAACTTCTGCCAGTCCACATTGCCACTCATATCTGGTGTCACAATAGCATGCATTTAAAACCAAAAAACTTTTTTCACTGTTATAGATTGAATAGCAGTTAGTTGTCTTCATGCGGGTGTCAGGCCTACAGCGTGTACTCTGCCAACCTCTGCCAGTGCACATTGCCACAAAGCGTGCATTTAAAACCAAAAAACTTTTTTCACTGTTATAGATTGAATAGCAGTTAGTTGTCTTCAAGCGGGTGTGTCAGGACTACAGCGTGTACTCTGCCAACCTCTGCCAGTGCACATTGCCACTCATATCTGGTGTCACAATAGCGTGCATTTAAAACCAAAAAACTTTTTTACTGTTATAGATTGAATAGCAGTTAGTTGTCTTCAAGTGGGTGTCAGGCCTACAGTGTGTACTCTGCCAACCTCTGCCAGTGTACATTGCCACTCATACCTGGTGTCACAATAGCGTGCATTTAAAACCAAAAACTTTTTTCACTGTTATAGATTGAATAGCAGTTAGTTGTCTTCAAGCGGGTGTCAGGCCTACAGCGTGTACTCTGCCAACCTCTGCCAGTGCACATTGCCACTCATATCTGGTGTCACAATAGCGTGCATTTAAAACCCAAAAACTTTTTTCACTGTTATAGATTGAATAGCAGTTAGTTGTCTTTAAGCGGGTGTCAGGCCTAAAGCGTGTACTCTGCCAATCTCTGCCTGTGCACATTGCCACTCATATCTGGTGTCACAATAGCGTGCATTTAAAACCAAAAAACGTTTTTCACTGTTATACATTGAATAGCAGTTAGTTGTCTTCAAGCGGGTGTAAGGCCTACAGTGTGTACTCTGCCAACCTCTGCCAGTGCACATTGCCACTCATATCTGGTGTCACAATAGCGTGCATTTAAAACCCAAAAACTTTTTTCACTGTTATAGATTGAATAGCAGTTAGTTGTCTTCAAGCGGGTGTCAGGCCTAAAGCGTGTACTCTTCCAATCTCTGCCAGTGCACATTGCCACTCATATCTGGTGTCACAATAGCGTGCATTTAAAACCAAAAAACTTTTTTCACTGTTATACATTGAATAGCAGTTAGTTGTCTTTAAGTGGGTGTCAGGCCTACAGCGTGTACTCTGCCAACCTCTGCCAGTGCACATTGCCACTCATATCTGGTGTCACAATAGCGTGCATTTAAAACCCCAATTTTTTTTACACTGTTATTGATTGAATAGCAGTTAGTTGTCTTCAAGTGTGTGTGTCAGGCCTACAGCGTGTACTCTGCCAACCTCTGCCAATGCAAAGTGCCACTCATATCTGGTGTCACAATAGCGTGCATTTAAAACCCAAAAACTTTTTTCACTGTTATAGATTGAATAGCAGTTAGTTGTCTTCAAGCGGGTGTCAGGCCTACAGCGTGTACTCTGCCAACCTCTGCCAGTGCACATTGCCACTCATATCTGGTGTCACAATAGCGTGCATTTAAAACCCCAATTTTTTTTACACTGTTATTGATTGAATAGCAGTTAGTTGTCTTCAAGCGGGTGTCAGGCCTACAGCGTGTACTCTTCCAATCTCTGCCAGTGCACATTGCCACTCATATCTGGTGTCACAATAGCGTGCATTTAAAACCCCAATTTTTTTTACACTGTTATTGATTGAATAGCAGTTAGTTGTCTTCAAGTGTGTGTGTCAGGCCTACAGCGTGTACTCTGCCAACCTCTGCCAGTGCACATTGCCACTCATATCTGGTGTCACAATAGCGTGAATTTAAAACCCCAATTTTTTTTACACTTTTATTGATTGAATAGCAGTTAGTTGTCTTTAAGTGGGTGTCAGGCCTACAGCGTGTACTCTGCCAACCTCTGCCAGTGCACATTGCCACTCATATCTGGTGTCACAATAGCGTGCATTTAAAACCCCATTTTTTTTTACACTGTTATTGATTGAATAGCAGTTAGTTGTCTTCAAGTGTGTGTGTCAGGCCTACAGCGTGTACTCTGCCAACCTCTGCCAATGCAAAGTGCCACTCATATCTGGTGTCACAATAGCGTGCATTTAAAACCCAAAAACTTTTTTCACTGTTATAGATTGAATAGCAGTTAGTTGTCTTCAAGCGGGTGTCAGGCTAACAGCGTGTACTCTGCAAACATCTGCCAGTGCATATTGCCACTCATATCTGGTGTCACAATAGCGTGCATTTAAACCAAAAAATGTGTTCACTGTTATAGATTGAATAGCAGTTAGTTGTCTTCAAGCGGGTGTCAGGCCTAAAGCGTGTACTCTGCCAATCTGTGCCTGTGCACATTGCCACTCATATCTTCTGTCACAATAGCGTGCATTTAAAACCCCAAAACTTTTTTCACTGTTATAGATTGAATAGCAGTTAGTTGTCTTCAAGCGGGTGTCAGGCCTACAGCGTGTACTCTGCCAACCTCTGCCAGTGCACATTGCCACTCATATCTGATGTCACAATAGTGTGCATTTAAAACACAAAAACAATTTTCACTGTTATAGATTGAATAGCAGTTAGTTGTATTCAAGCGGGTGTCAGGCCTACAGCGTGTACTCTGCCAACCTCTGCCAGTGCACATTGCCACTCATATCTGGTGTCACAATAGCGTGCATTTAAAACCCAAAATCTTTTTTCACTATTATAGATTGAATAGCAGTTAGTTGTCTTCAAGCGGGTGTCAGGCCTACAGCGTGTACTCTGCCAACCTCTGCCAGTGCACATTGCCACTCATATCTGGTGTCACAATAGCGTGAATTTAAAACCCCAATTTATTTTTTTACACTGTTATTGATTGAATAGCAGTTGGTTGTCTTCAAGCGTGTGTGTCAGTCCTACAGCATGTACTCTGCCAACCTCTGCCAATGCAAAGTGCCACTCATATCTGGTGTCACAATAGCGTGCATTTAAAACCCAATTTTTTTTCACTATTATAGATTGAATAGCAGTTAGTTGTCTTCAAGCGGGTGTCAGGCCTACAGCGTGTACTCTGCCAACCTCTGCCAGTGCACATTGCCACTCATATCTGGTGTCACAATAGCGTGCATTTAAAACCCAAAAACTGTTTTCACTGTTATAGATTGAATAGCAGTTAGCTGTCTTTAAGTGGGTGTCAGGCCTACAGCGTGTACTCTGCCAACCTCTGCCAGTGCACATTGCCACTCATATCTGGTGTCACAATAGCGTGCATTTAAAACCCAAAAGCTTTTTTCACTGTTATAGATTGAATAGCAGTTAGTTGTCTTTAAGTGGGTGTCAGGCCTACAGCGTGTACTCTGCCAACCTCTGCCAGTGCACATTGCCACTCATATCTGGTGTCACAATAGCGTGCATTTAAAACCCCAATTTTTTTACACTGTTATTGATTGAATAGCAGTTAGTTTTCTTCAAGCGTGTGTGTCAGGCCTACAGCGTGTACTCTGCCAACCTCTGCCAATGCAAAGTGCCACTCATATCTGGTGTCACAATAGCGTGCATTTAAAACCCAAAAACTTTTTTCACTGTTATAGATTGAATAGCAGTTAGTTGTCTTCAAGCGGGTGTCAGGCTAACAGCGTGTACTCTGCAAACATCTGCCAGTGCATATTGCCACTCATATCTGGTGCCACAATAGTGTGCATTTAAAACCCAAAAACTTTTTTCACTGTTATAGATTGAATAGCAGTTAGTTGTCTTCAAGCAGGTGTCAGGCCTACAGCGTGTACTCTGCCAACCTCTGCCAGTGCACATTGCCACTCATATCTGGTGTCACAATAGCGTGCATTTAAAACCAAAAAACTTTTTTCACTGTTATAGATTGAATAGCAGTTAGTTGTCTTCAAGTGGGTGTCAGGCCTACAGTGTGTACTCTGCCAACCTCTGCCAGTGCACATTGCCACTCATACCTGGTGTCACAATAGCGTGCATTTAAAACCAAAAAACTTTTTTCACTGTTATAGATTGAATAGCAGTTAGTTGTCTTCAAGCGGGTGTGTCAGGCCTACAGCGTGTACTCTGCCAACCTCTGCCACTGCACATTGGCACTCATTTCTGGTGTCACAATAGCGGGCATTTAAAACCCAAAAACTTTTTTCACTGTAATAGATTGAATAGCAGTTAGTTGTCTGCAAGCATCTGTGTGTCAGGCCTACAGTGTGTACTCTGCCAACCTCTGCCAGTGCACATTGCCACTCATATCTGGTGTCACAATAGCGTGCATTTAAAAACAAATAATTTTTTTCACTGATATAGATTGAATAGCAGTTAGTTGTCTGCAAGTGTCTGTGTGTCAGGCCAACAGCGTGTACTCTGCCAACCTCTACCAGTGCACAGTGTCACTCATATCTGGTGTCACAATAGCGTGCATTTAAAACCCAGAAACTTTTTTCACTGTTATAGATTGAATAGCAGTTAGTTGTCTTCATGCGGGTGTCAGGCCTACAGCGTGTACTCTGCCAACCTCTGCCAGTGCACATTGCCACTCATATCTGGTGTCACGATAGCGTGCATTTAAAACCAAAAAACTTTTTTCACTGTTATAGATTGAATAGCAGTTAGTTGTCTTCAAGCGGGTGTGTCAGGACTACAGCGTGTACTCTGCCAACCTCTGCCAGTGCACATTGCCACTCATATCTGGTGTCACAATAGCGTGCATTTAAAACCAAAAAACTTTTTTTACTGTTATAGATTGAATAGCAGTTAGTTGTCTTCAAGTGGGTGTCAGGCCTACAGTGTGTACTCTGCCAACCTCTGCCAGTGTACATTGCCACTCATACCTGGTGTCACAATAGCGTGCATTTAAAACCCCAAAACTTTTTTCACTGTTATAGATTGAATAGCAGTTAGTTGTCTTCAAGCGGGTGTCAGGCCTACAGCGTGTACTCTGCCAACCTCTGCCAGTGCACATTGCCACTCATATCTGGTGTCACAATAGCGTGCATTAAAAACCAAAAACTTTTTTCACTGTTATAGATTGAATAGCAGTTAGTTGTCTTCAAGCGGGTGTCAGGCCTACAGCGTGTACCTTGCCAACCTCTGCCAGTGCACATTGCCACTCATATCTGGTGTCACAATAGCGTGCATTTAAAACCCAAAAACTTTTTTCACTGTTATAGATTGAATAGCAGTTAGTTGTCTTTAAGCGGGTGTCAGGCCTACAGCGTGTACTCTTCCAACCTCTGCCAGTGCACATTGCCACTCATATCTGGTGTCACAATAGCGTGCATTTAAAACCAAAAAACTTTTTTCACTGTAATACATTGAATAGCAGTTAGTTGTCTTCAAGCGGGTGTAAGGCCTACAGTGTGTACTCTGCCAACCTCTGCCAGTGCACATTGCCACTCATATCTGGTGTCACAATAGCGTGCATTTAAAACCCAAAAGCTTTTTTCACTGTTATAGATTGAATAGCAGTTAGTTGTCTTCAAGCGGGTTTCAGGCCTACAGCGTGTACTCTGCCAACCTCTGCCAGTGCACATTGCCACTCATATCTGGTGTCACAATAGCGTGCATTTAAAACCCAAAAACTTTTTTCACTGTTATAGATTGAATAGCAGTTAGTTGTCTTCAAGCGGGTGTCAGGCCTACAGCGTGTACTCTTCCAATCTCTGCCAGTGCACATTGCCACTCATATCTGGTGTCACAATAGCGTGCATTTAAAACCAAAAAACTTTTTTCACTGTTATACATTGAATAGCAGTTAGTTGTCTTCAAGCGGGTGTAAGGCCTACAGCGTGTACTCTGCCAACCTCTGCCAGTGCACATTGCCACTCATATCTGGTGTCACAATAGCGTGCATTTAAAACCCAAAAGCTTTTTTCACTATTATAGATTGAATAGCAGTTAGTTGTCTTCAAGTGGGTGTCAGGCCTACAGTGTGTACTCTGCCAACCTCTGCCAGTGTACATTGCCACTCATACCTGGTGTCTCAATAGCGTGCATTTAAAACCCCAAAACTTTTTTCACTGTTATAGATTGAATAGCAGTTAGTTGTCTTCAAGCGGGTGTCTGGCCTACAGCGTGTACTCTGCCAACCTCTGCCAGTGCACATTGCCACTCATATCTGGTGTCACAATAGCGTGCATTTAAAACCAAAAACTTTTTTCACTGTTATAGATTGAATAGCAGTTAGTTGTCTTCAAGCGGGTGTCAGGCCTACAGCGTGTACTCTGCCAACCTCTGCCAGTGCACATTGCCACTCATATCTGGTGTCACAATAGCGTGCATTTAAAACCCAAAAACTTTTTTCACTGTTATAGATTGAATAGCAGTTAGTTGTCTTTAAGCGGGTGTCAGGCCTACAGCGTGTACTCTTCCAACCTCTGCCAGTGCACATTGCCACTCATATCTGGTGTCACAATAGCGTGCATTTAAAACCAAAAAACTTTTTTCACTGTAATACATTGAATAGCAGTTAGTTGTCTTCAAGCGGGTGTAAGGCCTACAGTGTGTACTCTGCCAACCTCTGCCAGTGCACATTGCCACTCATATCTGGTGTCACAATAGCGTGCATTTAAAACCCAAAAGCTTTTTTCACTGTTATAGATTGAATAGCAGTTAGTTGTCTTCAAGCGGGTTTCAGGCCTACAGCGTGTACTCTGCCAACCTCTGCCAGTGCACATTGCCACTCATATCTGGTGTCACAATAGCGTGCATTTAAAACCCAAAAACTTTTTTCACTGTTATAGATTGAATAGCAGTTAGTTGTCTTCAAGCGGGTGTCAGGCCTACAGCGTGTACTCTTCCAATCTCTGCCAGTGCACATTGCCACTCATATCTGGTGTCACAATAGCGTGCATTTAAAACCAAAAAACTTTTTTCACTGTTATACATTGAATAGCAGTTAGTTGTCTTCAAGCGGGTGTAAGGCCTACAGCGTGTACTCTGCCAACCTCTGCCAGTGCACATTGCCACTCATATCTGGTGTCACAATAGCGTGCATTTAAAACCCAAAAGCTTTTTTCACTGTTATAGATTGAAAAGCAGTTAGTTGTCTTCAAGCGTGTGTGTCAGGCCTACAGCGTGTACTCTGCCAACCTCTGCCAATGCAAAGTGCCACTCATATCTGGTGTCACAATAGCGTGCATTTAAAACCCAAAAACTTTTTTCACTGTTATAGATTGAATAGCAGTTAGTTGTCTTCAAGCGGGTGTCAGGCTAACAGCGTGTACTCTGCAAACATCTGCCAGTGCATATTGCCACTCATATCTGGTGTCACAATAGTGTGCATTTAAACCAAAAAATGTGTTCACTGTTATAGATTGAATAGCAGTTAGTTGTCTTCAAGCGGGTGTCAGGCCTAAAGCGTGTACTCTGCCAATCTCTGCCTGTGCACATTGCCACTCATATCTTCTGTCACAATAGCGTGCATTTAAAACCTCAAAACTTTTTTCACTGTTATAGATTGAATAGCAGTTAGTTGTCTTCAAGCGGGTGTCAGGCCTACAACGTGTACTCTGCCAACCTCTGCCAGTGCACATTGCCACTCATATCTGGTGTCACAATAGCGTGCATTTAAAACCCAAAATCTTTTTTCACCATTATAGTGTCAGGATCGGGACAGGGATCCAACACGCAGAGTACAAAGAGTGGAAAGGTACGTATACCGGGCCTTAGAATGGCCGGACTAACGTACCGAGAGTAAAGAATAGTCAGAGGCAAGCCGAGGTCGAGGGAACGAGAAGACAGATAAGCGAGAGACAAGCCGGGTCAAGGGATAACAGCGAAACAGGGTAGTACAACGAGCCGAGTCAAAACCAAAAGAGCAAACTAGAATACCAGAGCACTGAGTGACTAGACAAGCTAGAACCACGACAGGGCAATGAGCTGAAGTAAGGAGTAAGCTTAAATACCCTGGTTCTGGATGGAAATCACGCCTCTGAAAAGTACCGATTGGATATCGGACACTTGAGTGACAGATTGCTCGTGCTAGCGTCATGACGTCACGTATTGAGCGTCCTGCTAGAAAAGGACGTGGATTCCTCGCGGCCGGTGTTTAAGTGACTGGATGAACCGCGAGGAACGGAGGAGACAGCTCGCCTGGACGGATACACCACCAAGTCTCTACCTCCCTTAGAGGTAGAGGCCTCAGGTACCCTGACAGTACCCCCCCTCTCAGATACGCCCACCGGGCGGAATGAACCGGGGCGAGATGGGAAGCGAAGGTGAAATGCTCTGCGAAGGCGAGAAGCATGGACGTCCTCCTGAGGTACCCAACTCCTCTCCTCAGGACCATATCCCCTCCAGTTGACCAGATATTGCAATTTTCCCCTTGAAATTCTGGAGTCAATGATGGAGCTGACCTCGTACTCCTCCCGACCCTCCACCTGAACAGGACGAGGCGAGGAGACCTTAGAGGAGAATTTGTTGCAAATGAGGGGCTTCAACAAGGAGACATGAAAAGAGTTAGGAATGCGTAAGGCAGGTGGCAGAGCAAGGCGATACGCAACCGGATTGATACGAGTGAGAACCCTGTAAGGACCTATGTAACGAGGAGCAAATTTCATGGACGGAACTTTTAGGCGAATATTCTTAGTACTCAACCATACCCTATCCCCAGGAACAAAAACAGGAGCCGCTCTTCTATGTTTGTCAGCGTGTTTCTTGAACAGCGAGGAACTATGTAATAGAATTTGTCGAGTTTGATCCCATAATTTCTTCAGGTTGGCGACATGATCATCAACCGACGGTATCCCCTGAGAAGAGGAAACCGAAGGAAAAATCGAAGGATGAAAGCCATAGTTCATGAAGAAAGGGCTAGAGCGAGTTGAATCGCAAACAAGGTTATTGTGTGCGAACTCCGCCCAAGGAATCAGACCGACCCAATCGTCCTGGTGTTCGGAAACAAAGCAACGCAGATACTGTTCGATCTTTTGATTAGTACGTTCAGCAGCTCCGTTAGACTGAGGGTGATAGGCAGAGGAAAAGTTCAATTTGATGCCCATTTGAGAACAAAAGGATCTCCAGAAACGTGAGACAAATTGAGAACCTCTATCAGAAACAATCTCTGAAGGGATCCCATGTAGGCGAAAAACTTCTCTCGCAAAAATCTCCGCCAATTCAGGGGAAGTCGGAAGTTTAGGTAATGGCACGAAATGGGCCATCTTGGTAAATCTATCCACCACCGTGAGAATAACAGTCTGTCTTTTGGAAGCAGGCAAATCAACGATAAAGTCAATGGACAAACAGGACCAAGGTTTCTCAGGAATGTCCAAGGGGTGTAACAGGCCACATGGGGATGCATGAGATAGTTTAGTCTTGGCACAAGTCTCACAAGCTGCGACGAACTCCTCAATATCCTTACGAAGTGAAGGCCACCAGAAATCCTTGGATATCAGAGAGTACGTCTTGCGAATACCAGGATGACCAGCTATTTTACTTTCATGAAAACATTGTAAGAGCTCCAGTTGAAGTTCAGGAGGAACAAAGTTTCTTCCCTCAGGAGTGTTTCCGGGAGCTAGATGTTGTGACTTCAAGATCTGGTCAAGTAGCGGGGAATGAATTTTGAGACTGGTATTAGCAATAATATTGCATTTGGGTACAATGGAAGACAAAAGTGGTTCAACTGAAGCAGAGGGTTCATATTGGCGAGATAGCGCATCGGCTTTAGAATTCTTTGACCCAGGTCTGTAAGTCAGAACGTAATTGAAATGGGTAAGAAACAACGACCAACGAGCCTGCCTGGAGGACAGACGCTTGGCCTCTCCGATATAAGACAAGTTTTTGTGGTCTGTCAGGATGGTAACAGGATGTAATGTACCCTCCAATAAATGTCTCCATTCTTTCAAAGCCTTGATAACCGCTAGTAATTCTCTGTCACCAATGTCATACCTGCTTTCAGTACCGGTCAATTTTTTAGAGAAAAATCCACATGGATGTAATGGTTTATCAACACCCAACCTTTGAGATAGAACAGCACCTAAACCAGTCTCTGATGCGTCTACCTCGAGCAAAAATGGCAGAGAAGTGTCAGGGTGAACTAAAATTGGAGCGGAAGCGAAAAGCTCCTTGAGAGTCTTGAACGCAAGGAGAGCTTCAGTAGTCCAATTCTTAGTGTCAGCCCCCTGTTTGGTCATGTTAGTGATAGGTGCAATAATGGAAGAATAGCCCTTAATAAAGCGCCTATAATAATTGGAAAAACCAATAAATCTCTGTATGGCTTTAAGACCTGTGGGTAAAGGCCACTCTAGAATGGATTGGAGCTTATCCGGATCCATCTTAAATCCCTCCCCAGAGATCACATAGCCGAGAAAGGTTACCTGGGTTTGATCAAAGCTACATTTCTCCAACTTGCAGTACAAGCCATGCTGGAGAAGCTTGTGCAAAACCCTCCTGACTTGTTTGTGATGAATCTCAATGTCACTAGAATGAATGAGTATATCATCTAGGTATACAATGACGCACTCTTGCTGAAATTCCCTAAGAACCTCATTAATCAGATCTTGGAATACTGCTGGTGCATTGCATAACCCAAAAGGCATGACGGTATATTCATAGTGGCCATATCGAGTATTGAATGCCGTCATCCACTCATGTCCCTGCTGAATTCTCACCAAGTTATATGCCCCTCTGAGGTCTAACTTGGTGAAAATTGTAGAGCCCTTCAAACGATCGAAGAGTTCGGTGATCAAGGGAATCGGGTAGGCATTTTTAATGGTTATCTTATTCAGGCCTCGATAATCAATACAAGGTCTCAAAGAACCATCTTTCTTTTTAACAAAAAAAAATCCAGCCCCGGCAGGGGAGGAGGACCTCCTGATGAATCCCTTGTCTAAATTCTCGTGAATATATTCCTCTAGGACTGAGTTCTCCTTTATAGATAATGGGTATACATGACCTCTGGGAGGCATGGTACCAGGGAGTAGGTTAATTTTGCAATCAAAGGACCTGTGTGGGGGTAAGGTATCGGCTTTCTTTTTGTCAAATACTGCCTTTAAATCTAGATACTGAGGCGGAATTTGTGTCTCTGTAGGATTGTCAGAGGTATTCGATGTATTAGTTAATCCAAGAGGTAAGACCTTCCGCAAGCATTTTTCTTGACAATTCTCTCCCCATGAAACTATCTCCCCTGATTCCCAATTAATAATAGGGTTGTGTCTCCTCAGCCAGGAGTACCCCAGAACTATGGGAATAGACGGAGAAGAAATGAGCATCAAGGATATATCCTCTTTATGCAGGATGCCAACAGTCAAGTTAATCGGTATGGTCTCATGAAAAATAACAGGCTCAAGTAACGGTCTACCATCGATGGCCTCAACAGCCAGAGGTGTCTCTTTTAACTGGGATGGGATAGCATGCTTGGCAGCAAAACCCTGATCTATAAAGCTCTCTGCAGCTCCAGAATCGATTAGTGCCATAGTCTTAACTACTCCCTTCTCCCACTTTAAAGAAACGGGTAACACAAGCCTGAGCTCCTTGTAGTTGTGAATAGAGGACAAAGTAGAAACACCCAAGGCCTGTCCTCTAGAGGAACTTAGGTGCGAGCGTTTCCCGAACGATTGGGACAATTTAGGCGTAAATGACCCCTGACTCCACAATACATACATAAACCCTCCCTTCTCCTGTACTGTCTCTCCCTTTCAGTGAGATGAGTACTGCCTATCTGCATAGGTTCAGGAATACGTAAGTCTTCGAACTCAGAGATTTGAAAGGTAGGCGCTAGTTTAAAGGAGGGTCTACGGGTCCTATCTCGAGTGTTCTGCCTCTCTCTTAAGCGTTCATCAATACAAGATATAAAAGAAATTAAATCCTCCAAATTTTCAGGGAGTTCTCTAGTAGCGACCTCGTCAAGAATTACATCTGATAACCCATTCAGAAACACATCTATATAAGCCTGTTCGTTCCACTTAACTTCTGCCGCCAAGGATCTGAACTCTAGTGCATAATCCACAAGTGTTCGATTGTCCTGTTTAAGGCGCAACATTAATCTAGCTGCATTGACCTTTCTGCCAGGAGGGTCAAAAGTTCATCTAAACGCAGCTACAAAGGCATTATAATTATAGACGAGTGGATTATCATTCTCCCATAAAGGATTGGCCCATCTCAAAGCTTTTTCAATGAGCAGAGTAATAATAAATCCAACCTTTGCTCTATCTGTAGGATAAGAGCGGGGTTGTAGTTCGAAATGGATGCTAATCTGGTTTAGAAAGCCACGACACTTCTCCGGTGACCCGCCATAACGTACTGGTGGGGTAATACGGGAAGAAGCACCTACAGTGGCTACCTCTAGACCTGAGACTGCAGGAGAGATAGAAGGAGTACGTGTCTCCTCAGGTGGATTACTAGCACGAGACAAAAGTGCCTGTAGTGCCAAAGCCATCTGATCCATCCTATGTTCCATGGCGTCAAACCTGGGATCCGAAGAACCAAGCTGACTGTTTGTACCTGCAGGATCCATTGGCCCTGTCGTAATGTCAGGATCGGGACAGGGATCCAACACGCAGAGTACAAAGAGTGGAAAGGTACGTATACCGGGCCTTAGAATGGCCGGACTAACGTACCGAGAGTAAAGAATAGTCAGAGGCAAGCCGAGGTCGAGGGAACGAGAAGACAGATAAGCGAGAGACAAGCCGGGTCAAGGGATAACAGCGAAACAGGGTAGTACAACGAGCCGAGTCAAAACCAAAAGAGCAAACTAGAATACCAGAGCACTGAGTGACTAGACAAGCTAGAACCACGACAGGGCAATGAGCTGAAGTAAGGAGTAAGCTTAAATACCCTGGTTCTGGATGGAAATCACGCCTCTGAAAAGTACCGATTGGATATCGGACACTTGAGTGACAGATTGCTCGTGCTAGCGTCATGACGTCACGTATTGAGCGTCCTGCTAGAAAAGGACGTGGATTCCTCGCGGCCGGTGTTTAAGTGACTGGATGAACCGCGAGGAACGGAGGAGACAGCTCGCCTGGACGGATACACCACCAAGTCTCTACCTCCCTTAGAGGTAGAGGCCTCAGGTACCCTGACATATAGATTGAATAGCAGTTAGTTGTCTTCAAGCGGGTGTCAGGCCTACAGCGTGTACTCTGCCAACCTCTGCCAGTGCACATTGCCACTCATATCTGGTGTCACAATAGCGTGCATTTAAAACCCAAAAGCTTTTTTCACTGTTATACATTGAATAGCAGTTAGTTGTCTTCAAGCGGGTGTAAGGCCTACAGCGTGTACTCTGCCAACCTCTGCCAGTGCACATTGCCACTCATATCTGGTGTCACAATAGCGTGCATTTAAAACCCAAAAGCTTTTTTCACTGTTATAGATTGAAAAGCAGTTAGTTGTCTTCAAGCGTGTGTGTCAGGCCTACAGCGTGTACTCTGCCAACCTCTGCCAATGCAAAGTGCCACTCATATCTGGTGTCACAATAGCGTGCATTTAAAACCCAAAAACTTTTTTCACTGTTATAGATTGAATAGCAGTTAGTTGTCTTCAAGCGGGTGTCAGGCTAACAGCGTGTACTCTGCAAACATCTGCCAGTGCATATTGCCACTCATATCTGGTGTCACAATAGTGTGCATTTAAACCAAAAAATGTGTTCACTGTTATAGATTGAATAGCAGTTAGTTGTCTTCAAGCGGGTGTCAGGCCTAAAGCGTGTACTCTGCCAATCTCTGCCTGTGCACATTGCCACTCATATCTTCTGTCACAATAGCGTGCATTTAAAACCTCAAAACTTTTTTCACTGTTATAGATTGAATAGCAGTTAGTTGTCTTCAAGCGGGTGTCAGGCCTACAACGTGTACTCTGCCAACCTCTGCCAGTGCACATTGCCACTCATATCTGGTGTCACAATAGCGTGCATTTAAAACCCAAAATCTTTTTTCACCATTATAGATTGAATAGCAGTTAGTTGTCTTCAAGCGGGTGTCAGGCCTACAGCGTGTACTCTGCCAACCTCTGCCAGTGCACATTGCCACTCATATCTGGTGTCACAATAGCGTGCATTTAAAACCCCAATTTTTTTTACACTGCTATTGATTGAATAGCAGTTAGTTGTCTTCAAGCGTGTGTGTCAGTCCTACAGCATGTACTCTGCCAACCTCTGCCAATGCAAAGTGCCACTCATATCTTGTGTCACAATAGCGTGCATTTAAAACCCAATTTTTTTTTCACTATTATAGATTGAATAGCAGTTAGTTGTCTTCAAGCGGGTGTCAGGCCTACAGCGTGTACTCTGCCAACCTCTGCCAGTGCACATTGCCACTCATATCTGGTGTCACAATAGCGTGCATTTAAAACCCAAAAACTGTTTTCACTGTTATAGATTGAATAGCAGTTAGTTGTCTTCAAGCAGGTATCAGGCCTACAGCGTGTACTCTTCCAACCTCTGCCAGTGCACATTGCCACTCATATCTGGTGTCACAATAGCGTGCATTTAAAACCAAAAAACCTTTTTCACTGTTATAGATTGAATAGCAGTTAGTTGTCTTTAAGTGGGTGTCAGGCCTACAGCGTGTACTCTGCCAACCTCTGCCAGTGCACATTGCCACTCATATCTGGTGTCACAATAGCGTGCATTTAAAACCCCAATTTTTTTACACTGTTATTGATTGAATAGCAGTTAGTTGTCTTCAAGCGTGTGTGTCAGGCCTACAGCGTGTACTCTGCCAACCTCTGCCAATGCAAAGTGCCACTCATATCTGGTGTCACAATAGCGTGCATTTAAAACCCAAAAACTTTTTTCACTGTTATAGATTGAATAGCAGTTAGTTGTCTTCAAGCGGGTGTCAGGCTAACAGCGTGTACTCTGCAAACATCTGCCAGTGCATATTGCCACTCATATCTGGTGCCACAATAGTGTGCATTTAAAACCCAAAAACTTTTTTCACTGTTATAGATTGAATAGCAGTTAGTTGTCTTCAAGCAGGTGTCAGGCCTACAGCGTGTACTCTGCCAACCTCTGCCAGTGCACATTGCCACTCATATCTGGTGTCACAATAGCGTGCATTTAAACCAAAAAATGTGTTCACTGTTATAGATTGAATAGCAGTTAGTTGTCTTCAAGCGGGTGTCAGGCCTACAGCGTGTACTCTGCCAATCTCTGCCTGTGCACATTGCCACTCATATCTTCTGTCACAATAGCGTGCATTTAAAACCCCAAAACTTTTTTCACTGTTATAGATTGAATAGCAGTTAGTTGTCTTCAAGCGGGTGTCAGGCCTACAGCGTGTACTCTGCCAACCTCTGCCAGTGCACATTGCCACTCATATCTGGTGTCACAATAGCGTGCATTTAAAACACAAAAACGTTTTTCACTGTTATAGATTGAATAGCAGTTAGTTGTCTTCAAGCGGGTGTCAGGCCTACAGCGTGTACTATGCCAACCTCTGCCAGTGCACATTGCCACTCATATCTGGTGTCACAATAGCGTGCATTTAAAACCCAAAATCTTTTTTCACTATTATAGATTGAATAGCAGTTAGTTGTCTTCAAGCGGGTGTCAGGCCTACAGCGTGTACTCTGCCAACCTCTGCCAGTGCACATTGCCACTCATATCTGGTGTCACAATAGCGTGCATTTAAAACCCCAATTTTTTTTACACTGTTATTGATTGAATAGCAGTTAGTTGTCTTCAAGCGTGTGTGTCAGGCCTACAGCATGTACTCTGCCAACCTCTGCCAATGCAAAGTACCACTCATATCTGGTGTCACAATAGCGTGCATTTAAAACCCAAAAACTTTTTTCACTGTTATAGATTGAATAGCAGTTAGTTGTCTTCAAGCAGGTATCAGGCCTACAGCGTGTACTCTTCCAACCTCTGCCAGTGCACATTGCCACTCATATCTGGTGTCACAATAGCGTGCATTTAAAACCAAAAAACCTTTTTCACTGTTATAGATTGAATAGCAGTTAGTTGTCTTCAAGCGAGTGTCAGGCCTACAGCGTGTACTCTGCCAACCTCTGCCAGTGCACATTGCCACTCATATCTGGTGTCACAATAGCGTGCATTTAAAACCAAAAAAATGTTTTCACTTTTATAGATTGAACAGCAGTTAGTTGTCTTCAAGCGGGTGTCAGGCCTACAGCGTGTACTCTGCCAACCTCTGCCTGTGCACATTGCCACTCATATCTTGTGTCACAATAGCGTGCATTTAAAACCCAAAAACTTTTTTCCCTGTTATAGATTGAATAGCAGTTAGTTGTCTTCAAGCGGGTATCAGGCCTACAGCGTGTACTCTGCCAACCTCTGCCAGTGCACATTGCCACTCATATCTGGTGTCACAATAGCGTGCATTTAAACCCAAAAAAATTTTTCACTGTTATACATTGAATAGCAGTTAGTTGTCTTCAAGCGGGTGTAAGGCCTACAGCGTGTACTCTGCCAACCTCTGCCAGTGCACATTGCCACTCATATCTGGTGTCACAATAGCGTGCATTTAAAACTTAAAAGCTTTTTTCACTGTTATAGATTGAAAAGCAGTTAGTTGTCTTCAAGCGTGTGTGTCAGGCCTACAGCGTGTACTCTGCCAACCTCTGCCAATGCAAAGTGCCACTCATATCTGGTGTCACAATAGCGTGCATTTAAAACCCAAAAACTTTTTTCACTGTTATAGATTGAATAGCAGTTAGTTGTCTTCAAGCGGGTGTCAGGCTAACAGCGTGTACTCTGCAAACATCTGCCAGTGCATATTGCCACTCATATCTGGTGTCACAATAGTGTGCATTTAAACCAAAAAATGTGTTCACTGTTATAGATTGAATAGCAGTTAGTTGTCTTCAAGCGGGTGTCAGGCCTAAAGCGTGTACTCTGCCAATCTCTGCCTGTGCACATTGCCACTCATATCTTCTGTCACAATAGCGTGCATTTAAAACCTCAAAACTTTTTTCACTGTTATAGATTGAATAGCAGTTAGTTGTCTTCAAGCGGGTGTCAGGCCTACAGCGTGTACTCTGCCAACCTCTGCCAGTGCACATTGCCACTCATATCTGGTGTCACAATAGCGTGCATTTAAAACCCAAAATCTTTTTTCACCATTATAGATTGAATAGCAGTTAGTTGTCTTCAAGCGGGTGTCAGGCCTACAGCGTGTTCTCTGCCAACCTCTGCCAGTGCACATTGCCACTCATATCTGGTGTCACAATAGCGTGCATTTAAAACCCCAATTTTTTTTTACACTGCTATTGATTGAATAGCAGTTAGTTGTCTTCAAGCGTGTGTGTCAGTCCTACAGCATGTACTCTGCCAACCTCTGCCAATGCAAAGTGCCACTCATATCTTGTGTCACAATAGCGTGCATTTAAAACCCAATTTTTTTTTCACTATTATAGATTGAATAGCAGTTAGTTGTCTTCAAGCGGGTGTCAGGCCTACAGCGTGTACTCTGCCAACCTCTGCCAGTGCACATTGCCACTCATATCTGGTGTCACAATAGCGTGCATTTAAAACCCAAAAACTGTTTTCACTGTTATAGATTGAATAGCAGTTAGTTGTCTTCAAGCAGGTATCAGGCCTACAGCGTGTACTCTGCCAACCTCTGCCAGTGCACATTGCCACTCATATCTGGTGTCACAATAGCATGCATTTAAACCAAAAAATGTGTTCACTGTTATAGATTGAATAGCAGTTAGTTGTCTTCAAGCGAGTGTCAGGCCTACAGCGTGTACTCTGCCAACCTCTGCCAGTGCACATTGCCACTCATATCTGGTGTCACAATAGCGTGCATTTAAAACCAAAAAAATGTTTTCACTTTTATAGATTGAACAGCAGTTAGTTGTCTTCAAGCGGGTGTCAGGCCTACAGCGTGTACTCTGCCAACCTCTGCCTGTGCACATTGCCACTCATATCTTGTGTCACAATAGCGTGCATTTAAAACCCAAAAACTTTTTTCCCTGTTATAGATTGAATAGCAGTTAGTTGTCTTCAAGCGGGTATCAGGCCTACAGCGTGTACTCTGCCAACCTCTGCCAGTGCACATTGCCACTCATATCTGGTGTCACAATAGCGTGCATTTAAACCCAAAAAAAATTTTCACTGTTATACATTGAATAGCAGTTAGTTGTCTTCAAGCGGGTGTAAGGCCTACAGCGTGTACTCTGCCAACCTCTGCCAGTGCACATTGCCACTCATATCTGGTGTCACAATAGCGTGCATTTAAAACTTAAAAGCTTTTTTCACTGTTATAGATTGAAAAGCAGTTAGTTGTCTTCAAGCGTGTGTGTCAGGCCTACAGCGTGTACTCTGCCAACCTCTGCCAATGCAAAGTGCCACTCATATCTGGTGTCACAATAGCGTGCATTTAAAACCGAAAAACTTTTTTCACTGTTATAGATTGAATAGCAGTTAGTTGTCTTCAAGCGGGTGTCAGGCTAACAGCGTGTACTCTGCAAACATCTGCCAGTGCATATTGCCACTCATATCTGGTGTCACAATAGTGTGCATTTAAACCAAAAAATGTGTTCACTGTTATAGATTGAATAGCAGTTAGTTGTCTTCAAGCGGGTGTCAGGCCTAAAGCGTGTACTCTGCCAATCTCTGCCTGTGCACATTGCCACTCATATCTTCTGTCACAATAGCGTGCATTTAAAACCTCAAAACTTTTTTCACTGTTATAGATTGAATAGCAGTTAGTTGTCTTCAAGCGGGTGTCAGGCCTACAGCGTGTACTCTGCCAACCTCTGCCAGTGCACATTGCCACTCATATCTGGTGTCACAATAGCGTGCATTTAAAACCCAAAATCTTTTTTCACCATTATAGATTGAATAGCAGTTAGTTGTCTTCAAGCGGGTGTCAGGCCTACAGCGTGTTCTCTGCCAACCTCTGCCAGTGCACATTGCCACTCATATCTGGTGTCACAATAGCGTGCATTTAAAACCCCAATTTTTTTTTACACTGCTATTGATTGAATAGCAGTTAGTTGTCTTCAAGCGTGTGTGTCAGTCCTACAGCATGTACTCTGCCAACCTCTGCCAATGCAAAGTGCCACTCATATCTTGTGTCACAATAGCGTGCATTTAAAACCCAATTTTTTTTTCACTATTATAGATTGAATAGCAGTTAGTTGTCTTCAAGCGGGTGTCAGGCCTACAGCGTGTACTCTGCCAACCTCTGCCAGTGCACATTGCCACTCATATCTGGTGTCACAATAGCGTGCATTTAAAACCCAAAAACTGTTTTCACTGTTATAGATTGAATAGCAGTTAGTTGTCTTCAAGCAGGTATCAGGCCTACAGCGTGTACTCTTCCAACCTCTGCCAGTGCACATTGCCACTCATATCTGGTGTCACAATAGCGTGCATTTAAAACCAAAAAACCTTTTTCACTGTTATAGATTGAATAGCAGTTAGTTGTCTTTAAGTGGGTGTCAGGCCTACAGCGTGTACTCTGCCAACCTCTGCCAGTGCACATTGCCACTCATATCTGGTGTCACAATAGCGTGCATTTAAAACCCCAAATTTTTTTACACTGTTATTGATTGAATAGCAGTTAGTTGTCTTCAAGCGTGTGTGTCAGGCCTACAGCGTGTACTCTGCCAACCTCTGCCAATGCAAAGTGCCACTCATATCTGGTGTCACAATAGCGTGCATTTAAAACCCAAAAACTTTTTTCACTGTTATAGATTGAATAGCAGTTAGTTGTCTTCAAGCGGGTGTCAGGCTAACAGCGTGTACTCTGCAAACATCTGCCAGTGCATATTGCCACTCATATCTGGTGCCACAATAGTGTGCATTTAAAACCCAAAAACTTTTTTCACTGTTATAGATTGAATAGCAGTTAGTTGTCTTCAAGCAGGTGTCAGGCCTACAGCGTGTACTCTGCCAACCTCTGCCAGTGCACATTGCCACTCATATCTGGTGTCACAATAGCGTGCATTTAAACCAAAAAATGTGTTCACTGTTATAGATTGAATAGCAGTTAGTTGTCTTCAAGCGGGTGTCAGGCCTACAGCGTGTACTCTGCCAACCTCTGCCAGTGCACATTGCCACTCATATCTGGTGTCACAATAGCGTGCATTTAAAACCCCAATTTTTTTTACACTGTTATTGATTGAATAGCAGTTAGTTGTCTTCAAGCGGGTGTCAGGCCTACAGCGTGTACTCTTCCAATCTCTGCCAGTGCACATTGCCACTCATATCTGGTGTCACAATAGCGTGCATTTAAAACCCCAATTTTTTTTACACTGTTATTGATTGAATAGCAGTTAGTTGTCTTCAAGTGTGTGTGTCAGGCCTACAGCGTGTACTCTGCCAACCTCTGCCAGTGCACATTGCCACTCATATCTGGTGTCACAATAGCGTGCATTTAAAACCCCAATTTTTTTTACACTTTTATTGATTGAATAGCAGTTAGTTGTCTTTAAGTGGGTGTCAGGCCTACAGCGTGTACTCTGCCAACCTCTGCCAGTGCACATTGCCACTCATATCTGGTGTCACAATAGCGTGCATTTAAAACCCCAATTTTTTTTACACTGTTATTGATTGAATAGCAGTTAGTTGTCTTCAAGTGTGTGTGTCAGGCCTACAGCGTGTACTCTGCCAACCTCTGCCAATGCAAAGTGCCACTCATATCTGGTGTCACAATAGCGTGCATTTAAAACCCAAAAACTTTTTTCACTGTTATAGATTGAATAGCAGTTAGTTGTCTTCAAGCGGGTGTCAGGCTAACAGCGTGTACTCTGCAAACATCTGCCAGTGCATATTGCCACTCATATCTGGTGTCACAATAGCGTGCATTTAAACCAAAAAATGTGTTCACTGTTATAGATTGAATAGCAGTTAGTTGTCTTCAAGCGGGTGTCAGGCCTAAAGCGTGTACTCTGCCAATCTGTGCCTGTGCACATTGCCACTCATATCTTCTGTCACAATAGCGTGCATTTAAAACCCCAAAACTTTTTTCACTGTTATAGATTGAATAGCAGTTAGTTGTCTTCAAGCGGGTGTCAGGCCTACAGCGTGTACTCTGCCAACCTCTGCCAGTGCACATTGCCACTCATATCTGGTGTCACAATAGTGTGCATTTAAAACACAAAAACAATTTTCACTGTTATAGATTGAATAGCAGTTAGTTGTATTCAAGCGGGTGTCAGGCCTACAGCGTGTACTCTGCCAACCTCTGCCAGTGCACATTGCCACTCATATCTGGTGTCACAATAGCGTGCATTTAAAACCCAAAATCTTTTTTCACTATTATAGATTGAATAGCAGTTAGTTGTCTTCAAGCGGGTGTCAGGCCTACAGCGTGTACTCTGCCAACCTCTGCCAGTGCACATTGCCACTCATATCTGGTGTCACAATAGCGTGAATTTAAAACCCCAATTTATTTTTTTACACTGTTATTGATTGAATAGCAGTTGGTTGTCTTCAAGCGTGTGTGTCAGTCCTACAGCATGTACTCTGCCAACCTCTGCCAATGCAAAGTGCCACTCATATCTGGTGTCACAATAGCGTGCATTTAAAACCCAATTTTTTTTCACTATTATAGATTGAATAGCAGTTAGTTGTCTTCAAGCGGGTGTCAGGCCTACAGCGTGTACTCTGCCAACCTCTGCCAGTGCACATTGCCACTCATATCTGGTGTCACAATAGCGTGCATTTAAAACCCAAAAACTGTTTTCACTGTTATAGATTGAATAGCAGTTAGTTGTCTTTAAGTGGGTGTCAGGCCTACAGCGTGTACTCTGCCAACCTCTGCCAGTGCACATTGCCACTCATATCTGGTGTCACAATAGCGTGCATTTAAAACCCAAAAGCTTTTTTCACTGTTATAGATTGAATAGCAGTTAGTTGTCTTTAAGTGGGTGTCAGGCCTACAGCGTGTACTCTGCCAACCTCTGCCAGTGCACATTGCCACTCATATCTGGTGTCACAATAGCGTGCATTTAAAACCCCAATTTTTTTACACTGTTATTGATTGAATAGCAGTTAGTTTTCTTCAAGCGTGTGTGTCAGGCCTACAGCGTGTACTCTGCCAACCTCTGCCAATGCAAAGTGCCACTCATATCTGGTGTCACAATAGCGTGCATTTAAAACCCAAAAACTTTTTTCACTGTTATAGATTGAATAGCAGTTAGTTGTCTTCAAGCGGGTGTCAGGCTAACAGCGTGTACTCTGCAAACATCTGCCAGTGCATATTGCCACTCATATCTGGTGCCACAATAGTGTGCATTTAAAACCCAAAAACTTTTTTCACTGTTATAGATTGAATAGCAGTTAGTTGTCTTCAAGCAGGTGTCAGGCCTACAGCGTGTACTCTGCCAACCTCTGCCAGTGCACATTGCCACTCATATCTGGTGTCACAATAGCGTGCATTTAAAACCAAAAAACTTTTTTCACTGTTATAGATTGAATAGCAGTTAGTTGTCTTCAAGTGGGTGTCAGGCCTACAGTGTGTACTCTGCCAACCTCTGCCAGTGCACATTGCCACTCATACCTGGTGTCACAATAGCGTGCATTTAAAACCAAAAAACTTTTTTCACTGTTATAGATTGAATAGCAGTTAGTTGTCTTCAAGCGGGTGTGTCAGGCCTACAGCGTGTACTCTGCCAACCTCTGCCACTGCACATTGGCACTCATTTCTGGTGTCACAATAGCGGGCATTTAAAACCCAAAAACTTTTTTCACTGTAATAGATTGAATAGCAGTTAGTTGTCTGCAAGCATCTGTGTGTCAGGCCTACAGTGTGTACTCTGCCAACCTCTGCCAGTGCACATTGCCACTCATATCTGGTGTCACAATAGCGTGCATTTAAAAACAAATAATTTTTTTCACTTATATAGATTGAATAGCAGTTAGTTGTCTGCAAGTGTCTGTGTGTCAGGCCAACAGCGTGTACTCTGCCAACCTCTACCAGTGCACAGTGTCACTCATATCTGGTGTCACAATAGCGTGCATTTAAAACCCAGAAACTTTTTTCACTGTTATAGATTGAATAGCAGTTAGTTGTCTTCATGCGGGTGTCAGGCCTACAGCGTGTACTCTGCCAACCTCTGCCAGTGCACATTGCCACTCATATCTGGTGTCACGATAGCGTGCATTTAAAACCAAAAAACTTTTTTCACTGTTATAGATTGAATAGCAGTTAGTTGTCTTCAAGCGGGTGTGTCAGGACTACAGCGTGTACTCTGCCAACCTCTGCCAGTGCACATTGCCACTCATATCTGGTGTCACAATAGCGTGCATTTAAAACCAAAAAACTTTTTTTACTGTTATAGATTGAATAGCAGTTAGTTGTCTTCAAGTGGGTGTCAGGCCTACAGTGTGTACTCTGCCAACCTCTGCCAGTGTACATTGCCACTCATACCTGGTGTCACAATAGCGTGCATTTAAAACCCCAAAACTTTTTTCACTGTTATAGATTGAATAGCAGTTAGTTGTCTTCAAGCGGGTGTCAGGCCTACAGCGTGTACTCTGCCAACCTCTGCCAGTGCACATTGCCACTCATATCTGGTGTCACAATAGCGTGCATTTAAAACCAAAAACTTTTTTCACTGTTATAGATTGAATAGCAGTTAGTTGTCTTCAAGCGGGTGTCAGGCCTACAGCGTGTACCTTGCCAACCTCTGCCAGTGCACATTGCCACTCATATCTGGTGTCACAATAGCGTGCATTTAAAACCCAAAAACTTTTTTCACTGTTATAGATTGAATAGCAGTTAGTTGTCTTTAAGCGGGTGTCAGGCCTACAGCGTGTACTCTTCCAACCTCTGCCAGTGCACATTGCCACTCATATCTGGTGTCACAATAGCGTGCATTTAAAACCAAAAAACTTTTTTCACTGTAATACATTGAATAGCAGTTAGTTGTCTTCAAGCGGGTGTAAGGCCTACAGTGTGTACTCTGCCAACCTCTGCCAGTGCACATTGCCACTCATATCTGGTGTCACAATAGCGTGCATTTAAAACCCAAAAGCTTTTTTCACTGTTATAGATTGAATAGCAGTTAGTTGTCTTCAAGCGGGTTTCAGGCCTACAGCGTGTACTCTGCCAACCTCTGCCAGTGCACATTGCCACTCATATCTGGTGTCACAATAGCGTGCATTTAAAACCCAAAAACTTTTTTCACTGTTATAGATTGAATAGCAGTTAGTTGTCTTCAAGCGGGTGTCAGGCCTACAGCGTGTACTCTTCCAATCTCTGCCAGTGCACATTGCCACTCATATCTGGTGTCACAATAGCGTGCATTTAAAACCAAAAAACTTTTTTCACTGTTATACATTGAATAGCAGTTAGTTGTCTTCAAGCGGGTGTAAGGCCTACAGCGTGTACTCTGCCAACCTCTGCCAGTGCACATTGCCACTCATATCTGGTGTCACAATAGCGTGCATTTAAAACCCAAAAGCTTTTTTCACTATTATAGATTGAATAGCAGTTAGTTGTCTTCAAGTGGGTGTCAGGCCTACAGTGTGTACTCTGCCAACCTCTGCCAGTGTACATTGCCACTCATACCTGGTGTCTCAATAGCGTGCATTTAAAACCCCAAAACTTTTTTCACTGTTATAGATTGAATAGCAGTTAGTTGTCTTCAAGCGGGTGTCAGGCCTACAGCGTGTACTCTGCCAACCTCTGCCAGTGCACATTGCCACTCATATCTGGTGTCACAATAGCGTGCATTTAAAACCAAAAACTTTTTTCACTGTTATAGATTGAATAGCAGTTAGTTGTCTTTAAGCGGGTGTCAGGCCTACAGCGTGTACTCTTCCAACCTCTGCCAGTGCACATTGCCACTCATATCTGGTGTCACAATAGCGTGCATTTAAAACCAAAAAACTTTTTTCACTGTAATACATTGAATAGCAGTTAGTTGTCTTCAAGCGGGTGTAAGGCCTACAGTGTGTACTCTGCCAACCTCTGCCAGTGCACATTGCCACTCATATCTGGTGTCACAATAGCGTGCATTTAAAACCCAAAAGCTTTTTTCACTGTTATAGATTGAATAGCAGTTAGTTGTCTTCAAGCGGGTTTCAGGCCTACAGCGTGTACTCTGCCAACCTCTGCCAGTGCACATTGCCACTCATATCTGGTGTCACAATAGCGTGCATTTAAAACCCAAAAACTTTTTTCACTGTTATAGATTGAATAGCAGTTAGTTGTCTTCAAGCGGGTGTCAGGCCTACAGCGTGTACTCTTCCAATCTCTGCCAGTGCACATTGCCACTCATATCTGGTGTCACAATAGCGTGCATTTAAAACCAAAAAACTTTTTTCACTGTTATACATTGAATAGCAGTTAGTTGTCTTCAAGCGGGTGTAAGGCCTACAGCGTGTACTCTGCCAACCTCTGCCAGTGCACATTGCCACTCATATCTGGTGTCACAATAGCGTGCATTTAAAACCCAAAAGCTTTTTTCACTGTTATAGATTGAAAAGCAGTTAGTTGTCTTCAAGCGTGTGTGTCAGGCCTACAGCGTGTACTCTGCCAACCTCTGCCAATGCAAAGTGCCACTCATATCTGGTGTCACAATAGCGTGCATTTAAAACCCAAAAACTTTTTTCACTGTTATAGATTGAATAGCAGTTAGTTGTCTTCAAGCGGGTGTCAGGCTAACAGCGTGTACTCTGCAAACATCTGCCAGTGCATATTGCCACTCATATCTGGTGTCACAATAGTGTGCATTTAAACCAAAAAATGTGTTCACTGTTATAGATTGAATAGCAGTTAGTTGTCTTCAAGCGGGTGTCAGGCCTAAAGCGTGTACTCTGCCAATCTCTGCCTGTGCACATTGCCACTCATATCTTCTGTCACAATAGCGTGCATTTAAAACCTCAAAACTTTTTTCACTGTTATAGATTGAATAGCAGTTAGTTGTCTTCAAGCGGGTGTCAGGCCTACAACGTGTACTCTGCCAACCTCTGCCAGTGCACATTGCCACTCATATCTGGTGTCACAATAGCGTGCATTTAAAACCCAAAATCTTTTTTCACCATTATAGATTGAATAGCAGTTAGTTGTCTTCAAGCGGGTGTCAGGCCTACAGCGTGTACTCTGCCAACCTCTGCCAGTGCACATTGCCACTCATATCTGGTGTCACAATAGCGTGCATTTAAAACCCCAATTTTTTTTTACACTGCTATTGATTGAATAGCAGTTAGTTGTCTTCAAGCGTGTGTGTCAGTCCTACAGCATGTACTCTGCCAACCTCTGCCAATGCAAAGTGCCACTCATATCTTGTGTCACAATAGCGTGCATTTAAAACCCAATTTTTTTTTCACTATTATAGATTGAATAGCAGTTAGTTGTCTTCAAGCGGGTGTCAGGCCTACAGCGTGTACTCTGCCAACCTCTGCCAGTGCACATTGCCACTCATATCTGGTGTCACAATAGCGTGCATTTAAAACCCAAAAACTGTTTTCACTGTTATAGATTGAATAGCAGTTAGTTGTCTTCAAGCAGGTATCAGGCCTACAGCGTGTACTCTTCCAACCTCTGCCAGTGCACATTGCCACTCATATCTGGTGTCACAATAGCGTGCATTTAAAACCAAAAAACCTTTTTCACTGTTATAGATTGAATAGCAGTTAGTTGTCTTTAAGTGGGTGTCAGGCCTACAGCGTGTACTCTGCCAACCTCTGCCAGTGCACATTGCCACTCATATCTGGTGTCACAATAGCGTGCATTTAAAACCCCAATTTTTTTTACACTGTTATTGATTGAATAGCAGTTAGTTGTCTTCAAGCGTGTGTGTCAGGCCTACAGCGTGTACTCTGCCAACCTCTGCCAATGCAAAGTGCCACTCATATCTGGTGTCACAATAGCGTGCATTTAAAACCCAAAAACTTTTTTCACTGTTATAGATTGAATAGCAGTTAGTTGTCTTCAAGCGGGTGTCAGGCTAACAGCGTGTACTCTGCAAACATCTGCCAGTGCATATTGCCACTCATATCTGGTGCCACAATAGTGTGCATTTAAAACCCAAAAACTTTTTTTCACTGTTATAGATTGAATAGCAGTTAGTTGTCTTCAAGCAGGTGTCAGGCCTACAGCGTGTACTCTGCCAACCTCTGCCAGTGCACATTGCCACTCATATCTGGTGTCACAATAGCGTGCATTTAAACCAAAAAATGTGTTCACTGTTATAGATTGAATAGCAGTTAGTTGTCTTCAAGCGGGTGTCAGGCCTACAGCGTGTACTCTGCCAATCTCTGCCTGTGCACATTGCCACTCATATCTTCTGTCACAATAGCGTGCATTTAAAACCCCAAAACTTTTTTCACTGTTATAGATTGAATAGCAGTTAGTTGTCTTCAAGCGGGTGTCAGGCCTACAGCGTGTACTCTGCCAACCTCTGCCAGTGCACATTGCCACTCATATCTGGTGTCACAATAGCGTGCATTTAAAACACAAAAACGTTTTTCACTGTTATAGATTGAATAGCAGTTAGTTGTCTTCAAGCGGGTGTCAGGCCTACAGCGTGTACTATGCCAACCTCTGCCAGTGCACATTGCCACTCATATCTGGTGTCACAATAGCGTGCATTTAAAACCCAAAATCTTTTTTCACTATTATAGATTGAATAGCAGTTAGTTGTCTTCAAGCGGGTGTCAGGCCTACAGCGTGTACTCTGCCAACCTCTGCCAGTGCACATTGCCACTCATATCTGGTGTCACAATAGCGTGCATTTAAAACCCCAATTTTTTTTACACTGTTATTGATTGAATAGCAGTTAGTTGTCTTCAAGCGTGTGTGTCAGGCCTACAGCATGTACTCTGCCAACCTCTGCCAATGCAAAGTACCACTCATATCTGGTGTCACAATAGCGTGCATTTAAAACCCAAAAACTTTTTTCACTGTTATAGATTGAATAGCAGTTAGTTGTCTTCAAGCGAGTGTCAGGCTAACAGCGTGTACTCTGCCAACCTCTGCCAGTGCACATTGCCACTCATATCTGGTGTCACAATAGCATGCATTTAAACCAAAAAATGTGTTCACTGTTATAGATTGAATAGCAGTTAGTTGTCTTCAAGCGAGTGTCAGGCCTACAGCGTGTACTCTGCCAACCTCTGCCAGTGCACATTGCCACTCATATCTGGTGTCACAATAGCGTGCATTTAAAACCAAAAAAATGTTTTCACTTTTATAGATTGAACAGCAGTTAGTTGTCTTCAAGCGGGTGTCAGGCCTACAGCGTGTACTCTGCCAACCTCTGCCTGTGCACATTGCCACTCATATCTTGTGTCACAATAGCGTGCATTTAAAACCCAAAAACTTTTTTCCCTGTTATAGATTGAATAGCAGTTAGTTGTCTTCAAGCGGGTATCAGGCCTACAGCGTGTACTCTGCCAACCTCTGCCAGTGCACATTGCCACTCATATCTGGTGTCACAATAGCGTGCATTTAAACCAAAAAAATTTTTTCACTGTTATACATTGAATAGCAGTTAGTTGTCTTCAAGCGGGTGTAAGGCCTACAGCGTGTACTCTGCCAACCTCTGCCAGTGCACATTGACACTCATATCTGGTGTCACAATAGCGTGCATTTAAAACCCAAAAGCTTTTTTCACTGTTATAGATTGAAAAGCAGTTAGTTGTCTTCAAGCGTGTGTGTCAGGCCTACAGCGTGTACTCTGCCAACCTCTGCCAATGCAAAGTGCCACTCATATCTGGTGTCACAATAGCGTGCATTTAAATCCAAAAACTTTTTTCACTGTTATAGATTGAATAGCAGTTAGTTGTCTTCAAGTAGGTGTCAGGCTAACAGCGTGTACTCTGCAAACATCTGCCAGTGCATATTGCCACTCATATCTGGTGTCACAATAGTGTGCATTTAAACCAAAAAATGTGTTCACTGTTATAGATTGAATAGCAGTTAGTTGTCTTCAAGCGGGTGTCAGGCCTAAAGCGTGTACTCTGCCAATCTCTGCCTGTGCACATTGCCACTCATATCTTCTGTCACAATAGCGTGCATTTAAAACCTCAAAACTTTTTTCACTGTTATAGATTGAATAGCAGTTAGTTGTCTTCAAGCGGGTGTCAGGCCTACAGCGTGTACTCTGCCAACCTCTGCCAGTGCACATTGCCACTCATATCTGGTGTCACAATAGCGTGCATTTAAAACCCAAAATCTTTTTTCACCATTATAGATTGAATAGCAGTTAGTTGTCTTCAAGCGGGTGTCAGGCCTACAGCGTGTACTCTGCCAACCTCTGCCAGTGCACATTGCCACTCATATCTGGTGTCACAATAGCGTGCATTTAAAACCCCAATTTTTTTTTACACTGCTATTGATTGAATAGCAGTTAGTTGTCTTCAAGCGTGTGTGTCAGTCCTACAGCATGTACTCTGCCAACCTCTGCCAATGCAAAGTGCCACTCATATCTTGTGTCACAATAGCGTGCATTTAAAACCCAATTTTTTTTTCACTATTATAGATTGAATAGCAGTTAGTTGTCTTCAAGCGGGTGTCAGGCCTACAGCGTGTACTCTGCCAACCTCTGCCAGTGCACATTGCCACTCATATCTGGTGTCACAATAGCGTGCATTTAAAACCCAAAAACTGTTTTCACTGTTATAGATTGAATAGCAGTTAGTTGTCTTCAAGCAGGTATCAGGCCTACAGCGTGTACTCTTCCAACCTCTGCCAGTGCACATTGCCACTCATATCTGGTGTCACAATAGCGTGCATTTAAAACCAAAAAACCTTTTTCACTGTTATAGATTGAATAGCAGTTAGTTGTCTTTAAGTGGGTGTCAGGCCTACAGCGTGTACTCTGCCAACCTCTGCCAGTGCACATTGCCACTCATATCTGGTGTCACAATAGCGTGCATTTAAAACCCCAATTTTTTTTACACTGTTATTGATTGAATAGCAGTTAGTTGTCTTCAAGCGTGTGTGTCAGGCCTACAGCGTGTACTCTGCCAACCTCTGCCAATGCAAAGTGCCACTCATATCTGGTGTCACAATAGCGTGCATTTAAAACCCAAAAACTTTTTTCACTGTTATAGATTGAATAGCAGTTAGTTGTCTTCAAGCGGGTGTCAGGCTAACAGCGTGTACTCTGCAAACATCTGCCAGTGCATATTGCCACTCATATCTGGTGCCACAATAGTGTGCATTTAAAACCCAAAAACTTTTTTTCACTGTTATAGATTGAATAGCAGTTAGTTGTCTTCAAGCAGGTGTCAGGCCTACAGCGTGTACTCTGCCAACCTCTGCCAGTGCACATTGCCACTCATATCTGGTGTCACAATAGCGTGCATTTAAACCAAAAAATGTGTTCACTGTTATAGATTGAATAGCAGTTAGTTGTCTTCAAGCGGGTGTCAGGCCTACAGCGTGTACTCTGCCAATCTCTGCCTGTGCACATTGCCACTCATATCTTCTGTCACAATAGCGTGCATTTAAAACCCCAAAACTTTTTTCACTGTTATAGATTGAATAGCAGTTAGTTGTCTTCAAGCGGGTGTCAGGCCTACAGCGTGTACTCTGCCAACCTCTGCCAGTGCACATTGCCACTCATATCTGGTGTCACAATAGCGTGCATTTAAAACACAAAAACGTTTTTCACTGTTATAGATTGAATAGCAGTTAGTTGTCTTCAAGCGGGTGTCAGGCCTACAGCGTGTACTATGCCAACCTCTGCCAGTGCACATTGCCACTCATATCTGGTGTCACAATAGCGTGCATTTAAAACCCAAAATCTTTTTTCACTATTATAGATTGAATAGCAGTTAGTTGTCTTCAAGCGGGTGTCAGGCCTACAGCGTGTACTCTGCCAACATCTGCCAGTGCACATTGCCACTCATATCTGGTGTCACAATAGCGTGCATTTAAAACCCCAATTTTTTTTACACTGTTATTGATTGAATAGCAGTTAGTTGTCTTCAAGCGTGTGTGTCAGGCCTACAGCATGTACTCTGCCAACCTCTGCCAATGCAAAGTACCACTCATATCTGGTGTCACAATAGCGTGCATTTAAAACCCAAAAACTTTTTTCACTGTTATAGATTGAATAGCAGTTAGTTGTCTTCAAGCGAGTGTCAGGCTAACAGCGTGTACTCTGCCAACCTCTGCCAGTGCACATTGCCACTCATATCTGGTGTCACAATAGCATGCATTTAAACCAAAAAATGTGTTCACTGTTATAGATTGAATAGCAGTTAGTTGTCTTCAAGCGAGTGTCAGGCCTACAGCGTGTACTCTGCCAACCTCTGCCAGTGCACATTGCCACTCATATCTGGTGTCACAATAGCGTGCATTTAAAACCAAAAAAATGTTTTCACTTTTATAGATTGAACAGCAGTTAGTTGTCTTCAAGCGGGTGTCAGGCCTACAGCGTGTACTCTGCCAACCTCTGCCTGTGCACATTGCCACTCATATCTTGTGTCACAATAGCGTGCATTTAAAACCCAAAAACTTTTTTCCCTGTTATAGATTGAATAGCAGTTAGTTGTCTTCAAGCGGGTATCAGGCCTACAGCGTGTACTCTGCCAACCTCTGCCAGTGCACATTGCCACTCATATCTGGTGTCACAATAGCGTGCATTTAAACCAAAAAATTTTTTTCACTGTTATACATTGAATAGCAGTTAGTTGTCTTCAAGCGGGTGTAAGGCCTACAGCGTGTACTCTGCCAACCTCTGCCAGTGCACATTGACACTCATATCTGGTGTCACAATAGCGTGCATTTAAAACCCAAAAGCTTTTTTCACTGTTATAGATTGAAAAGCAGTTAGTTGTCTTCAAGCGTGTTTGTCAGGCCTACAGCGTGTACTCTGCCAACCTCTGCCAATGCAAAGTGCCACTCATATCTGGTGTCACAATAGCGTGCATTTAAATCCAAAAACTTTTTTCACTGTTATAGATTGAATAGCAGTTAGTTGTCTTCAAGCGGGTGTCAGGCTAACAGCGTGTACTCTGCAAACATCTGCCAGTGCATATTACCACTCATATCTGGTGTCACAATAGTGTGCATTTAAACCAAAAAATGTGTTCACTGTTATAGATTGAATAGCAGTTAGTTGTCTTCAAGCGGGTGTCAGGCCTAAAGCGTGTACTCTGCCAATCTCTGCCTGTGCACATTGCCACTCATATCTTCTGTCACAATAGCGTGCATTTAAAACCTCAAAACTTTTTTCACTGTTATAGATTGAATAGCAGTTAGTTGTCTTCAAGCGGGTGTCAGGCCTACAGCGTGTACTCTGCCAACCTCTGCCAGTGCACATTGCCACTCATATCTGGTGTCACAATAGCGTGCATTTAAAACCCAAAATCTTTTTTCACCATTATAGATTGAATAGCAGTTAGTTGTCTTCAAGCGGGTGTCAGGCCTACAGCGTGTACTCTGCCAACCTCTGCCAGTGCACATTGCCACTCATATCTGGTGTCACAATAGCGTGCATTTAAAACCCCAATTTTTTTTTACACTGCTATTGATTGAATAGCAGTTAGTTGTCTTCAAGCGTGTGTGTCAGTCCTACAGCATGTACTCTGCCAACCTCTGCCAATGCAAAGTGCCACTCATATCTTGTGTCACAATAGCGTGCATTTAAAACCCAATTTTTTTTTCACTATTATAGATTGAATAGCAGTTAGTTGTCTTCAAGCGGGTGTCAGGCCTACAGCGTGTACTCTGCCAACCTCTGCCAGTGCACATTGCCACTCATATCTGGTGTCACAATAGCGTGCATTTAAAACCCAAAAACTGTTTTCACTGTTATAGATTGAATAGCAGTTAGTTGTCTTCAAGCAGGTATCAGGCCTACAGCGTGTACTCTTCCAACCTCTGCCAGTGCACATTGCCACTCATATCTGGTGTCACAATAGCGTGCATTTAAAACCAAAAAACCTTTTTCACTGTTATAGATTGAATAGCAGTTAGTTGTCTTTAAGTGGGTGTCAGGCCTACAGCGTGTACTCTGCCAACCTCTGCCAGTGCACATTGCCACTCATATCTGGTGTCACAATAGCGTGCATTTAAAACCCCAAATTTTTTTACACTGTTATTGATTGAATAGCAGTTAGTTGTCTTCAAGCGTGTGTGTCAGGCCTACAGCGTGTACTCTGCCAACCTCTGCCAATGCAAAGTGCCACTCATATCTGGTGTCACAATAGCGTGCATTTAAAACCCAAAAAATTTTTTCACTGTTATAGATTGAATAGCAGTTAGTTGTCTTCAAGCGGGTGTCAGGCTAACAGCGTGTACTCTGCAAACATCTGCCAGTGCATATTGCCACTCATATCTGGTGCCACAATAGTGTGCATTTAAAACCCAAAAACTTTTTTCACTGTTATAGATTGAATAGCAGTTAGTTGTCTTCAAGCAGGTGTCAGGCCTACAGCGTGTACTCTGCCAACCTCTGCCAGTGCACATTGCCACTCATATCTGGTGTCACAATAGCGTGCATTTAAACCAAAAAATGTGTTCACTGTTATAGATTGAATAGCAGTTAGTTGTCTTCAAGCGGGTGTCAGGCCTACAGCGTGTACTCTGCCAATCTCTGCCTGTGCACATTGCCACTCATATCTTCTGTCACAATAGCGTGCATTTAAAACCCCAAAACTTTTTTCACTGTTATAGATTGAATAGCAGTTAGTTGTCTTCAAGCGGGTGTCAGGCCTACAGCGTGTACTCTGCCAACCTCTGCCAGTGCACATTGCCACTCATATCTGGTGTCACAATAGCGTGCATTTAAAACACAAAAACGTTTTTCACTGTTATAGATTGAATAGCAGTTAGTTGTCTTCAAGCGGGTGTCAGGCCTACAGCGTGTACTATGCCAACCTCTGCCAGTGCACATTGCCACTCATATCTGGTGTCACAATAGCGTGCATTTAAAACCCAAAATCTTTTTTCACTATTATAGATTGAATAGCAGTTAGTTGTCTTCAAGCGGGTGTCAGGCCTACAGCGTGTACTCTGCCAACCTCTGCCAGTGCACATTGCCACTCATATCTGGTGTCACAATAGCGTGCATTTAAAACCCCAATTTTTTTTACACTGTTATTGATTGAATAGCAGTTAGTTGTCTTCAAGCGTGCATTTAAAACCCAAAAACTTTTTTCCCTGTTATAGATTGAATAGCAGTTAGTTGTCTTCAAGCGGGTATCAGGCCTACAGCGTGTACTCTGCCAACCTCTGCCAGTGCACATTGCCACTCATATCTGGTGTCACAATAGCGTGCATTTAAACCAAAAAATTTTTTTCACTGTTATACATTGAATAGCAGTTAGTTGTCTTCAAGCGGGTGTAAGGCCTACAGCGTGTACTCTGCCAACCTCTGCCAGTGCACATTGCCACTCATATCTGGTGTCACAATAGCGTGCATTTAAAACCCAAAAGCTTTTTTCACTGTTATAGATTGAAAAGCAGTTAGTTGTCTTCAAGCGTGTGTGTCAGGCCTACAGCGTGTACTCTGCCAACCTCTGCCAATGCAAAGTGCCACTCATATCTGGTGTCACAATAGCGTGCATTTAAAACCCAAAAACTTTTTTCACTGTTATAGATTGAATAGCAGTTAGTTGTCTTCAAGCGGGTGTCAGGCTAACAGCGTGTACTCTGCAATCATCTGCCAGTGCATATTGCCACTCATATCTGGTGTCACAATAGTGTGCATTTAAACCAAAAAATTTGTTCACTGTTATAGATTGAATAGCAGTTAGTTGTCTTCAAGCGGGTGTCAGGCCTAAAGCGTGTACTCTGCCAATCTCTGCCTGTGCACATTGCCACTCATATCTTCTGTCACAATAGCGTGCATTTAAAACCTCAAAACTTTTTTCACTGTTATAGATTGAATAGCAGTTAGTTGTCTTCAAGCGGGTGTCAGGCCTACAGCGTGTACTCTGCCAACCTCTGCCAGTGCACATTGCCACTCATATCTGGTGTCACAATAGCGTGCATTTAAAACCCAAAATCTTTTTTCACCATTATAGATTGAATAGCAGTTAGTTGTCTTCAAGCGGGTGTCAGGCCTACAGCGTGTACTCTGCCAACCTCTGCCAGTGCACATTGCCACTCATATCTGGTGTCACAATAGCGTGCATTTAAAACCCCAATTTTTTTTTACACTGCTATTGATTGAATAGCAGTTAGTTGTCTTCAAGCGTGTGTGTCAGTCCTACAGCATGTACTCTGCCAACCTCTGCCAATGCAAAGTGCCACTCATATCTTGTGTCACAATAGCGTGCATTTAAAACCCAATTTTTTTTTCACTATTATAGATTGAATAGCAGTTAGTTGTCTTCAAGCGGGTGTCAGGCCTACAGCGTGTACTCTGCCAACCTCTGCCAGTGCACATTGCCACTCATATCTGGTGTCACAATAGCGTGCATTTAAAACCCAAAAACTGTTTTCACTGTTATAGATTGAATAGCAGTTAGTTGTCTTCAAGCAGGTATCAGGCCTACAGCGTGTACTCTTCCAACCTCTGCCAGTGCACATTGCCACTCATATCTGGTGTCACAATAGCGTGCATTTAAAACCAAAAAACCTTTTTCACTGTTATAGATTGAATAGCAGTTAGTTGTCTTTAAGTGGGTGTCAGGCCTACAGCGTGTACTCTGCCAACCTCTGCCAGTGCACTATGCCACTCATATCTGGTGTCACAATAGCGTGCATTTAAAACCCCAAATTTTTTTACACTGTTATTGATTGAATAGCAGTTAGTTGTCTTCAAGCGTGTGTGTCAGGCCTACAGCGTGTACTCTGCCAACCTCTGCCAATGCAAAGTGCCACTCATATCTGGTGTCACAATAGCGTGCATTTAAAACCCAAAAACTTTTTTCACTGTTATAGATTGAATAGCAGTTAGTTGTCTTCAAGCGGGTGTCAGGCTAACAGCGTGTACTCTGCAAACATCTGCCAGTGCATATTGCCACTCATATCTGGTGCCACAATAGTGTGCATTTAAAACCCAAAAACTTTTTTCACTGTTATAGATTGAATAGCAGTTAGTTGTCTTCAAGCAGGTGTCAGGCCTACAGCGTGTACTCTGCCAACCTCTGCCAGTGCACATTGCCACTCATATCTGGTGTCACAATAGCGTGCATTTAAAACCCCAAAACTTTTTTCACTGTTATAGATTGAATAGCAGTTAGTTGTCTTCAAGCGGGTGTCAGGCCTACAGCGTGTACTCTGCCAACCTCTGCCAGTGCACATTGCCACTCATATCTGGTGTCACAATAGCGTGCATTTAAAACACAAAAACGTTTTTCACTGTTATAGATTGAATAGCAGTTAGTTGTCTTCAAGCGGGTGTCAGGCCTACAGCGTGTACTCTGCCAATCTCTGCCTGTGCACATTGCCACTCATATCTTCTGTCACAATAGCGTGCATTTAAAACCCCAAAACTTTTTTCACTGTTATAGATTGAATAGCAGTTAGTTGTCTTCAAGCGGGTGTCAGGCCTACAGCGTGTACTCTGCCAACCTCTGCCAGTGCACATTGCCACTCATATCTGGTGTCACAATAGCGTGCATTTAAAACACAAAAACGTTTTTCACTGTTATAGATTGAATAGCAGTTAGTTGTCTTCAAGCGGGTGTCAGGCCTACAGCGTGTACTATGCCAACCTCTGCCAGTGCACATTGCCACTCATATCTGGTGTCACAATAGCGTGCATTTAAAACCCAAAATCTTTTTTCACTATTATAGATTGAATAGCAGTTAGTTGTCTTCAAGCGGGTGTCAGGCCTACAGCGTGTACTCTGCCAACCTCTGCCAGTGCACATTGCCACTCATATCTGGTGTCACAATAGCGTGCATTTAAAACCCCAATTTTTTTTACACTGTTATTGATTGAATAGCAGTTAGTTGTCTTCAAGCGTGTGTGTCAGGCCTACAGCATGTACTCTGCCAACCTCTGCCAATGCAAAGTACCACTCATATCTGGTGTCACAATAGCGTGCATTTAAAACCCAAAAACTTTTTTCACTGTTATAGATTGAATAGCAGTTAGTTGTCTTCAAGCGAGTGTCAGGCTAACAGCGTGTACTCTGCCAACCTCTGCCAGTGCACATTGCCACTCATATCTGGTGTCACAATAGCATGCATTTAAACCAAAAAATGTGTTCACTGTTATAGATTGAATAGCAGTTAGTTGTCTTCAAGCGAGTGTCAGGCCTACAGCGTGTACTCTGCCAACCTCTGCCAGTGCACATTGCCACTCATATCCGGTGTCACTATAGCGTGCATTTAAAACCAAAAAAATGTTTTCACTTTTATAGATTGAACAGCAGTTAGTTGTCTTCAAGCGGGTGTCAGGCCTACAGCGTGTACTCTGCCAACCTCTGCCTGTGCACATTGCCACTCATATCTTGTGTCACAATAGCGTGCATTTAAAACCCAAAAACTTTTTTCCCTGTTATAGATTGAATAGCAGTTAGTTGTCTTCAAGCGGGTATCAGGCCTACAGCGTGTACTATGCCAACCTCTGCCAGTGCACATTGCCACTCATATCTGGTGTCACAATAGCGTGCATTTAAAACACAAAAACTTTTTTCACTGTTATAGATTGAATAGCAGTTAGTTGTCTTCAAGCGGGTGTCAGGCCTACAGCGTCTCGTCTTTTCACCAAGCTATACCTGTTAAGATCCTTTAACCTTTCCTGGTGAATTTTATCCTGCAATCCATGAACCAGTTTAGTAGCCCTTCTTTGAACTCTCTCTAAGGTATCCATATCCTTCTGAAGATATGGTCTCCAGTACTGTATCCAGTACTCTAAGTGAGGTCTCACCAGTGTTCTGTACAAAGGCATGAGCATTTCCCTCTTCCTACTGCTAATACCTCTCCCTATGCAACCAAGCATTCTGCTAGCATTTTCTGCTGCTCTATTACATTGTACATTGTCATTAACAGCCAGAAACTGGAGAACAAGAAATGTGAATTAATGTATAGCTATTTATAAGCTTAACAGAATCCCCATTATCTTTTTCATTTATTTTGCAGAAGACAATGTTATTTATCTATTTTGTATGTTTTAAAAATACATTATCAGTGAAGAGTAGAATAAATTTTATCCCATTTGCGAGACATAAAATTGTGATAATGTATATTTGTGATATAAGTAGGAATTACATTTTGAGATGTTAGATATAAATTAATAAAATAAAGAACGAGAGTCAGGGATAGCGTCTGTCTCCACGGGCACAAGTCTGGTGTGGGAGAAGTGGTGGGCTAGCCACTACGGGACACCCACGGAGTGAAACGTTCGAGGCCTGTGCAGACAAGATGAGCATGTTAGCCTTTTATTATTTTTCTCTAGGGAAAGCATAGGGCCAGTTAATAGTTGTTGTACATGGGCTATTTGCAGCCTCCATTGCATTTCTACCTAGTCTTGATTTCTGATGTATCCTCCATTGCTACATCACCTGTCTGCTCCCTTACCTGCCCACGCCCGCTTACTCCTTCCACCGATCCCTCTCCTTCATCTACAGTCTCCCACTTTCTCCTCCTACTCCTCCCTCTACTCCACCTTCTCCTCTCTCCTCCTACTTCTCCTCTACTCCTCCTCCTACTCCTCCCTCTACTCCACCTTCTCCTCTCTCCTCCTACTTCTCCTCTACTCCTCTTCCTACTCCTCCCTCTATTCCTCCCACTTTCTCCTCCTACTCCTCCCTCTACTCCACCTTCTCCTCTCTCCTCCTACTTCTCCTCTACTCCTCCTCCTACTCCTCCCTCTACTCCACCTTCTCCTCTTTCCTCCTACTTCTCCTCTACTCCTCATACTCCTTCCTCCTGCTCTTACTCCTCCCTCCTCTTCCTACTCCTCCCTCTATTCCTCCTTCTTCTCCTCCTACTCCTCCCTCTACTCCACCTTCTCCTCTCTCCTCCTACTTCTCCTCTACTCCTCCTCCTACTCCTCCCTCTACTCCACCTTCTCCTCTTTCCTCCTACTTCTCCTCTACTCCTCCTACTCCTTCCTCCTGCTCTTACTCCTCCCTCCTCTTCCTACTCCTCCCTCTATTCCTCCTTCTCCTCCTCATACTCCTCCCTCTTTCTACTCCTCCCTCTACTCCACCTTCTCCTCCTCCTACTCCACCTTCTCCTCTTCCTACTTCCCCTGTCCTTCCTACTCCACCTTCTTCCCCTCTCGCTCTATCCACTACTCATTCCTCCATCTCCCCACTACCATATCTATATCCTTTATATGCTTCCTCCCTTCTTATTCCTTACCAATTTCCTCCGCTCATAGACAACTCTGCCTCTACCTGACAACATTATATTTTGAAGAAAAGTTGCTCTGGCCACTCTTCCGCCACTTCCCAGGGGGGAATACCACACTAACGACAAATTATTCTAACGAAAAATTATTCAGACTGTTGGAGGTCATCATGAAAGAACTGTTTTGGGCACTCTCAAGGAAATAGTGCGGTCCTGATCCAGATTCCCATGGAAGTAAGACACCTGTATCATCACTGGGAGGTGGCTGTCCCTCATGTTTTCTTCACTAAGTCCCCAGAAATCTCATGAAAGGAACCTGACTCATTAGAACAAAACATGAACAATCAATTTACAACTCTCTACAGAGGGGGGTCAGCAAGAGAACTGTAAATAGAAAGACAAATACCCCCCAATCTCACACAGAAATAGGTGAGGAAACCTCTTCTACTGCTCCTCATGGTTGCTTTGAACAGATGAAAGAAGAAACAAGACACCTTTCAACAGAGCATGCAGTAGCTTTACCAGATCCTGACTCCACTCTGTTTGCGGATAAAGAGGAAAGGTACCATACTGGATTTGCTGTTGCTACAGAAGATCAGGTACGTCAAGCATCTTCACTTTCCTCACCCACATCTGCTCAAGACGCTGAATTGACAGCCTTCTCAGTGGCATACAAAATGCCTGAAGGAAGACATGCCAATACCTACACTGACTCAAGATATGCCCTGGGTGCAGCACATTATTTTGGATCAATCTGGAAGATAAGAAGCACCACTCAGCTGACCAAAAGCTGCCAACCAAGCCACAAGTGCACCAAGGGAAGTGGACAGAAGGGTGTCCGCTAAAGAAACTTCTATACTCACCATGTAGGTCCTACCCGCAGATCTCAAGCTTCTGAAAGAATGACCCTGAAGAAATACAAAGCTGGAAAAACAGAAAGGGGCAACCCTTGAAGACGGGCTGTACTCCAACACTCTCAAGTTCTGTTTACCCAAAAACATGTACTGGGCAGTGGGCCCATGGAACTTTATACCTATCCAAGACCCTCATGAACTCTTTGATCTCTAAATACTCTAAAGCACCTAGAATTACTCCTCTAATCATCAGTTACTGCCGATCCTGTGTTATTTGTGCCAAGGACAGCTCAGGCAGAAGAGGAGGAGAATCCTAAGCACCTAGCTAACTCTCACTATCCCTTTCAAGAATCCAGGTGACAAAGAGCTGCTGGGTTAAATATGCACTAGTTATAATCAGGGGCGGGCTGGGCCGGGGGGCAGGGAGGCAATTGCCCCCCAGGCCGCCCGAAATTCCTTTAGGACCGGCCACGGCGGGCCGGCCCTTTAAATGCTGCAGCCGCCGAGCGCTCTGTAAAGAGCGCTCAGACGGCTGCAGCAGCTTTTCCCTCCCTCCCCTCCCCTGTAGGTGGCCGAGCTGCACTCCGTCCGCGGTCCCGGCCGGAGTGATAGGAAGGTGCACACTGAGTGTGCACTTCCTGTCAGTCCGGCCGGGTACAGGAAACAGAAACTCCTGTTCCGCGCGGAACAGGAGTTTCTGTTTCCTGTACCCGGCCGGACTGACAGGAAGGTGCACACTGAGCACGTGGACGGAGTGCAGCTCGGCCACCTACAGGGGAGGGGGTAAGAAGAAGGGGGGGGGAAGTAAGAAGAGGGGAAGGGGGGGGAAGTAAGAAGAGGGGAGGGGGGGGGAAGTAAGAAGGGGGGGGAAGTAAGAAGAGGGGAGGGGGGGAAGTAAGAAGAGGGGAGGGGAGGGGGGGAAGTAAGAAGAGGGGGGAGTAAGAAGAGGGGGGAAGTAAGAAGAGGGGAGGGGGGAAGTAAGAAGAGGGGAGGGGGGGGAAGTAAGAAGAGGGGGGGGGAAGTAAGAAGAGGGGAGGGGGGGGAGTAAGAAGAGGGGAGGGGGAAGTAAGAAGAGGGGAGGGGGGAAGTAAGAAGAGGGGAGGGGGGAGAGTAAGAAGAGGGGAGGGGGAGAGAGTAAGAAGAGGGGAGGGGGGAGAGTAAGAAGAGGGGAGGGGGAGAGAGTAAGAAGAGGGGAGGGGGAGAGAGTAAGAAGAGGGGAGGGGAGAGTAAGAAGAGGGGAGGGGAGGGGGAGGGGAGGAGAGTAAGAAGAGGGGAGGGGAGGGGGGAGAGTAAGAAGAGGGGAGGGGGGAGAGAGTAAGAAGAGGGGAGGGGGGAGAGTAAGAAGAGGGGAGGGGGAGAGTAAGAAGAGGGTAGGGGAGGGGGGAGAGTAAGAAGAGGGGAGGGGGGAGAGTAAGAAGAGGGGAGGGGGAGAGAGTAAGAAGAGGGGAGGGGGAGAGAGTAAGAAGAGGGAAGGGGGAGAGTAAGAAGAGGGGAGGGGGGAGAGTAAGAAGAGGGGAGGGGGGGAGAGTAAGAAGAGGGGGGAGTAAGAGGGGAGGGGGGAGTAAGAAGAGGGAAGAGAGGGAGTAAAAAGAGGGAAGAGAGGGAGTAAGAAGAGGGGAGGGGGGATAATAAGAGGGGGGTAAGAAGAAGAAGGGGGAGTAAGAACAAGAGTGGGGAGTAATTAGAAGAAGGGGTAAGAAGAAGAGGAGGGTAAGAAGAAGAAGGGGGAGTAAGAAGAAGAGGGGGGAGTAAGAAGAAGAAGGGGGGTAAGAAGAAGAAGGGGGGTAAGAAGAAGAAGGGGGGTAAGAAGAAGAAGGGGGTAAGAAGAAGAATGGGGTAAGAAGAAGAAGGAAGCGGCAAGAAGAAGAAGGAGGGGTAATAAGAAGGGGGAGTAATACGAAGAAGGGGGTAAGAAGAACAAGGGGGAGTAAGAAGAACACAGGGAGGAGGGGGGTAAGAAGAACACAGGGGGGTGAGAACACACAGAGGGAGGAGTGAGAAGAACACAGGGAGGGTGGAGGGGGGGTGAGAAGAACACAGGGAGGGTGGAGGGGGGATGAGAAGAGCACAGGGAGGGTGGGTGAGTGTGAGAAGAGACCGCTAGGGGAGGGTGTGGGAGAGGAGAGACCACTAAGGGGCAGGGGAGAGCTCTAAGGGACAGAAGGGACAGCTCTATAGGACAGGGGGCAAGACAGGGAGCTCTTTAACACTACGTGCACACACACACACACACACAATGCATCCCTATACATACACAGAAACACACAATGCATCCCTATACATACACAGAAACACACAATGAATCCCTATACATACACAGAAACAGAACATGCTTCCCTTACACACAGAGAAACACACAATGCATCCATTACACACACACACAATGCAACCCTTACACACAAAGACAATGCATCATTTGCACACATACACAGAAACATACAATGCAAACCCTTACACACACATGCAAACACACACACTGTTTTTCTTACATACACACAGAAACACAATGCATCTCTTACACTCAATGCACACACATACAGACACACACCTTGCATCCCTTATGCATACAAACACAGATTCACACAATGCATCCCTCACACATAACCAGAAACACATAATACATCCCTTATACACAAATACACACTGCTTCCACTACACACAAACACACTGCATCACCTGCACAAACTGGTATCCCTATACACTACATACCATAAGCACACATATTAGATAACACATAACACATCCCCTACACACTCCACTCCCTGTGAGCGAGCTCATGGGTGGGTGGAACATATAAGTGGACTTATGAGTGGGCCTTATGGGCATACTCACCGTCAGGCACTGGGGCCCAGACCTTGAGCTGTGTAAGAGGCCCCCAAAAAATGGAGCTGCTTCCAATTCTCCCAGAACGTTGAATTTTGTGACCACAGTTGCAAACAGCCTCCAGAGGTCCTGTTCTACACCAGACCAGTGGAGCCAAACTGCAGCCCATCATCATCCTCATCTAATTGTAAGTAGGCAATCTAGTATATTATTAGTGACACTAATCTATAATTTACCTCACATTAAAGGGACACTATAGCTTAATGAAGTGGTTCTGGTGTCTATAGCTGGTCCCTGCAGGCTTTTTAATGTAAACACACACTGTGTGCAGCACTGGCGTTAGTTCATATGGCAGATCATATGGGTGGGGCATTGTGATGTCACATGGGGGGGCGGCAAATTTATATTTTGTCTAGGGCGGCAAAAATCCTTGCACCGGCTCTGATCCTGGGCAGGTGCACCAGTCTACTGGTGACCCACAGGAGGGGAGTGCACTGATTGCACTGCACTCTCCTCCTGCCCAGACCCGTCTTGACCGCAGTGCAAGTGCCCTCTGCCCCTAATTTACAGTGACTCACACTCACAACAAGCAGTGCCTGGAGCCCTTTGCAGAGACGGAAACAAAGAGGTTCTGCAGCAGCTGGCCGTCCTGCAAGCATTACATTAAACAGCTGTTCCCCATGCAGCCACAGGTGGCATTGTGCTGGGAGACTGTGATTACTCTTCACTTCCTCCCAGCCTACAGAGCAGCGCATGGGGGAGAGAGGAGGAGGCATGATTTAATCTTGAATAAATCCTCTTAGCAAACCTTTATAAATTTGGGGGGAATCAGCTCTGTTTCCACAGTTTATTGGTGTTTACTCTCATCTCTGTATTAATATTGAGGGATGTCTAAGTAGTAACATCAGTGTGTGTCAGCAGGGCCAGCCGTTGGGGTGGGCAAGCTGTGCGGTCACGCAGGGTGCCATGACAACAGAGGCGCCCGGCGGCCAACACAGCTCACAAGTTGGGTACACCAGCCTATTTAATTTAAACGATTCGCTGGTAGTCCACTGGTGCGCACCAGCAGTAGGTGCAGTCAGATCATATCCTCTCCCTCGTGGTTCCGGCGCTCAGTTAGTGAGTCAGAGCACAGGCTCAGAGATTCTCAGCCTGTGCTCTGACAACATTGAAAGTCAGAGCCGTGGAGGAGCGGGTATGGCATAGAGCTACTGATTAGCATAACATCAATATCCGTTATAAAACCAGAAAAAGGTGGGCATGGATGGTGAACTGATTTGGTGGCACAATGGGCCACTTGACTGGTTTTGCCCCCCAGGCCTAAGGCTGCCAGCCCTCCCCTGGTTATAATAGACATTTTGTCAGGATGGCCAGAAGCCTAGCCAGTCATCAATGTGACAACCAAGACCATATACCCAATAGTGCATTGTGAAAGTTGCAGAGATCACTCAGTGGATTCATTGTTCCAGATTCAAGACTCTCTCTCTCTCTCTCTCTGCAACATGAGAAGTAACATTTGTTGATTTTGACACACTTTTGACTCTAAAAGAAAAATGACTTGTTAAAAAAAATAAAAAGATACCAACAAGTAGGTGTTTGATGGCCATAATAATGCCTGACCACCTGCCATCGATGGAAAACCGAGGACCCCAAAAGGAGACCTCGTGAAGCTAAAGAGATCCAAATGCCAAGCTTCCTCAGGATTATTTGCCCATCCTGAGTTTGTGATGATATTAATATTGACTAAATGATCCGAGTCCACCTACGCTGATGTAGCGTGGGACAGGTTTAATACTACAATGCATAAGCAAATGTGCCCTAGCCAAGGTTATTATGTCCATACACATAAAACATGACAAGGTACTCTTGACACACCACATGCATGCTTCAGAACACAAAGAGGAGCACCCCTCTAAAGGGAAAGTTTGACACATATATATATTGATGCCATAGGTGTGCCAAGGGGGGTACCAGATGATTTTGCAGTAAAAGGAAAGTTTGAGTCCATTTTCCCAACCGTCACTGCTAATAATAATATTTTGATTTGCATTTATTATATCTATTGCAACCAACAACGTTTACCTGTCACCATGACTTGTTGTGCCTATACTCCAGATAACACAGGTCCATATGGTAATGTAAGCTTGTCTATTTTATGATGTCCCTCTGAAGAACTAAGAAGACTTTAAGAACCGTTACTTTATAGGGTTTTGTGCCTTTGGGCTAACCTGTCTTCTGGAACTAACCAATAAAGTTTATCTTTTTTAGAATCTAACATTTCATAGGGGGGACTGATGTAGAATTATTTAAAAATCTTTATTGTACCTGTATTGAATTATTGTACTAACTCCATTTTAATCTCACATAACCTCACATTATGACAGACCCTCCATTTTGTCTACATTACATGACAGAATTTCCTAACAGCATTTAGTATAATGAATAGAGACTGTATTTTCTATAAAGATATGACTAACCCCGGAATTGCTGAATCTCCTGTAATTTGCAACATAGTATAATCTGAAGGCCATGAGAACGCCGGCCTAATGAAATGTTCTATTCATAAAAGAACCTTGCACCTGACCACGAGTCTGACATCACTAACTGCCCAAAATGACGCTCAAGCCCCCCTTCCCACCGAGTAAGCCTCATGCTGGGAGAGATGGCGCTTGAGCCATCTGTCCACACCCATGTCCAGAACAATACCACCTCCCGGTGGGAGGACACCTAGCTAGTCACTCAAATCCCTGAGCCAATTAATAATATTGATGGGTGGACACTGATATAGCCACTTAACATTTAATCCAATTAATGATGTTTATTTGTTATTATCTGATATTCAATGATGATGTCATTTTGCCTTTAAAAGGGTCTGCATACCCGTTTTCTAACCAGATGCCATTAAATTTTCTGAAGTGCTTTTAACCTGAACTCCATGTGTCAGTGTGAACTTACTTCTGCGTATACGCAATTTAATCATCTCAGATTTGGACAGGAACAGATAGACATTTAAACATATTTGTTTATTTCTAAATAAATCTACATCACCAGTGCACATTGCCACTCATATCTGGTGTCACAATAGCGTGCATTTAAACCAAAAAATTTTTTTCACTGTTATAGATTGAATAGCAGTTAGTTGTCTTCAAGCGAGTGTCAGGCCTACAGCGTGTACTCTGCCAACCTCTGCCTGTGCACATTGCCACTCATATCTTGTGTCACAATAGCGTGCATTTAAAACCCAAAAACTTTTTTCCCTGTTATAGATTGAATAGCAGTTAGTTGTCTTCAAGCGGGTGTCAGGCCTACAGCGTGTACTCTGCCAACCTCTGCCAGTGCACATTGCCACTCATATCTGGTGTCACAATAGCGTGCATTTAAAACACAAAAACTTTTTTCACTGTTATAGATTGAATAGCAGTTAGTTGTCTTCAAGCGGGTGTCAGGCCTACAGCGTGTACTCTGCCAACCTCTGCCAGTGCACATTGCCACTCATATCTTGTGTCACAATAGCGTGCATTTAAAACCCAAAAACTTTTTTCACTATTATAGATTGAATAGCAGTTAGTTGTCTTCAAGCGGGTGTCAGGCCTACAGCGTGTACTCTGCCAACCTCTGCCAGTGCACATTGCCACTCATATCTGGTGTAACAATAGAGTGCATTTAAAACAATCCTCACCTAAAACGTTACTGTCTGACACCTGCTTTTGGGTGTCCAGACCTGTCGCCCCACTACTACAAAAGTTGAGCTTGTGTTATTTAAACACCTACTCTGATCGGATAAATCAATACCCGATCCCATACTAGCCAGCACTCACTCACAGTATTCTGTTGCCGACCAGGGCATAACATTTAGTACTGTTGAGCACTACATAGGCACGATTGCTAAAAACTTAGGACACACTTTATCTGTGTCCTTCTATTTCTCCTCTTTACTATACCGGGTACCCAAGAAGGCACCTTTCCTTTTCCTCCATTACGGATTTTTACACTTCATGACATGACGAGGAGGGATTTTGGCCCCTGATCACACTATTCACTACCACACATACGATACCCTAGCCCGATTTTTACATTTCTCTGGGCTCATCATATTACTAAACTAGTGTGGTGTTAAGTGGAAGTGTATAAACGGGCACACTCTTCTCCACTGAGTGATCCTCGTCAGGTTGCCAGCGTTTTGGAATTAGTCAAAAGATTGACATCTAACTTACTAGTCCAACTGTACGGAGTGTTAGACTGGGACATTGTATCCCCTGTAGTTCACAGACAAATTACTTTGTTATCCGCTCAGTCTACCTTTACACTTATCCCCCTTCTCTCCCTCGGCAAGATACTTTATTGTTCCGAGGAGAACCGTGGGGACAACCGCAGTTACTGAGCTCACAGGCACCGTGTTAACCGCTCAGCCAACCTGTATATTATTTTTCTCCTGTCTCTCTCGGCAAGAATTTTATTGCTCCGAGGAGAATATTGGGGAAAATTGGAGCTACTTTCGCTCTAACGTATATTTCAGTAACTACCACTTTTACACATAATCCTGTGAAACTACCACTATTTCACTCCGTTAGAATCACTGACAACCCAGGAGATTCTAAGGGTATCTGCAGCCAGGTTCCACTTATTGATGTATGTATTACCCTTATAGAGGTGTTTGATTGTCTATCTCTCTCGGCAAGAATTCATTGTACCGAGGAGTAATATCCCTTTCACCATAGTGGTCCTGCATACAGCCGCTTACCCTGCCTAGTCACACAGTACCATTACTGTATCACTCGGCAAACCTCCCATGGTATTGAGGAGATCTAGAGGAGTGCCCGAGCTAGCGGTCTCTATTATTTTAGAAACCTTCTGTGTATTTATATATAGGCCTATCTCTATATATATATTTTTAACTACCTAGGTGCTTCCGCATCAGACATACTTCTGTCTCTCCCTCCCCCCTCCCCTTTGTACATAGTTCAGTTTTTGTGTTACCTAATAAAGTTATTATTCTTTTTCGACTGTTGCTTTGATATCGATGTATGTATGCATACATATGTGGACAGACTGTGTTCTTTTCTTTCTATTCCTTCACCATTTAGGGTTAACCCCTGGTCTGTCCTATAGGACCCACTGCCTTTTGGCCATTTCTCTTCCATACTCATATTATTTCAAGGTTTCAATACCACTAGGCCATCATTAATACTTTGGATATTATTCCTATTTACCAACAGTCATTTAAACACCCACTGACACTACGGTGTTGCCATCTTATCTCGAATGACTGACCTCCTAGAACAATTAAGTGACCATAACTTAGGTCACGATGAAATCACGAATGTCTTCTCAACAAACCCACTGACAAGTAATGAATTGACAAGTGATAACATCAATACTGCTTTTTTCAGTATACAAAAAACGTATCAGGATCAGATCAGAAGCCTCTGGGAACTGACTAGCTTGAAACAATATCTAGCACAAAAACTAGTCCCCAGAGGTCTCCACCCTGAGATCCTACTACCAGACAAGGTCCAGACGGAGGAGCAGCTAGCCGAGTGGAACTCCATTCTCCTTGACTGCTCCTCCAGACTAATGGACTTTTTGGTGAAACTGGAATCCGTCAATTTTGAATCAATCAATTCAAAACTCAAAGAAGATATTGTAGTGATAAAGAACTACAAAACAGACAATCTTTATACTCAGATGGAGAGTAAACTCCAACTGAATATTAACAATTTCAGAAACCATCTTAAACTTAAAAAACATAACAAGTTTCAGAGAGATTTCAAGGATTTCAAAGACGGTAGAATCTTTAGACAAACTACCAGATATCAGAGACGACAAAATAACCGACGAGGCTCCTCCTCAGGTGAAACCGATTGGTCCGACCAGGACCCACAACCCCAGAACAGACGGAAATCTCCATCTAATCGGAATTTTGACCGTTCACGAGACACGAGCGCATACAGAAACACTGCTAATAAGAGTATTCTGAAAACGACTGACAAAATTGTTTCCTTTCTGGACATTCCGATACCTACAGATACCTCAAACTCTCAGGCAACCACCAATCCATCACTGAATCCTTTTTTAGATCAGGACCAGCCCCGCCAACAACGGGGACGTCTAAGAGACAGGGATCGCTGGGCATACAAAACCCAGAACCGTACCCAAAGACAATGAGTTCCAACAAAGTAATCAATCTCTCCAATTTCCATCTTGAACAACACCACTTAACATTACTGAATCGAGGGCTGTCCTTTGTGCCCACTCCCAGTTGTGACATGTTTAACTGGTCTAAGGATCTCAACCTGTTTGGCCGTAAGCTGGCTCTTAATATCTTTCACGCCAAAAAAGACCAAGCAATGGCCAATGACATGGGCCTCACCCTGGAGGATTTTGAACTCTCTAAAACTTTGGATTCACTTTTATTCGATAATGACCTCTCTAGACCACTGACGGATTGCAAAGCCTCGAGTTATTTCACCCCTAATTTTGTGGACACCCCCCATGTGGACCTCTTTATACAAATGACACTTAAAGAGTTAGAAACCATACCAAACCAAGCACCAGTCCTGAACAATCTGAACCTAAAGGAACGACAGGCATTGAAAGACCTGAAACAACAACCCACGATTGTCATTAAACCAGCCGACAAAGGTGGGAACATCGTCATCATGAACCGGACAGAGTATGTGGAGATGTGTATGGTACATCTCAATGACCCACAATACTACAGGGCTCTTCCATCTGATCCCACTAAGGCATTTACTGATGAGCTCGACACACTCCTCAATGATGCCCTGAACGATCAGATCATCACTAAAGACGAGTTACGGTTCCTTCTACCTCATAAAAGTCCTACCATTGCGACTTTTTATTGCCTGCCGAAAATTCACAAGGGTACCTGTCCCCCTCCAGGGAGACCCATTGTCTCCGGCAACAACTGCCTAACAGAAGCACCTAGCAAGTTTGTAGAAAAAATCCTCCACCCTCTGGTAACTACATTACCATCCTATTTACAAGACACTAAGTCTACTCTGCTGAAACTCCAAGACCTCATAGTTCCTCCATATACCCAGCTAGCAAGCCTGGATGTCGTGGCACTGTACACCAATATTCCCCACGACAAAGGCATTCGGGCTTGCAGGCACTTCTTGGAGCACACAGCATACACCAAGTGCCAGACCGATTTTATTCTGACCATCCTCGAGTTCATCCTTACCCATAATTATTTCATCTTCAATGGGCAATTCTTTCTACAGGTCTCCGGAACAGCTATGGGGACGGCCTGTGCACCCACCTATGCCAACTTGTTCCTGGGGTGGTGGGAGCAATGTGTGGTTATGACACCACAGTTTCGCCACTTCCAGGACTTCATCGTAAGTTGGCATAGGTATATAGATGATATCCTACTAATGTGGTCAGGATCTGTCAGCCTATTTCAGGAGTTCGTGAAGGCACTTAACGTTAATGACATAAATCTAAAATTAACCTGTGTCATTGACGAACACGAACTTGTATTTTTAGACCTTAAAATTCTGTTACAGCTGGATGGCACAATTCAAACTGAATTGTTCAGAAAGGAGACCTCAACAAATAGCTTATTGCATTGGGAGAGTCATCACCCCTTCAAACTTAAGGCCTCTATCCCCTACGGTCAATATCTGCGAGCGAGACGAAACTGCACAGTTGATGAGACTTTCTATAATGAATGCAGAATACTAAGGACTCGTTTCAAAGAACTCGGGTACCCTAACAGAGTTTTGAAACATGCCTTTCACAAAGTCTGCGCTATGGAAAGGAAGTCCACACTGACACTAAACAGACCAAAAGGAGAACAGAAATCACCTCGTTGCATCGTCACATTCGACCAGGGGTGGTCTCCCATGTCTAAGATTCTCAAGAACCACTGGCCAATACTCCTACACAATCCGGTGCTCTCCAAGGTTCTACCAGAACATCCACCACTGACAGCCCGGAGGCCGAGTAATCTCCAAGATCAACTTGTCCGCAGTCATCTGGCACCCCTTCCATCAGCTAGGAACTGGCTAACTGAGACCAAAGGTACATATAGATGCGGACATTGCAAGGCCTGCCAGTACATTCTCCCCTCCAAATTCGCTACATCCACTCAGACTCAGGTCTCCGTCGAAACCAACACCTTAGTCAACTGCAGCACCACAAAGATAATATATCTTATCACCTGCAGTTGCAGGATACAGTACATTGGAAAAACCTTCCAACAGTTTAAACGGAGAATCCTGCAACATATTACTTCAGTAAGGAACAAGGTCACACCCACACCAGTGGCCAGACATATCCAAAATTTTCATGAGGGGAACCCTGAGAAACTAAGATTTCAAGCCATTGAACAACTACTCCCTAACCCGAGAAAAGGGGATTTCAATAAGGCGCTACTACGCAAAGAATCTGAATGGATCTTCTCATTCAAGACCCTTTCCCCCTATGGTCTTAATGAGGAGTTCAATTACACTCCATTTATCCATTAAACATTTTCCCTACCCACTATATTACTACCTGTACAACTCCCACAGTTAAACCTATCTATTTATTTTTTTCCGTCTCTTCTGAATGGCATGGTTTACTGATGTGACAACTGACAGTATCGTGGAGTCCATATAGGCATTTACCATGCCACACTTCACTGATGTCGCCCTACCTATGTCTACCATCATACTTATTCTTTCATTAAAAAGTTTTCACCAAAGTATATTTTCCCAACCATGGGCATGTATCAGGCTGACATTTATAGTACCCTGTAAATTTTCACTCCACAACCGCTGGAGTATGAATCTCATCCTGACTACCTAGACAAGGCTCTTACTACCTATCCCGAGTTGGAACAACGCTTTTTCCATACCGGTATGAGCCTTTCCGGCCACCGTAATCGAACTTCTCCCCCTGAGACTCCCTGGAACCAATCAGGGCTCTTGGCGGGCTATTTAAAACTAATTCATCCGGGAATTCTTTTCCCCTGACGAGCCTGGCATTCTCCCAGGCGAAACGCGCGTCGGGCAAGACGCTGGAGAGATCCTCACCTAAAACGTTACTGTCTGACACCTGCTTTTGGGTGTCCAGACCTGTCGCCCCACTACTACAAAAGTTGGGCTTGTGTTATTTAAACACCTACTCTGATCGGATAAATCAATACCCGATCCCATACTAGCCAGCACTCACTCACAGTATTCTGTTGCCGACCAGGGCATAACATTTAGTACTGTTGAGCACTACATAGGCACGATTGCTAAAAACTTAGGACACACTTTATCTGTGTCCTTCTATTTCTCCTCTTTACTATACCGGGTACCCAAGAAGGCACCTTTCCTTTTCCTCCATTACGGATTTTTACACTTCATGACATGACGAGGAGGGATTTTGGCCCCTGATCACACTATTCACTACCACACATACGATACCCTAGCCCGATTTTTACATTTCTCTGGGCTCATCATATTACTAAACTAGTGTGGTGTTAAGTGGAAGTGTATAAACGGGCACACTCTTCTCCACTGAGTGATCCTCGTCAGGTTGCCAGCGTTTTGGAATTAGTCAAAAGATTGACATCTAACTTACTAGTCCAACTGTACGGAGTGTTAGACTGGGACATTGTATCCCCTGTAGTTCACAGACAAATTACTTTGTTATCCGCTCAGTCTACCTTTACACTTATCCCCCTTCTCTCCCTCGGCAAGATACTTTATTGTTCCGAGGAGAACCGTGGGGACAATCGCAGTTACTGAGCTCACAGGCACCGTGTTAACCGCTCAGCCAACCTGTATATTATTTTTCTCCTGTCTCTCTCGGCAAGAATTTTATTGCTCCGAGGAGAATATTGGGGAAAATTGGAGCTACTTTCGCTCTAACGTATATTTCAGTAACTACCACTTTTACACATAATCCTGTGAAACTACCACTATTTCACTCCGTTAGAATCACTGACAACCCAGGAGATTCTAAGGGTATCTGCAGCCAGGTTCCACTTATTGATGTATGTATTACCCTTATAGAGGTGTTTGATTGTCTATCTCTCTCGGCAAGAATTCATTGTACCGAGGAGTAATATCCCTTTCACCATAGTGGTCCTGCATACAGCCGCTTACCCTGCCTAGTCACACAGTACCATTACTGTATCACTCGGCAAACCTCCCATGGTATTGAGGAGATCTAGAGGAGTGCCCGAGCTAGCGGTCTCTATTATTTTAGAAACCTTCTGTGTATTTATATATAGGCCTATCTCTATATATATATTTTTAACTACCTAGGTGCTTCCGCATCAGACATACTTCTGTCTCTCCCTCCCCCCTCCCCTTTGTACATAGTTCAGTTTTTGTGTTACCTAATAAAGTTATTATTATTCTTTTTCGACTGTTGCTTTGATATCGATGTATGTATGCATACATAAGTGGACAGACTGTGTTCTTTTCTTTCTATTCCTTCACCATTTAGGGTTAACCCCTGGTCTGTCCTATAGGACCCACTGCCTTTTGGCCATTTCTCTTCCATACTCATATTATTTCAAGGTTTCAATACCACTAGGCCATCATTAATACTTTGGATATTATTCCTATTTACCAACAGTCATTTAAACACCCACTGACACTACGGTGTTGCCATCTTATCTCGAATGACTGACCTCCTAGAACAAATAAGTGACCATAACTTAGGTCACGATGAAATCACGAATGTCTTCTCAACAAACCCACTGACAAGTAATGAATTGACAAGTGATAACATCAATACTGCTTTTTTCAGTATACAAAAAACGTATCAGGATCAGATCAGAAGCCTCTGGGAACTGACTAGCTTGAAACAATATCTAGCACAAAAACTAGTCCCCAGAGGTCTCCGCCCTGAGATCCTACTACCAGACAAGGTCCAGACGGAGGAGCAGCTAGCCGAGTGGAACTCCATTCTCCTTGACTGCTCCTCCAGACTAATGGACTTTTTGGTGAAACTGGAATCCGTCAATTTTGAATCAATCAATTCAAAACTCAAAGAAGATATTGTAGTGATAAAGAACTACAAAACAGACAATCTTTATACTCAGATGGAGAGTAAACTCCAACTGAATATTAACAATTTCAGAAACCATCTTAAACTTAAAAAACATAACAAGTTTCAGAGAGATTTCAAGGATTTCAAAGACGGTAGAATCTTTAGACAAACTACCAGATATCAGAGACGACAAAATAACCGACGAGGCTCCTCCTCAGGTGAAACCGATTGGTCCGACCAGGACCCACAACCCCAGAACAGACGGAAATCTCCATCTAATCAGAATTTTGACCGTTCACGAGACACGAGCGCATACAGAAACACTGCTAATAAGAGTATTCTGAAAACGACTGACAAAATTGTTTCCTTTCTGGACATTCCGATACCTACAGATACCTCAAACTCTCAGGCAACCACCAATCCATCACTGAATCCTTTTTTAGATCAGGACCAGCCCCGCCAACAACGGGGACGTCTAAGAGACAGGGATCGCTGGGCATACAAAACCCAGAACCGTACCCAAAGACAATGAGTTCCAACAAAGTAATCAATCTCTCCAATTTCCATCTTGAACAACACCACTTAACATTACTGAATCGAGGGCTGTCCTTTGTGCCCACTCCCAGTTGTGACATGTTTAACTGGTCTAAGGATCTCAACCTGTTTGGCCGTAAGCTGGCTCTTAATATCTTTCACGCCAAAAAAGACCAAGCAATGGCCAATGACATGGGCCTCACCCTGGAGGATTTTGAACTCTCTAAAACTTTGGATTCACTTTTATTCGATAATGACCTCTCTAGACCACTGACGGATTGCAAAGCCTCGAGTTATTTCACCCCTAATTTTGTGGACACCCCCCATGTGGACCTCTTTATACAAATGACACTTAAAGAGTTAGAAACCATACCAAACCAAGCACCAGTCCTGAACAATCTGAACCTAAAGGAACGACAGGCATTGAAAGACCTGAAACAACAACCCACGATTGTCATTAAACCAGCCGACAAAGGTGGGAACATCGTCATCATGAACCGGACAGAGTATGTGGAGATGTGTATGGTACATCTCAATGACCCACAATACTACAGGGCTCTTCCATCTGATCCCACTAAGGCATTTACTGATGCCCTAAACGATCAGATCATCACTAAAGACGAGTTACGGTTCCTTCTACCTCATAAAAGTCCTACCATTGCGACTTTTTATTGCCTGCCGAAAATTCACAAGGGTACCTGTCCCCCTCCAGGGAGACCCATTGTCTCCGGCAACAACTGCCTAACAGAAGCACCTAGCAAGTTTGTAGAAAAAATCCTCCACCCTCTGGTAACTACATTACCATCCTATTTACAAGACACTAAGTCTACTCTGCTGAAACTCCAAGACCTCATAGTTCCTCCATATACCCAGCTAGCAAGCCTGGATGTCGTGGCACTGTACACCAATATTCCCCACGACAAAGGCATTCGGGCTTGCAGGCACTTCTTGGAGCACACAGCATACACCAAGTGCCAGACCGATTTTATTCTGACCATCCTCGAGTTCATCCTTACCCATAATTATTTCATCTTCAATGGGCAATTCTTTCTACAGGTCTCCGGAACAGCTATGGGGACGGCCTGTGCACCCACCTATGCCAACTTGTTCCTGGGGTGGTGGGAGCAATGTGTGGTTATGACACCACAGTTTCGCCACTTCCAGGACTTCATCGTAAGTTGGCATAGGTATATAGATGATATCCTACTAATGTGGTCAGGATCTGTCAGCCTATTTCAGGAGTTCGTGAAGGCACTTAACGTTAATGACATAAATCTAAAATTAACCTGTGTCATTGACGAACACGAACTTGTATTTTTAGACCTTAAAATTCTGTTACAGCTGGATGGCACAATTCAAACTGAATTGTTCAGAAAGGAGACCTCAACAAATAGCTTATTGCATTGGGAGAGTCATCACCCCTTCAAACTTAAGGCCTCTATCCCCTACGGTCAATATCTGCAAGCGAGACGAAACTGCACAGTTGATGAGACTTTCTATAATGAATGCAGAATACTAAGGACTCGTTTCAAAGAACTCGGGTACCCTAACAGAGTTTTGAAACATGCCTTTCACAAAGTCTGCGCTATGGAAAGGAAGTCCACACTGACACTAAACAGACCAAAAGGAGAACAGAAATCACCTCGTTGCATCGCCACATTCGACCAGGGGTGGTCTCCCATGTCTAAGATTCTCAAGAACCACTGGCCAATACTCCTACACAATCCGGTGCTCTCCAAGGTTCTACCAGAACATCCACCACTGACAGCCCGGAGGCCGAGTAATCTCCAAGATCAACTTGTCCGCAGTCATCTGGCACCCCTTCCATCAGCTAGGAACTGGCTAACTGAGACCAAAGGTACATATAGATGCGGACATTGCAAGGCCTGTCAGTACATTCTCCCCTCCAAATTCGCTACATCCACTCAGACTCAGGTCTCCGTCGAAACCAACACCTTAGTCAACTGCAGCACCACAAAGATAATATATCTTATCACCTGCAGTTGCAGGATACAGTACATTGGAAAAACCTTCCAACAGTTTAAACGGAGAATCCTGCAACATATTACTTCAGTAAGGAACAAGGTCACACCCACACCAGTGGCCAGACATATCCAAAATTTTCATGAGGGGAACCCTGAGAAACTAAGATTTCAAGCCATTGAACAACTACTCCCTAACCCGAGAAAAGGGGATTTCAATAAGGCGCTACTACGCAAAGAATCTGAATGGATCTTCTCATTCAAGACCCTTTCCCCCTATGGTCTTAATGAGGAGTTCAATTACACTCCATTTATCCATTAAACATTTTCCCTACCCACTATATTACTACCTGTACAACTCCCACAGTTAAACCTATCTATTTATTTTTTTCCGTCTCTTCTGAATGGCATGGTTTACTGATGTGACAACTGACAGTATCGTGGAGTCCATATAGGCATTTACCATGCCACACTTCACTGATGTCGTCCTACCTATGTCTACCATCATACTTATTCTTTCATTAAAAAGTTTTCACCAAAGTATATTTTCCCAACCATGGGCATGTATCAGGCTGACATTTATAGTACCCTGTAAATTTTCACTCCACAACCGCTGGAGTATGAATCTCATCCTGACTACCTAGACAAGGCTCTTACTACCTATCCCGAGTTGGAACAACGCTTTTTCCATACCGGTATGAGCCTTTCCGGCCACCGTAATCGAACTTCTCCCCCTGAGACTCCCTGGAACCAATCAGGGCTCTTGGCGGGCTATTTAAAACTAATTCATCCGGGAATTCTTTTCCCCTGACGAGCCTGGCATTCTCCCAGGCGAAACGCGCGTCGGGCAAGACGCTGGAGAGATCCTCACCTAAAACGTTACTGTCTGACACCTGCTTTTGGGTGTCCAGACCTGTCGCCCCACTACTACAAAAGTTGGGCTTGTGTTATTTAAACACCTACTCTGATCGGATAAATCAATACCCGATCCCATACTAGCCAGCACTCACTCACAGTATTCTGTTGCCGACCAGGGCATAACATTTAGTACTGTTGAGCACTACATAGGCACGATTGCTAAAAACTTAGGACACACTTTATCTGTGTCCTTCTATTTCTCCTCTTTACTATACCGGGTACCCAAGAAGGCACCTTTCCTTTTCCTCCATTACGGATTTTTACACTTCATGACATGACGAGGAGGGATTTTGGCCCCTGATCACACTATTCACTTCCACACATACGATACCCTAGCCCGATTTTTACATTTCTCTGGGCTCATCATATTACTAAACTAGTGTGGTGTTAAGTGGAAGTGTATAAACGGGCACACTCTTCTCCACTGAGTGATCCTCGTCAGGTTGCCAGCGTTTTGGAATTAGTCAAAAGATTGACATCTAACTTACTAGTCCAACTGTACGGAGTGTTAGACTGGGACATTGTATCCCCTGTAGTTCACAGACAAATGACTTTGTTATCCGCTCAGTCTACCTTTACACTTATCCCCCTTCTCTCCCTCGGCAAGATACTTTATTGTTCCGAGGAGAACCGTGGGGACAACCGCAGTTACTGAGCTCACAGGCACCGTGTTAACCGCTCAGCCAACCTGTATATTATTTTTCTCCTGTCTCTCTCGGCAAGAATTTTATTGCTCCGAGGAGAATATTGGGGAAAATTGGAGCTACATCGCTCTAACGTATATTTCAGTAACTACCACTTTTACACATAATCCTGTGAAACTACCACTATTTCACTCCGTTAGAATCACTGACAACCCAGGAGATTCTAAGGGTATCTGCAGCCAGGTTCCACTTATTGATGTATGTATTACCCTTATAGAGGTGTTTGATTGTCTATCTCTCTCGGCAAGAATTCATTGTACCGAGGAGTAATATCCCTTTCACCATAGTGGTCCTGCATACAGCCGCTTACCCTGCCTAGTCACACAGTACCATTACTGTATCACTCGGCAAACCTCCCATGGTATTGAGGAGATCTAGAGGAGTGTCCGAGCTAGCGGTCTCTATTATCTTAGAAACCTTCTGTGTATATATATATAGGCCTATCTCTATATATATATTTTTAACTACCTAGGTGCTTCCGCATCAGACATACTTCTGTCTCTCCCTCCCCCCTCCCCTTTGTACATAGTTCAGTTTTTGTGTTACCTAATAAAGTTATTATTATTCTTTTTCGACTGTTGCTTTGATATCGATGTATGTATGCATACATATGTGGACAGACTGTGTTCTTTTCTTTCTATTCCTTCACCATTTAGGGTTAACCCCTGGTCTGTCCTATAGGACCCACTGCCTTTTGGCCATTTCTCTTCCATACTCATATTATTTCAAGGTTTCAATACCACTAGGCCATCATTAATACTTTGGATATTATTCCTATTTACCAACAGTCATTTAAACACCCACTGACACTACGGTGTTGCCATCTTATCTCGAATGACTGACCTCCTAGAACAATTAAGTGACCATAACTTAGGTCACGATGAAATCACGAATGTCTTCTCAACAAACCCACTGACAAGTAATGAATTGACAAGTGATAACATCAATACTGCTTTTTTCAGTATACAAAAAACGTATCAGGATCAGATCAGAAGCCTCTGGGAACTGACTAGCTTGAAACAATATCTAGCACAAAAACTAGTCCCCAGAGGTCTCTGCCCTGAGATCCTACTACCAGACAAGGTCCAGACGGAGGAGCAGCTAGCCGAGTGGAACTCCATTCTCCTTGACTGCTCCTCCAGACTAATGGACTTTTTGGTGAAACTGGAATCCGTCAATTTTGAATCAATCAATTCAAAACTCAAAGAAGATATTGTAGTGATAAAGAACTACAAAACAGACAATCTTTATACTCAGATGGAGAGTAAACTCCAACTGAATATTAACAATTTCAGAAACCATCTTAAACTTAAAAAACATAACAAGTTTCAGAGAGATTTCAAGGCTTTCAAAGACGGTAGAATCTTTAGACAAACTACCAGATATCAGAGACGACAAAATAACCGACGAGGCTCCTCCTCAGGTGAAACCGATTGGTCAGACCAGGACCCACAACCCCAGAACAGACGGAAATCTCCATCTAATCGGAATTTTGACCGTTCACGAGACACGAGCGCATACAGAAACACTGCTAATAAGAGTATTCTGAAAACGACTGACAAAATTGTTTCCTTTCTGGACATTCCGATACCTACAGATACCTCAAACTCTCAGGCAACCACCAATCCATCACTGAATCCTTTTTTAGATCAGGACCAGCCCCGCCAACAACGGGGACGTCTAAGAGACAGGGATCGCTGGGCATACAAAACCCAGAACCGTACCCAAAGACAATGAGTTCCAACAAAGTAATCAATCTCTCCAATTTCCATCTTGAACAACACCACTTAACATTACTGAATCGAGGGCTGTCCTTTGTGCCCACTCCCAGTTGTGACATGTTTAACTGGTCTAAGGATCTCAACCTGTTTGGCCGTAAGCTGGCTCTTAATATCTTTCACGCCAAAAAAGACCAAGCAATGGCCAATGACATGGGCCTCACCCTGGAGGATTTTGAACTCTCTAAAACTTTGGATTCACTTTTATTCGATAATGACCTCTCTAGACCACTGACGGATTGCAAACCCTCGAGTTATTTCACCCCTAATTTTGTGGACACCCCCCATGTGGACCTCTTTATACAAATGACACTTAAAGAGTTAGAAACCATACCAAACCAAGCACCAGTCCTGAACAATCTGAACCTAAAGGAACGACAGGCATTGAAAGACCTGAAACAACAACCCACGATTGTCATTAAACCAGCCGACAAAGGTGGGAACATCGTCATCATGAACCGGACAGAGTATGTGGAGATGTGTATGGTACATCTCAATGACCCACAATACTACAGGGCTCTTCCATCTGATCCCACTAAGGCATTTACTGATGAGCTCGACACACTCCTCAATGATGCCCTGAATGATCAGATCATCACTAAAGACGAGTTACGGTTCCTTCTACCTCATAAAAGTCCTACCATTGCGACTTTTTATTGCCTGCCGAAAATTCACAAGGGTACCTGTCCCCCTCCAGGGAGACCCATTGTCTCCGGCAACAACTGCCTAACAGAAGCACCTAGCAAGTTTGTAGAAAAAATCCTCCACCCTCTGGTAACTACATTACCATCCTATTTACAAGACACTAAGTCTACTCTGCTGAAACTCCAAGACCTCATAGTTCCTCCATATACCCAGCTAGCAAGCCTGGATGTCGTGGCACTGTACACCAATATTCCCCACGACAAAGGCATTCGGGCTTGCAGGCACTTCTTGGAGCACACAGCATACACCAAGTGCCAGACCGATTTTATTCTGACCATCCTCGAGTTCATCCTTACCCATAATTATTTCATCTTCAATGGGCAATTCTTTCTACAGGTCTCCGGAACAGCTATGGGGACGGCCTGTGCACCCACCTATGCCAACTTGTTCCTGGGGTGGTGGGAGCAATGTGTGGTTATGACACCACAGTTTCGCCACTTCCAGGACTTCATCGTAAGTTGGCATAGGTATATAGATGATATCCTACTAATGTGGTCAGGATCTGTCAGCCTATTTCAGGAGTTCGTGAAGGCACTTAACGTTAATGACATAAATCTAAAATTAACCTGTGTCATTGACGAACACGAACTTGTATTTTTAGACCTTAAAATTCTGTTACAGCTGGATGGCACAATTCAAACTGAATTGTTCAGAAAGGAGACCTCAACAAATAGCTTATTGCATTGGGAGAGTCATCACCCCTTCAAACTTAAGGCCTCTATCCCCTACGGTCAATATCTGCGAGCGAGACGAAACTGCACAGTTGATGAGACTTTCTATAATGAATGCAGAATACTAAGGACTCGTTTCAAAGAACTCGGGTACCCTAACAGAGTTTTGAAACATGCCTTTCACAAAGTCTGCGCTATGGAAAGGAAGTCCACACTGACACTAAACAGACCAAAAGCAGAACAGAAATCACCTCGTTGCATCGCCACATTCGACCAGGGGTGGTCTCCCATGTCTAAGATTCTCAAGAACCACTGGCCAATACTCCTACACAATCCGGTGCTCTCCAAGGTTCTACCAGAACATCCACCACTGACAGCCCGGAGGCCGAGTAATCTCCAAGATCAACTTGTCCGCAGTCATCTGGCACCCCTTCCATCAGCTAGGAACTGGCTAACTGAGACCAAAGGTACATATAGATGCGGACATTGCAAGGCCTGTCAGTACATTCTCCCCTCCAAATTCGCTACATCCACTCAGACTCAGGTCTCCGTCGAAACCAACACCTTAGTCAACTGCAGCACCACAAAGATAATATATCTTATCACCTGCAGTTGCAGGATACAGTACATTGGAAAAACCTTCCAACAGTTTAAACGGAGAATCCTGCAACATATTACTTCAGTAAGGAACAAGGTCACACCCACACCAGTGGCCAGACATATCCAAAATTTTCATGAGGGGAACCCTGAGAAACTAAGATTTCAAGCCATTGAACAACTACTCCCTAACCCGAGAAAAGGGGATTTCAATAAGGCGCTACTACGCAAAGAATCTGAATGGATCTTCTCATTCAAGACCCTTTCCCCCTATGGTCTTAATGAGGAGTTCAATTACACTCCATTTATCCATTAAACATTTTCCCTACCCACTATATTACTACCTGTACAACTCCCACAGTTAAACCTATCTATTTATTTTTTTCCGTCTCTTCTGAATGGCATGGTTTACTGATGTGACAACTGACAGTATCGTGGAGTCCATATAGGCATTTACCATGCCACACTTCACTGATGTCGTCCTACCTATGTCTACCATCATACTTATTCTTTCATTAAAAAGTTTTCACCAAAGTATATTTTCCCAACCATGGGCATGTATCAGGCTGACATTTATAGTACCCTGTAAATTTTCACTCCACAACCGCTGGAGTATGAATCTCATCCTGACTACCTAGACAAGGCTCTTACTACCTATCCCGAGTTGGAACAACGCTTTTTCCATACCGGTATGAGCCTTTCCGGCCACCGTAATCGAACTTCTCCCCCTGAGACTCCCTGGAACCAATCAGGGCTCTTGGCGGGCTATTTAAAACTAATTCATCCGGGAATTCTTTTCCCCTGACGAGCCTGGCATTCTCCCAGGCGAAACGCGCGTCGGGCAAGACGCTGGAGAGATCCTCACCTAAAACGTTACTGTCTGACACCTGCTTTTGGGTGTCCAGACCTGTCGCCCCACTACTACAAAAGTTGGGCTTGTGTTATTTAAACACCTACTCTGATCGGATAAATCAATACCCGATCCCATACTAGCCAGCACTCACTCACAGTATTCTGTTGCCGACCAGGGCATAACATTTAGTACTGTTGAGCACTACATAGGCACGATTGCTAAAAACTTAGGACACAATTTATCTGTGTCCTTCTATTTCTCCTCTTTACTATACCGGGTACCCAAGAAGGCACCTTTCCTTTTCCTCCATTACGGATTTTTACACTTCATGACATGACGAGGAGGGATTTTGGCCCCTGATCACACTATTCACTACCACACATACGATACCCTAGCCCGATTTTTACATTTCTCTGGGCTCATCATATTACTAAACTAGTGTGGTGTTAAGTGGAAGTGTATAAACGGGCACACTCTTCTCCACTGAGTGATCCTCGTCAGGTTGCCAGCGTTTTGGAATTAGTCAAAAGATTGACATCTAACTTACTAGTCCAACTGTACGGAGTGTTAGACTGGGACATTGTATCCCCTGTAGTTCACAGACAAATGACTTTGTTATCCGCTCAGTCTACCTTTACACTTATCCCCCTTCTCTCCCTCGGCAAGATACTTTATTGTTCCGAGGAGAACCGTGGGGACAACCGCAGTTACTGAGCTCACAGGCACCGTGTTAACCGCTCAGCCAACCTGTATATTATTTTTCTCCTGTCTCTCTCGGCAAGAATTTTATTGCTCCGAGGAGAATATTGGGGAAAATTGGAGCTACATCGCTCTAACGTATATTTCAGTAACTACCACTTTTACACATAATCCTGTGAAACTACCACTATTTCACTCCGTTAGAATCACTGACAACCCAGGAGATTCTAAGGGTATCTGCAGCCAGGTTCCACTTATTGATGTATGTATTACCCTTATAGAGGTGTTTGATTGTCTATCTCTCTCGGCAAGAATTCATTGTACCGAGGAGTAATATCCCTTTCACCATAGTGGTCCTGCATACAGCCGCTTACCCTGCCTAGTCACACAGTACCATTACTGTATCACTCGGCAAACCTCCCATGGTATTGAGGAGATCTAGAGGAGTGTCCGAGCTAGCGGTCTCTATTATCTTAGAAACCTTCTGTGTATATATATATAGGCCTATCTCTATATATATATTTTTAACTACCTAGGTGCTTCCGCATCAGACATACTTCTGTCTCTCCCTCCCCCCTCCCCTTTGTACATAGTTCAGTTTTTGTGTTACCTAATAAAGTTATTATTATTCTTTTTCGACTGTTGCTTTGATATCGATGTATGTATGCATACATATGTGGACAGACTGTGTTCTTTTCTTTCTATTCCTTCACCATTTAGGGTTAACCCCTGGTCTGTCCTATAGGACCCACTGCCTTTTGGCCATTTCTCTTCCATACTCATATTATTTCAAGGTTTCAATACCACTAGGCCATCATTAATACTTTGGATATTATTCCTATTTACCAACAGTCATTTAAACACCCACTGACACTACGGTGTTGCCATCTTATCTCGAATGACTGACCTCCTAGAACAATTAAGTGACCATAACTTAGGTCACGATGAAATCACGAATGTCTTCTCAACAAACCCACTGACAAGTAATGAATTGACAAGTGATAACATCAATACTGCTTTTTTCAGTATACAAAAAACGTATCAGGATCAGATCAGAAGCCTCTGGGAACTGACTAGCTTGAAACAATATCTAGCACAAAAACTAGTCCCCAGAGGTCTCCGCCCTGAGATCCTACTACCAGACAAGGTCCAGACGGAGGAGCAGCTAGCCGAGTGGAACTCCATTCTCCTTGACTGCTCCTCCAGACTAATGGACTTTTTGGTGAAACTGGAATCCGTCAATTTTGAATCAATCAATTCAAAACTCAAAGAAGATATTGTAGTGATAAAGAACTACAAAACAGACAATCTTTATACTCAGATGGAGAGTAAACTCCAACTGAATATTAACAATTTCAGAAACCATCTTAAACTTAAAAAACATAACAAGTTTCAGAGAGATTTCAAGGCTTTCAAAGACGGTAGAATCTTTAGACAAACTACCAGATATCAGAGACGACAAAATAACCGACGAGGCTCCTCCTCAGGTGAAACCGATTGGTCAGACCAGGACCCACAACCCCAGAACAGACGGAAATCTCCATCTAATCGGAATTTTGACCGTTCACGAGACACGAGCGCATACAGAAACACTGCTAATAAGAGTATTCTGAAAACGACTGACAAAATTGTTTCCTTTCTGGACATTCCGATACCTACAGATACCTCAAACTCTCAGGCAACCACCAATCCATCACTGAATCCTTTTTTAGATCAGGACCAGCCCCGCCAACAACGGGGACGTCTAAGAGACAGGGATCGCTGGGCATACAAAACCCAGAACCGTACCCAAAGACAATGAGTTCCAACAAAGTAATCAATCTCTCCAATTTCCATCTTGAACAACACCACTTAACATTACTGAATCGAGGGCTGTCCTTTGTGCCCACTCCCAGTTGTGACATGTTTAACTGGTCTAAGGATCTCAACCTGTTTGGCCGTAAGCTGGCTCTTAATATCTTTCACGCCAAAAAAGACCAAGCAATGGCCAATAACATGGGCCTTACCCTGGAGGATTTTGAACTCTCTAAAACTTTGGATTCACTTTTATTCGATAATGACCTCTCTAGACCACTGACGGATTGCAAAGCCTCGAGTTATTTCACCCCTAATTTTGTGGACACCCCCCATGTGGACCTCTTTATACAAATGACACTTAAAGAGTTAGAAACCATACCAAACCAAGCACCAGTCCTGAACAATCTGAACCTAAAGGAACGACAGGCATTGAAAGACCTGAAACAACAACCCACGATTGTCATTAAACCAGCCGACAAAGGTGGGAACATCGTCATCATGAACCGGACAGAGTATGTGGAGATGTGTATGGTACATCTCAATGACCCACAATACTACAGGGCTCTTCCATCTGATCCCACTAAGGCATTTACTGATGAGCTCGACACACTCCTCAATGATGCCCTGAATGATCAGATCATCACTAAAGACGAGTTACGGTTCCTTCTACCTCATAAAAGTCCTACCATTGCGACTTTTTATTGCCTGCCGAAAATTCACAAGGGTACCTGTCCCCCTCCAGGGAGACCCATTGTCTCCGGCAACAACTGCCTAACAGAAGCACCTAGCAAGTTTGTAGAAAAAATCCTCCACCCTCTGGTAACTACATTACCATCCTATTTACAAGACACTAAGTCTACTCTGCTGAAACTCCAAGACCTCATAGTTTCTCCATATACCCAGCTAGCAAGCCTGGATGTCGTGGCACTGTACACCAATATTCCCCACGACAAAGGCATTCGGGCTTGCAGGCACTTCTTGGAGCACACAGCATACACCAAGTGCCAGACCGATTTTATTCTGACCATCCTCGAGTTCATCCTTACCCATAATTATTTCATCTTCAATGGGCAATTCTTTCTACAGGTCTCCGGAACAGCTATGGGGACGGCCTGTGCACCCACCTATGCCAACTTGTTCCTGGGGTGGTGGGAGCAATGTGTGGTTATGACACCACAGTTTCGCCACTTCCAGGACTTCATCGTAAGTTGGCATAGGTATATAGATGATATCCTACTAATGTGGTCAGGATCTGTCAGCCTATTTCAGGAGTTCGTGAAGGCACTTAACGTTAATGACATAAATCTAAAATTAACCTGTGTCATTGACGAACACGAACTTGTATTTTTAGACCTTAAAATTCTGTTACAGCTGGATGGCACAATTCAAACTGAATTGTTCAGAAAGGAGACCTCAACAAATAGCTTATTGCATTGGGAGAGTCATCACCCCTTCAAACTTAAGGCCTCTATCCCCTACGGTCAATATCTGCGAGCGAGACGAAACTGCACAGTTGATGAGACTTTCTATAATGAATGCAGAATACTAAGGACTCGTTTCAAAGAACTCGGGTACCCTAACAGAGTTTTGAAACATGCCTTTCACAAAGTCTGCGCTATGGAAAGGAAGTCCACACTGACACTAAACAGACCAAAAGCAGAACAGAAATCACCTCGTTGCATCGCCACATTCGACCAGGGGTGGTCTCCCATGTCTAAGATTCTCAAGAACCACTGGCCAATACTCCTACACAATCCGGTGCTCTCCAAGGTTCTACCAGAACATCCACCACTGACAGCCCGGAGGCCGAGTAATCTCCAAGATCAACTTGTCCGCAGTCATCTGGCACCCCTTCCATCAGCTAGGAACTGGCTAACTGAGACCAAAGGTACATATAGATGCGGACATTGCAAGGCCTGTCAGTACATTCTCCCCTCCAAATTCGCTACATCCACTCAGACTCAGGTCTCCGTCGAAACCAACACCTTAGTCAACTGCAGCACCACAAAGATAATATATCTTATCACCTGCAGTTGCAGGATACAGTACATTGGAAAAACCTTCCAACAGTTTAAACGGAGAATCCTGCAACATATTACTTCAGTAAGGAACAAGGTCACACCCACACCAGTGGCCAGACATATCCAAAATTTTCATGAGGGGAACCCTGAGAAACTAAGATTTCAAGCCATTGAACAACTACTCCCTAACCCGAGAAAAGGGGATTTCAATAAGGCGCTACTACGCAAAGAATCTGAATGGATCTTCTCATTCAAGACCCTTTCCCCCTATGGTCTTAATGAGGAGTTCAATTACACTCCATTTATCCATTAAACATTTTCCCTACCCACTATATTACTACCTGTACAACTCCCACAGTTAAACCTATCTATTTATTTTTTTCCGTCTCTTCTGAATGGCATGGTTTACTGATGTGACAACTGACAGTATCGTGGAGTCCATATAGGCATTTACCATGCCACACTTCACTGATGTCGTCCTACCTATGTCTACCATCATACTTATTCTTTCATTAAAAAGTTTTCACCAAAGTATATTTTCCCAACCATGGGCATGTATCAGGCTGACATTTATAGTACCCTGTAAATTTTCACTCCACAACCGCTGGAGTATGAATCTCATCCTGACTACCTAGACAAGGCTCTTACTACCTATCCCGAGTTGGAACAACGCTTTTTCCATACCGGTATGAGCCTTTCCGGCCACCGTAATCGAACTTCTCCCCCTGAGACTCCCTGGAACCAATCAGGGCTCTTGGCGGGCTATTTAAAACTAATTCATCCGGGAATTCTTTTCCCCTGACGAGCCTGGCATTCTCCCAGGCGAAACGCGCGTCGGGCAAGACGCTGGAGAGATCCTCACCTAAAACGTTACTGTCTGACACCTGCTTTTGGGTGTCCAGACCTGTCGCCCCACTACTACAAAAGTTGGGCTTGTGTTATTTAAACACCTACTCTGATCGGATAAATCAATACCCGATCCCATACTAGCCAGCACTCACTCACAGTATTCTGTTGCCGACCAGGGCATAACATTTAGTACTGTTGAGCACTACATAGGCACGATTGCTAAAAACTTAGGACACACTTTATCTGTGTCCTTCTATTTCTCCTCTTTACTATACCGGGTACCCAAGAAGGCACCTTTCCTTTTCCTCCATTACGGATTTTTACACTTCATGACATGACGAGGAGGGATTTTGGCCCCTGATCACACTATTCACTACCACACATACGATACCCTAGCCCGATTTTTACATTTCTCTGGGCTCATCATATTACTAAACTAGTGTGGTGTTAAGTGGAAGTGTATAAACGGGCACACTCTTCTCCACTGAGTGATCCTCGTCAGGTTGCCAGCATTTTGGAATTAGTCAAAAGATTGACATCTAACTTACTAGTCCAACTGTACGGAGTGTTAGACTGGGACATTGTATCCCCTGTAGTTCACAGACAAATTACTTTGTTATCCGCTCAGTCTACCTTTACACTTATCCCCCTTCTCTCCCTCGGCAAGATACTTTATTGTTCCGAGGAGAATCGTGGGGACAACCGCAGTTACTGAGCTCACAGGCACCGTGTTAACCGCTCAGCCAACCTGTATATTATTTTTCTCCTGTCTCTCTCGGCAAGAATTTTATTGCTCCGAGGAGAATATTGGGGAAAATTGGAGCTACATCGCTCTAACGTATATTTCAGTAACTACCACTTTTACACATAATCCTGTGAAACTACCACTATTTCACTCCGTTAGAATCACTGACAACCCAGGAGATTCTAAGGGTATCTGCAGCCAGGTTCCACTTATTGATGTATGTATTACCCTTATAGAGGTGTTTGATTGTCTATCTCTCTCGGCAAGAATTCATTGTACCGAGGAGTAATATCCCTTTCACCATAGTGGTCCTGCATACAGCCGCTTACCCTGCCTAGTCACACAGTACCATTACTGTATCACTCGGCAAACCTCCCATGGTATTGAGGAGATCTAGAGGAGTGTCCGAGCTAGCGGTCTCTATTATCTTAGAAACCTTCTGTGTATATATATATAGGCCTATCTCTATATATATATTTTTAACTACCTAGGTGCTTCCGCATCAGACATACTTCTGTCTCTCCCTCCCCCCTCCCCTTTGTACATAGTTCAGTTTTTGTGTTACCTAATAAAGTTATTATTATTCTTTTTCGACTGTTGCTTTGATATCGATGTATGTATGCATACATATGTGGACAGACTGTGTTCTTTTCTTTCTATTCCTTCACCATTTAGGGTTAACCCCTGGTCTGTCCTATAGGACCCACTGCCTTTTGGCCATTTCTCTTCCATACTCATATTATTTCAAGGTTTCAATACCACTAGGCCATCATTAATACTTTGGATATTATTCCTATTTACCAACAGTCATTTAAACACCCACTGACACTACGGTGTTGCCATCTTATCTCGAATGACTGACCTCCTAGAACAATTAAGTGACCATAACTTAGGTCACGATGAAATCACGAATGTCTTCTCAACAAACCCACTGACAAGTAATGAATTGACAAGTGATAACATCAATACTGCTTTTTTCAGTATACAAAAAACGTATCAGGATCAGATCAGAAGCCTCTGGGAACTGACTAGCTTGAAACAATATCTAGCACAAAAACTAGTCCCCAGAGGTCTCCGCCCTGAGATCCTACTACCAGACAAGGTCCAGACGGAGGAGCAGCTAGCCGAGTGGAACTCCATTCTCCTTGACTGCTCCTCCAGACTAATGGACTTTTTGGTGAAACTGGAATCCGTCAATTTTGAATCAATCAATTCAAAACTCAAAGAAGATATTGTAGTGATAAAGAACTACAAAACAGACAATCTTTATACTCAGATGGAGAGTAAACTCCAACTGAATATTAACAATTTCAGAAACCATCTTAAACTTAAAAAACATAACAAGTTTCAGAGAGATTTCAAGGCTTTCAAAGACGGTAGAATCTTTAGACAAACTACCAGATATCAGAGACGACAAAATAACCGACGAGGCTCCTCCTCAGGTGAAACCGATTGGTCAGACCAGGACCCACAACCCCAGAACAGACGGAAATCTCCATCTAATCGGAATTTTGACCGTTCACGAGACACGAGCGCATACAGAAACACTGCTAATAAGAGTATTCTGAAAACGACTGACAAAATTGTTTCCTTTCTGGACATTCCGATACCTACAGATACCTCAAACTCTCAGGCAACCACCAATCCATCACTGAATCCTTTTTTAGATCAGGACCAGCCCCGCCAACAACGGGGACGTCTAAGAGACAGGGATCGCTGGGCATACAAAACCCAGAACCGTACCCAAAGACAATGAGTTCCAACAAAGTAATCAATCTCTCCAATTTCCATCTTGAACAACACCACTTAACATTACTGAATCGAGGGCTGTCCTTTGTGCCCACTCCCAGTTGTGACATGTTTAACTGGTCTAAGGATCTCAACCTGTTTGGCCGTAAGCTGGCTCTTAATATCTTTCACGCCAAAAAAGACCAAGCAATGGCCAATGACATGGGCCTCACCCTGGAGGATTTTGAACTCTCTAAAACTTTGGATTCACTTTTATTCGATAATGACCTCTCTAGACCACTGACGGATTGCAAACCCTCGAGTTATTTCACCCCTAATTTTGTGGACACCCCCCATGTGGACCTCTTTATACAAATGACACTTAAAGAGTTAGAAACCATACCAAACCAAGCACCAGTCCTGAACAATCTGAACCTAAAGGAACGACAGGCATTGAAAGACCTGAAACAACAACCCACGATTGTCATTAAACCAGCCGACAAAGGTGGGAACATCGTCATCATGAACCGGACAGAGTATGTGGAGATGTGTATGGTACATCTCAATGACCCACAATACTACAGGGCTCTTCCATCTGATCCCACTAAGGCATTTACTGATGAGCTCGACACACTCCTCAATGATGCCCTGAATGATCAGATCATCACTAAAGACGAGTTACGGTTCCTTCTACCTCATAAAAGTCCTACCATTGCGACTTTTTATTGCCTGCTGAAAATTCACAAGGGTACCTGTCCCCCTCCAGGGAGACCCATTGTCTCCGGCAACAACTGCCTAACAGAAGCACCTAGCAAGTTTGTAGAAAAAATCCTCCACCCTCTGGTAACTACATTACCATCCTATTTACAAGACACTAAGTCTACTCTGCTGAAACTCCAAGACCTCATAGTTCCTCCATATACCCAGCTAGCAAGCCTGGATGTCGTGGCACTGTACACCAATATTCCCCACGACAAAGGCATTCGGGCTTGCAGGCACTTCTTGGAGCACACAGCATACACCAAGTGCCAGACCGATTTTATTCTGACCATCCTCGAGTTCATCCTTACCCATAATTATTTCATCTTCAATGGGCAATTCTTTCTACAGGTCTCCGGAACAGCTATGGGGACGGCCTGTGCACCCACCTATGCCAACTTGTTCCTGGGGTGGTGGGAGCAATGTGTGGTTATGACACCACAGTTTCGCCACTTCCAGGACTTCATCGTAAGTTGGCATAGGTATATAGATGATATCCTACTAATGTGGTCAGGATCTGTCAGCCTATTTCAGGAGTTCGTGAAGGCACTTAACGTTAATGACATAAATCTAAAATTAACCTGTGTCATTGACGAACACGAACTTGTATTTTTAGACCTTAAAATTCTGTTACAGCTGGATGGCACAATTCAAACTGAATTGTTCAGAAAGGAGACCTCAACAAATAGCTTATTGCATTGGGAGAGTCATCACCCCTTCAAACTTAAGGCCTCTATCCCCTACGGTCAATATCTGCGAGCGAGACGAAACTGCACAGTTGATGAGACTTTCTATAATGAATGCAGAATACTAAGGACTCGTTTCAAAGAACTCGGGTACCCTAACAGAGTTTTGAAACATGCCTTTCACAAAGTCTGCGCTATGGAAAGGAAGTCCACACTGACACTAAACAGACCAAAAGCAGAACAGAAATCACCTCGTTGCATCGCCACATTCGACCAGGGGTGGTCTCCCATGTCTAAGATTCTCAAGAACCACTGGCCAATACTCCTACACAATCCGGTGCTCTCCAAGGTTCTACCAGAACATCCACCACTGACAGCCCAGAGGCCGAGTAATCTCCAAGATCAACTTGTCCGCAGTCATCTGGCACCCCTTCCATCAGCTAGGAACTGGCTAACTGAGACCAAAGGTACATATAGATGCGGACATTGCAAGGCCTGCCAGTACATTCTCCCCTCCAAATTCGCTACATCCACTCAGACTCAGGTCTCCGTCGAAACCAACACCTTAGTCAACTGCAGCACCACAAAGATAATATATCTTATCACCTGCAGTTGCAGGATACAGTACATTGGAAAAACCTTCCAACAGTTTAAACGGAGAATCCTGCAACATATTACTTCAGTAAGGAACAAGGTCACACCCACACCAGTGGCCAGACATATCCAAAATTTTCATGAGGGGAACCCTGAGAAACTAAGATTTCAAGCCATTGAACAACTACTCCCTAACCCGAGAAAAGGGGATTTCAATAAGGCGCTACTACGCAAAGAATCTGAATGGATCTTCTCATTCAAGACCCTTTCCCCCTATGGTCTTAATGAGGAGTTCAATTACACTCCATTTATCCATTAAACATTTTCCCTACCCACTATATTACTACCTGTACAACTCCCACAGTTAAACCTATCTATTTATTTTTTTCCGTCTCTTCTGAATGGCATGGTTTACTGATGTGACAACTGACAGTATCGTGGAGTCCATATAGGCATTTACCATGCCACACTTCACTGATGTCGTCCTACCTATGTCTACCATCATACTTATTCTTTCATTAAAAAGTTTTCACCAAAGTATATTTTCCCAACCATGGGCATGTATCAGGCTGACATTTATAGTACCCTGTAAATTTTCACTCCACAACCGCTGGAGTATGAATCTCATCCTGACTACCTAGACAAGGCTCTTACTACCTATCCCGAGTTGGAACAACGCTTTTTCCATACCGGTATGAGCCTTTCCGGCCACCGTAATCGAACTTCTCCCCCTGAGACTCCCTGGAACCAATCAGGGCTCTTGGCGGGCTATTTAAAACTAATTCATCCGGGAATTCTTTTCCCCTGACGAGCCTGGCATTCTCCCAGGCGAAACGCGCGTCGGGCAAGACGCTGGAGAGATCCTCACCTAAAACGTTACTGTCTGACACCTGCTTTTGGGTGTCCAGACCTGTCGCCCCACTACTACAAAAGTTGGGCTTGTGTTATTTAAACACCTACTCTGATCGGATAAATCAATACCCGATCCCATACTAGCCAGCACTCACTCACAGTATTCTGTTGCCGACCAGGGCATAACATTTAGTACTGTTGAGCACTACATAGGCACGATTGCTAAAAACTTAGGACACACTTTATCTGTGTCCTTCTATTTCTCCTCTTTACTATACCGGGTACCCAAGAAGGCACCTTTCCTTTTCCTCCATTACGGATTTTTACACTTCATGACATGACGAGGAGGGATTTTGGCCCCTGATCACACTATTCACTACCACACATACGATACCCTAGCCCGATTTTTATATTTCTCTGGGCTCATCATATTACTAAACTAGTGTGGTGTTAAGTGGAAGTGTATAAACGGGCACACTCTTCTCCACTGAGTGATCCTCGTCAGGTTGCCAGCGTTTTGGAATTAGTCAAAAGATTGACATCTAACTTACTAGTCCAACTGTACGGAGTGTTAGACTGGGACATTGTATCCCCTGTAGTTCACAGACAAATTACTTTGTTATCCGCTCAGTCTACCTTTACACTTATCCCCCTTCTCTCCCTCGGCAAGATACTTTATTGTTCCGAGGAGAACCGTGGGGACAACCGCAGTTACTGAGCTCACAGGCACCGTGTTAACCGCTCAGCCAACCTGTATATTATTTTTCTCCTGTCTCTCTCGGCAAGAATTTTATTGCTCCGAGGAGAATATTGGGGAAAATTGGAGCTACATCGCTCTAACGTATATTTCAGTAACTACCACTTTTACACATAATCCTGTGAAACTACCACTATTTCACTCCGTTAGAATCACTGACAACCCAGGAGATTCTAAGGGTATCTGCAGCCAGGTTCCACTTATTGATGTATGTATTACCCTTATAGAGGTGTTTGATTGTCTATCTCTCTCGGCAAGAATTCATTGTACCGAGGAGTAATATCCCTTTCACCATAGTGGTCCTGCATACAGCCGCTTACCCTGCCTAGTCACACAGTACCATTACTGTATCACTCGGCAAACCTCCCATGGTATTGAGGAGATCTAGAGGAGTGCCCGAGCTAGCGGTCTCTATTATCTTAGAAACCTTCTGTGTATATATATATAGGCCTATCTCTATATATATATTTTTAACTACCTAGGTGCTTCCGCATCAGACATACTTCTGTCTCTCCCTCCCCCCTCCCCTTTGTACATAGTTCAGTTTTTGTGTTACCTAATAAAGTTATTATTATTCTTTTTCGACTGTTGCTTTGATATCGATGTATGTATGCATACATATGTGGACAGACTGTGTTCTTTTCTTTCTATTCCTTCACCATTTAGGGTTAACCCCTGGTCTGTCCTATAGGACCCACTGCCTTTTGGCCATTTCTCTTCCATACTCATATTATTTCAAGGTTTCAATACCACTAGGCCATCATTAATACTTTGGATATTATTCCTATTTACCAACAGTCATTTAAACACCCACTGACACTACGGTGTTGCCATCTTATCTCGAATGACTGACCTCCTAGAACAATTAAGTGACCATAACTTAGGTCACGATGAAATCACGAATGTCTTCTCAACAAACCCACTGACAAGTAATGAATTGACAAGTGATAACATCAATACTGCTTTTTTCAGTATACAAAAAACGTATCAGGATCAGATCAGAAGCCTCTGGGAACTGACTAGCTTGAAACAATATCTAGCACAAAAACTAGTCCCCAGAGGTCTCCGCCCTGAGATCCTACTACCAGACAAGGTCCAGACGGAGGAGCAGCTAGCCGAGTGGAACTCCATTCTCCTTGACTGCTCCTCCAGACTAATGGACTTTTTGGTGAAACTGGAATCCGTCAATTTTGAATCAATCAATTCAAAACTCAAAGAAGATATTGTAGTGATAAAGAACTACAAAACAGACAATCTTTATACTCAGATGGAGAGTAAACTCCAACTGAATATTAACAATTTCAGAAACCATCTTAAACTTAAAAAACATAACAAGTTTCAGAGAGATTTCAAGGCTTTCAAAGACGGTAGAATCTTTAGACAAACTACCAGATATCAGAGACGACAAAATAACCGACGAGGCTCCTCCTCAGGTGAAACCGATTGGTCAGACCAGGACCCACAACCCCAGAACAGACGGAAATCTCCATCTAATCGGAATTTTGACCGTTCACGAGACACGAGCGCATACAGAAACACTGCTAATAAGAGTATTCTGAAAACGACTGACAAAATTGTTTCCTTTCTGGACATTCCGATACCTACAGATACCTCAAACTCTCAGGCAACCACCAATCCATCACTGAATCCTTTTTTAGATCAGGACCAGCCCCGCCAACAACGGGGACGTCTAAGAGACAGGGATCGCTGGGCATACAAAACCCAGAACCGTACCCAAAGACAATGAGTTCCAACAAAGTAATCAATCTCTCCAATTTCCATCTTGAACAACACCACTTAACATTACTGAATCGAGGGCTGTCCTTTGTGCCCACTCCCAGTTGTGACATGTTTAACTGGTCTAAGGATCTCAACCTGTTTGGCCGTAAGCTGGCTCTTAATATCTTTCACGCCAAAAAAGACCAAGCAATGGCCAATGACATGGGCCTCACCCTGGAGGATTTTGAACTCTCTAAAACTTTGGATTCACTTTTATTCGATAATGACCTCTCTAGACCACTGACGGATTGCAAACCCTCGAGTTATTTCACCCCTAATTTTGTGGACACCCCCCATGTGGACCTCTTTATACAAATGACACTTAAAGAGTTAGAAACCATACCAAACCAAGCACCAGTCCTGAACAATCTGAACCTAAAGGAACGACAGGCATTGAAAGACCTGAAACAACAACCCACGATTGTCATTAAACCAGCCGACAAAGGTGGGAACATCGTCATCATGAACCGGACAGAGTATGTGGAGATGTGTATGGTACATCTCAATGACCCACAATACTACAGGGCTCTTCCATCTGATCCCACTAAGGCATTTACTGATGAGCTCGACACACTCCTCAATGATGCCCTGAATGATCAGATCATCACTAAAGATGAGTTACGGTTCCTTCTACCTCATAAAAGTCCTACCATTGCGACTTTTTATTGCCTGCCGAAAATTCACAAGGGTACCTGTCCCCCTCCAGGGAGACCCATTGTCTCCGGCAACAACTGCCTAACAGAAGCACCTAGCAAGTTTGTAGAAAAAATCCTCCACCCTCTGGTAACTACATTACCATCCTATTTACAAGACACTAAGTCTACTCTGCTGAAACTCCAAGACCTCATAGTTCCTCCATATACCCAGCTAGCAAGCCTGGATGTCGTGGCACTGTACACCAATATTCCCCACGACAAAGGCATTCGGGCTTGCAGGCACTTCTTGGAGCACACAGCATACACCAAGTGCCAGACCGATTTTATTCTGACCATCCTCGAGTTCATCCTTACCCATAATTATTTCATCTTCAATGGGCAATTCTTTCTACAGGTCTCCGGAACAGCTATGGGGACGGCCTGTGCACCCACCTATGCCAACTTGTTCCTGGGGTGGTGGGAGCAATGTGTGGTTATGACACCACAGTTTCGCCACTTCCAGGACTTCATCGTAAGTTGGCATAGGTATATAGATGATATCCTACTAATGTGGTCAGGATCTGTCAGCCTATTTCAGGAGTTCGTGAAGGCACTTAACGTTAATGACATAAATCTAAAATTAACCTGTGTCATTGACGAACACGAACTTGTATTTTTAGACCTTAAAATTCTGTTACAGCTGGATGGCACAATTCAAACTGAATTGTTCAGAAAGGAGACCTCAACAAATAGCTTATTGCATTGGGAGAGTCATCACCCCTTCAAACTTAAGGCCTCTATCCCCTACGGTCAATATCTGCGAGCGAGACGAAACTGCACAGTTGATGAGACTTTCTATAATGAATGCAGAATACTAAGGACTCGTTTCAAAGAACTCGGGTACCCTAACAGAGTTTTGAAACATGCCTTTCACAAAGTCTGCGCTATGGAAAGGAAGTCCACACTGACACTAAACAGACCAAAAGCAGAACAGAAATCATAGAAACATAGAAACATAGAAACATAGAATGTGACGGCAGATAAGAACCATTCGGCCCATCTAGTCTGCCCAGTTTTCTAAATACTTTCATTAGTCCCTGGCCTTATCTTATAGTTAGGATAGCCTTATGCCTATCCCACGCATGCTTAAACTCCTTTACTGTGTTAACCTCTACCACTTCAGCTGGAAGGCTATTCCATGCATCCACTACCCTCTCAGTAAAGTAATACTTCCTGATATTATTTTTAAACCTTTGTCCCTCTAATTTAAGACTATGTCCTCTTGTTGTGGTAGTTTTTCTTCTTTTAAATATAGTCTCCTCCTTTACTGTGTTGATTCCCTTTATGTATTTAAATGTTTCTATCATATCCCCCCTGTCTCGTCTTTCCTCCATGCTATACATGTTAAGATCCTTTAACCTTTCCTGGTAAGTTTTATCCTGCAATCCATGAACCAGTTTAGTAGCCCTTCTTTGAACTCTCTCTAAGGTATCAATATCCTTCTGAAGATAGGGTCTCCAGTACTGTGTACAGTACTCCAAGTGAGGTCTCACCAGTGTTCTGTACAATGGCATGAGCACTTCCCTCTTTCTACTGCTAATACCTCTCCCTATACAACCAAGCATTCTGCTAGCATTTCCTGCTGCTCTATTACATTGTCTGCCTACCTTTAAGTCATCAGAAATAATCACCCCTAAATCCCTTTCCTCAGATGTTGAGGTTAGGACTCTATCAAATATTCTGTACTCTGCCCTTGGGTTTTTACGTCCAAGATGCATTATCTTGCACTTATCCACATTAAATGTCAGTTGCCACAACTCTGACCATTTTTCTAGTCTACCTAAATCGTTTTCCATTTGGCTTATCCCTCCTGGAACATCAACCCTGTTACATATCTTAGTATCATCCGCAAAAAGACACACCTTACCATCAAGACCTTCTGCAATATCACTAATAAAAATATTAAAGAGAATGGGTCCAAGTACAGATCCCTGAGGTACCCCACTGGTGACAAGCCCAAGCTTCGAATATACTCCATTGACTACAACCCTCTGTTGCCTGTCACTCAGCCACTGCCTTACCCATTCAACAATATTGGAATCCAAACTCAAAGATTGTAGTTTGTTGATAAGCCTTCTATGTGCAACAGTGTCAAAAGCCTTACTGAAATCGAGGTAAGCAATGTCTACTGCACCACCCTGATCTATAATTTTAGTTACCCAATCAAAAAAATCAATAAGATTAGTTTGGCATGATCTCCCTGAAGTAAACCCATGTTGTCTCTGATCTTGAAATCCATGTGTTTTTAGATGTTCAACAATCCTATCCTTTAACATGGTTTCCATCACTTTCCCCACTACTGAAGTTAGGCTTACTGGCCTATAGTTGCCCGACTCCTCCCTATTACCTTTCTTGTGAATGGGCACAACATTCGCTAACTTCCAATCTTCTGGGACTACTCCTGTTATCAATGATTGGTTAAATAAATCTGTTAATGGTTTTGCTAGTACACCACTAAGCTCTTTTAATAGCTTTGGGTGTATTCCATCAGGTCCCATTGACTTATTTGTCTTTACTTTTGACAGTTGAAATAGAACCTCTTCCTCTGTAAACTCACGTGTAATAAATGACTCATTTATCCTTTTTCTTAACTGAGGTCCCTTTCCTTCATTTTCATCTGTAAATACCGAACAAAAATATTCATTGAGGCAGTCAGCTAGACCTTTATCCTCATCTACATACCTTCCTTCTTTTGTTTTTAATCTAACTAATCCTTGTTTTACTTTTCTTTTCTCATTTATGTATCTAAAAAAGGTTTTGTCCCCCTTTTTTACTGACTGTGCTATTTTCTCTTCTGTGTGTGATTTGGAAGCTCTTATAACTTGCTTAGCCTCTTTCTGCCTAATCTTATAGGTCATTCTGTCTTCCTCACTCTGGGTTTTTTTATAATTACTAAATGCTAACTTTTTGTTTTTTACTATTTTGGCTACATCTGTGGAGTACCACAGTGGTTTCTTGAATTTTTTGCTTTTACTGACAAGCCTAATGCAATTTTCTGTTGCCTTCAGTAGTGCAACTTTTAAATAATCCCATTTCTTTTGGACTCCATTTAAATTGCTCCAGTCTGATAATGACTCCTTTACACATATTCTAATTTTGGAAAAGTCTGTTTTTCTAAAGTCTAAAACTTTTGTTTTTGTGTGGTGTGACTCAGTCACTGTTCTTATATTAAACCACACTGACTGATGATCACTGGATCCTAAACTTTCACCTACAGTAATATCTGATACCAAATCTCCATTTGTTAACACTAAATCTAGTATGGCCTCTTTACGAGTTGGCTCCTCAACGACTTGTTTTAGAGACAATCCCAGTAGGGAGTTTAGAATATGTGTGCTCCTGGCACAAGTAGCTATTTTTGTTTTCCAATTTATATCAGGAAGATTAAAGTCACCCATGATGATAACTTCCCCCTTCATTGTCATTTTAGCTATTTCTTCAACTAGTAGATTATCTAACTCTTCAATTTGTCCTGGGGGCCTATAAATCACACCTACACGAGTTACTGTGTGATTACCAAATTCTAACGTAACCCAAACTGACTCTATGTTCGCCTCACTAACCTTTATTAGGCTAGATTTTATGCTATTCTTTACATACAGGGCCACCCCTCCCCCTTTTTTGCCTTCCCTGTCTTTTCTATATAAAGAGTACCCTGGTATTGCTATGTCCCAGTCATTTTTCTCATTATACCATGTCTCAGTAACAGCGACTAAATCTACACTATCAGTTGCCATTATTGCCACAAGTTCATGGATCTTATTCCCTAAACTGCGAGCATTTGTAGACATGACTCTAAGCTTATCATTTTTTAACACACTTGCTACAGGCACCTTCTGTCCTTGTTTTGGGGGACAATTGGATTGATGTTTTATCACCCTTTTGCCCCCCCCTCCTAGTTTAAATACATCCTAGCAAAACCTCTGAACTGCTCACTGAGAACATTTGTTCCCTTTTGAGAAAGATGCAAACCATCTTTTTTGTACAGTTTATTTCCATTCCAAACAGAGCTACCATGAGCAATAAAGCCAAATCCTTGCTCCCGACACCATTCACCAAGCCACAAGTTAAAGTCCCTAATACGCATCCGCCTGTCATTCTGAGTGTTATGCACAGGCAGAACTTCAGAGAATGACAATGTGGAAGCAACCTGCCGTATATCATTGGCAAAAACACTAAAAACTTCCTTAACCTCTGAAACCTCATTGCAAGCCAAGTCATTTGTCCCTAAATGGACAAGTACATCCAATTCCCCTTCCTGCTTTGCTTGCTTAACAATATTACCGATACGTCTCCTGTCTCTGTGAGCAGTAGCTCCGGGAAGACACCTCACAAGACCACCATTGTCCATCTCCACACCTCTTATGATGGAATCCCCCACCAACAACTGCTTTCTATTAGGCCTCACCAAGCCTCTCTGCACAACACCACTAGCCTCAATGCCTCTCTTCACAACAACACTAGCCTCAGTGCCTCTCTTCACAACACCACTAGCCTCAGTGCCTCTCTGCACAACACCACTAGCCTCAGTGCCTCTCTGCACAACACCACTAGCCTCAGTGCCTCTCTGCACAACACCACTAGCCTCAGTTCCTCTCTGCACAACACCACTAGCCTCAGTGCCTCTCTGCACAACACCACTAGCCTCAGTGCCTCTCTGCACAACACCACTAGCCTCAGTGCCTCTCTGCACAACACCACTAGCCTCAGTGCCTCTCTGCACAACACCACTAGCCTCAGTGCCTCTCTGCACAACACCACTACACTCTGAAAGTGCAGAGAATGAATTATGTAGAGCAACAGACTGTGCAATATGCCTTTTATCCACAACTCCAAGTCTACCAGATCCTACAGTAATCCATCTGCCATTCCTAGTATTTCTCTGCGGCAGTGGCTTTGCAGCAGTTCCAGCCTGAGTTTGTTTACCAGATAATTTACAAATCTCAGACTTCAAAAATACAATCTCCTGCCGCAAAATAGAAAACTGTCTACAGATTAGACAACAACCAAACCTCCAAAAAGTGGAACGTGAAACAAATGCAAAGCAACTATTACACTGAACTAAGTCTGCCATTCCAATGAGGTGAATAATTTAAATCAAACAAACCTTAACTTTTTATTTATCCTCCTGAATACCTCGGATTACCTCCAGTTTATCTCCAGAATATCTCCAACCACACACACACTTAGAAGCAACACTTAGATGAAGCAACCAAGCTCTATTAGCCAAGCTAATGACAACTACCCTTATATACTCCTAAAATCACCTCCCACTAGGAATGTTTAACACCTGGGTAGGCCTCTGCTTATTAGCAAACAATAGCTAATTTAAATAGCAATCAATAGCAAGTAGCTACCTAATCCAATCAAATGCCTTATAATTACCAACAGGAAATCAAACCTTGTGCAGTCAGTAACCTTTTCCTACAGATGAATCTTACCTGTAACAGTAAAAAAGAACTCTTAGCACAGCTCTTAGACAGTTGAAGCTTCTGTAAAACTCTCCAGAATATCTCCAACCACACACACACTTAGAAGCAACACTTAGATGAAGCAACCAAGCCGATTACTCGGCCTCCGGGCTGTCAGTGGTGGATGTTCTGGTAGAACCTTGGATCACCTCGTTGCATCGCCACATTCGACCAGGGGTGGTCTCCCATGTCTAAGATTCTCAAGAACCACTGGCCAATACTCCTACACAATCCGGTGCTCTCCAAGGTTCTACCAGAACATCCACCACTGACAGCCCGGAGGCCGAGTAATCTCCAAGATCAACTTGTCCGCAGTCATCTGGCACCCCTTCCATCAGCTAGGAACTGGCTAACTGAGACCAAAGGTACATATAGATGCGGACATTGCAAGGCCTGCCAGTACATTCTCCCCTCCAAATTCGCTACATCCACTCAGACTCAGGTCTCCGTCGAAACCAACACCTTAGTCAACTGCAGCACCACAAAGATAATATATCTTATCACCTGCAGTTGCAGGATACAGTACATTGGAAAAACCTTCCAACAGTTTAAACGGAGAATCCTGCAACATATTACTTCAGTAAGGAACAAGGTCACACCCACACCAGTGGCCAGACATATCCAAAATTTTCATGAGGGGAACCCTGAGAAACTAAGATTTCAAGCCATTGAACAACTACTTCCTAACCCGAGAAAAGGGGATTTCAATAAGGCGCTACTACGCAAAGAATCTGAATGGATCTTCTCATTCAAGACCCTTTCCCCCTATGGTCTTAATGAGGAGTTCAATTACACTCCATTTATCCATTAAACATTTTCCCTACCCACTATATTACTACCTGTACAACTCCCACAGTTAAACCTATCTATTTATTTTTTTCCGTCTCTTCTGAATGGCATGGTTTACTGATGTGACAACTGACAGTATCGTGGAGTCCATATAGGCATTTACCATGCCACACTTCACTGATGTCGTCCTACCTATGTCTACCATCATACTTATTCTTTCATTAAAAAGTTTTCACCAAAGTATATTTTCCCAACCATGGGCATGTATCAGGCTGACATTTATAGTACCCTGTAAATTTTCACTCCACAACCGCTGGAGTATGAATCTCATCCTGACTACCTAGACAAGGCTCTTACTACCTATCCCGAGTTGGAACAACGCTTTTTCCATACCGGTATGAGCCTTTCCGGCCACCGTAATCGAACTTCTCCCCCTGAGACTCCCTGGAACCAATCAGGGCTCTTGGCGGGCTATTTAAAACTAATTCATCCGGGAATTCTTTTCCCCTGACGAGCCTGGCATTCTCCCAGGCGAAACGCGCGTCGGGCAAGACGCTGGAGAGATCCTCACCTAAAACGTTACTGTCTGACACCTGCTTTTGGGTGTCCAGACCTGTCGCCCCACTACTACAAAAGTTGGGCTTGTGTTATTTAAACACCTACTCTGATCGGATAAATCAATACCCGATCCCATACTAGCCAGCACTCACTCACAGTATTCTGTTGCCGACCAGGGCATAACATTTAGTACTGTTGAGCACTACATAGGCACGATTGCTAAAAACTTAGGACACACTTTATCTGTGTCCTTCTATTTCTCCTCTTTACTATACCGGGTACCCAAGAAGGCACCTTTCCTTTTCCTCCATTACGGATTTTTACACTTCATGACATGACGAGGAGGGATTTTGGCCCCTGATCACACTATTCACTACCACACATACGATACCCTAGCCCGATTTTTACATTTCTCTGGGCTCATCATATTACTAAACTAGTGTGGTGTTAAGTGGAAGTGTATAAACGGGCACACTCTTCTCCACTGAGTGATCCTCGTCAGGTTGCCAGCGTTTTGGAATTAGTCAAAAGATTGACATCTAACTTACTAGTCCAACTGTACGGAGTGTTAGACTGGGACATTGTATCCCCTGTAGTTCACAGACAAATTACTTTGTTATCCGCTCAGTCTACCTTTACACTTATCCCCCTTCTCTCCCTCGGCAAGATACTTTATTGTTCCGAGGAGAACCGTGGGGACAACCGCAGTTACTGAGCTCACAGGCACCGTGTTAACCGCTCAGCCAACCTGTATATTATTTTTCTCCTGTCTCTCTCGGCAAGAATTTTATTGCTCCGAGGAGAATATTGGGGAAAATTGGAGCTACATCGCTCTAACGTATATTTCAGTAACTACCACTTTTACACATAATCCTGTGAAACTACCACTATTTCACTCCGTTAGAATCACTGACAACCCAGGAGATTCTAAGGGTATCTGCAGCCAGGTTCCACTTATTGATGTATGTATTACCCTTATAGAGGTGTTTGATTGTCTATCTCTCTCGGCAAGAATTCATTGTACCGAGGAGTAATATCCCTTTCACCATAGTGGTCCTGCATACAGCCGCTTACCCTGCCTAGTCACACAGTACCATTACTGTATCACTCGGCAAACCTCCCATGGTATTGAGGAGATCTAGAGGAGTGTCCGAGCTAGCGGTCTCTATTATCTTAGAAACCTTCTGTGTATATATATATAGGCCTATCTCTATATATATATTTTTAACTACCTAGGTGCTTCCGCATCAGACATACTTCTGTCTCTCCCTCCCCCCTCCCCTTTGTACATAGTTCAGTTTTTGTGTTACCTAATAAAGTTATTATTATTCTTTTTCGACTGTTGCTTTGATATCGATGTATGTATGCATACATATGTGGACAGACTGTGTTCTTTTCTTTCTATTCCTTCACCATTTAGGGTTAACCCCTGGTCTGTCCTATAGGACCCACTGCCTTTTGGCCATTTCTCTTCCATACTCATATTATTTCAAGGTTTCAATACCACTAGGCCATCATTAATACTTTGGATATTATTCCTATTTACCAACAGTCATTTAAACACCCACTGACACTACGGTGTTGCCATCTTATCTCGAATGACTGACCTCCTAGAACAATTAAGTGACCATAACTTAGGTCACGATGAAATCACGAATGTCTTCTCAACAAACCCACTGACAAGTAATGAATTGACAAGTGATAACATCAATACTGCTTTTTTCAGTATACAAAAAACGTATCAGGATCAGATCAGAAGCCTCTGGGAACTGACTAGCTTGAAACAATATCTAGCACAAAAACTAGTCCCCAGAGGTCTCCGCCCTGAGATCCTACTACCAGACAAGGTCCAGACGGAGGAGCAGCTAGCCGAGTGGAACTCCATTCTCCTTGACTGCTCCTCCAGACTAATGGACTTTTTGGTGAAACTGGAATCCGTCAATTTTGAATCAATCAATTCAAAACTCAAAGAAGATATTGTAGTGATAAAGAACTACAAAACAGACAATCTTTATACTCAGATGGAGAGTAAACTCCAACTGAATATTAACAATTTCAGAAACCATCTTAAACTTAAAAAACATAACAAGTTTCAGAGAGATTTCAAGGCTTTCAAAGACGGTAGAATCTTTAGACAAACTACCAGATATCAGAGACGACAAAATAACCGACGAGGCTCCTCCTCAGGTGAAACCGATTGGTCAGACCAGGACCCACAACCCCAGAACAGACGGAAATCTCCATCTAATCGGAATTTTGACCGTTCACGAGACACGAGCGCATACAGAAACACTGCTAATAAGAGTATTCTGAAAACGACTGACAAAATTGTTTCCTTTCTGGACATTCCGATACCTACAGATACCTCAAACTCTCAGGCAACCACCAATCCATCACTGAATCCTTTTTTAGATCAGGACCAGCCCCGCCAACAACGGGGACGTCTAAGAGACAGGGATCGCTGGGCATACAAAACCCAGAACCGTACCCAAAGACAATGAGTTCCAACAAAGTAATCAATCTCTCCAATTTCCATCTTGAACAACACCACTTAACATTACTGAATCGAGGGCTGTCCTTTGTGCCCACTCCCAGTTGTGACATGTTTAACTGGTCTAAGGATCTCAACCTGTTTGGCCGTAAGCTGGCTCTTAATATCTTTCACGCCAAAAAAGACCAAGCAATGGCCAATGACATGGGCCTCACCCTGGAGGATTTTGAACTCTCTAAAACTTTGGATTCACTTTTATTCGATAATGACCTCTCTAGACCACTGACGGATTGCAAACCCTCGAGTTATTTCACCCCTAATTTTGTGGACACCCCCCATGTGGACCTCTTTATACAAATGACACTTAAAGAGTTAGAAACCATACCAAACCAAGCACCAGTCCTGAACAATCTGAACCTAAAGGAACGACAGGCATTGAAAGACCTGAAACAACAACCCACGATTGTCATTAAACCAGCCGACAAAGGTGGGAACATCGTCATCATGAACCGGACAGAGTATGTGGAGATGTGTATGGTACATCTCAATGACCCACAATACTACAGGGCTCTTCCATCTGATCCCACTAAGGCATTTACTGATGAGCTCGACACACTCCTCAATGATGCCCTGAATGATCAGATCATCACTAAAGATGAGTTACGGTTCCTTCTACCTCATAAAAGTCCTACCATTGCGACTTTTTATTGCCTGCCGAAAATTCACAAGGGTACCTGTCCCCCTCCAGGGAGACCCATTGTCTCCGGCAACAACTGCCTAACAGAAGCACCTAGCAAGTTTGTAGAAAAAATCCTCCACCCTCTGGTAACTACATTACCATCCTATTTACAAGACACTAAGTCTACTCTGCTGAAACTCCAAGACCTCATAGTTCCTCCATATACCCAGCTAGCAAGCCTGGATGTCGTGGCACTGTACACCAATATTCCCCACGACAAAGGCATTCGGGCTTGCAGGCACTTCTTGGAGCACACAGCATACACCAAGTGCCAGACCGATTTTATTCTGACCATCCTCGAGTTCATCCTTACCCATAATTATTTCATCTTCAATGGGCAATTCTTTCTACAGGTCTCCGGAACAGCTATGGGGACGGCCTGTGCACCCACCTATGCCAACTTGTTCCTGGGGTGGTGGGAGCAATGTGTGGTTATGACACCACAGTTTCGCCACTTCCAGGACTTCATCGTAAGTTGGCATAGGTATATAGATGATATCCTACTAATGTGGTCAGGATCTGTCAGCCTATTTCAGGAGTTCGTGAAGGCACTTAACGTTAATGACATAAATCTAAAATTAACCTGTGTCATTGACGAACACGAACTTGTATTTTTAGACCTTAAAATTCTGTTACAGCTGGATGGCACAATTCAAACTGAATTGTTCAGAAAGGAGACCTCAACAAATAGCTTATTGCATTGGGAGAGTCATCACCCCTTCAAACTTAAGGCCTCTATCCCCTACGGTCAATATCTGCGAGCGAGACGAAACTGCACAGTTGATGAGACTTTCTATAATGAATGCAGAATACTAAGGACTCGTTTCAAAGAACTCGGGTACCCTAACAGAGTTTTGAAACATGCCTTTCACAAAGTCTGCGCTATGGAAAGGAAGTCCACACTGACACTAAACAGACCAAAAGCAGAACAGAAATCACCTCGTTGCATCGCCACATTCGACCAGGGGTGGTCTCCCATGTCTAAGATTCTCAAGAACCACTGGCCAATACTCCTACACAATCCGGTGCTCTCCAAGGTTCTACCAGAACATCCACCACTGACAGCCCGGAGGCCGAGTAATCTCCAAGATCAACTTGTCCGCAGTCATCTGGCACCCCTTCCATCAGCTAGGAACTGGCTAACTGAGACCAAAGGTACATATAGATGCGGACATTGCAAGGCCTGCCAGTACATTCTCCCCTCCAAATTCGCTACATCCACTCAGACTCAGGTCTCCGTCGAAACCAACACCTTAGTCAACTGCAGCACCACAAAGATAATATATCTTATCACCTGCAGTTGCAGGATACAGTACATTGGAAAAACCTTCCAACAGTTTAAACGGAGAATCCTGCAACATATTACTTCAGTAAGGAACAAGGTCACACCCACACCAGTGGCCAGACATATCCAAAATTTTCATGAGGGGAACCCTGAGAAACTAAGATTTCAAGCCATTGAACAACTACTCCCTAACCCGAGAAAAGGGGATTTCAATAAGGCGCTACTACGCAAAGAATCTGAATGGATCTTCTCATTCAAGACCCTTTCCCCCTATGGTCTTAATGAGGAGTTCAATTACACTCCATTTATCCATTAAACATTTTCCCTACCCACTATATTACTACCTGTACAACTCCCACAGTTAAACCTATCTATTTATTTTTTTCCGTCTCTTCTGAATGGCATGGTTTACTGATGTGACAACTGACAGTATCGTGGAGTCCATATAGGCATTTACCATGCCACACTTCACTGATGTCGTCCTACCTATGTCTACCATCATACTTATTCTTTCATTAAAAAGTTTACACCAAAGTATATTTTCCCAACCATGGGCATGTATCAGGCTGACATTTATAGTACCCTGTAAATTTTCACTCCACAACCGCTGGAGTATGAATCTCATCCTGACTACCTAGACAAGGCTCTTACTACCTATCCCGAGTTGGAACAACGCTTTTTCCATACCGGTATGAGCCTTTCCGGCCACCGTAATCGAACTTCTCCCCCTGAGACTCCCTGGAACCAATCAGGGCTCTTGCGGGCTATTTAAAACTAATTCATCCGGGAATTCTTTTCCCCTGACGAGCCTGGCATTCTCCCAGGCGAAACGCGCGTCGGGCAAGACGCTGGAGAGATCCTCACCTAAAACGTTACTGTCTGACACCTGCTTTTGGGTGTCCAGACCTGTCGCCCCACTACTACAAAAGTTGGGCTTGTGTTATTTAAACACCTACTCTGATCGGATAAATCAATACCCGATCCCATACTAGCCAGCACTCACTCACAGTATTCTGTTGCCGACCAGGGCATAACATTTAGTACTGTTGAGCACTACATAGGCACGATTGCTAAAAACTTAGGACACACTTTATCTGTGTCCTTCTATTTCTCCTCTTTACTATACCGGGTACCCAAGAAGGCACCTTTCCTTTTCCTCCATTACGGATTTTTACACTTCATGACATGACGAGGAGGGATTTTGGCCCCTGATCACACTATTCACTACCACACATACGATACCCTAGCCTGATTTTTACATTTCTCTGGGCTCATCATATTACTAAACTAGTGTGGTGTTAAGTGGAAGTGTATAAACGGGCACACTCTTCTCCACTGAGTGATCCTCGTCAGGTTGCCAGCGTTTTGGAATTAGTCAAAAGATTGACATCTAACTTACTAGTCCAACTGTACGGAGTGTTAGACTGGGACATTGTATCCCCTGTAGTTCACAGACAAATTACTTTGTTATCCGCTCAGTCTACCTTTACACTTATCCCCCTTCTCTCCCTCGGCAAGATACTTTATTGTTCCGAGGAGAACCGTGGGGACAACCGCAGTTACTGAGCTCACAGGCACCGTGTTAACCGCTCAGCCAACCTGTATATTATTTTTCTCCTGTCTCTCTCGGCAAGAATTTTATTGCTCCGAGGAGAATATTGGGGAAAATTGGAGCTACATCGCTCTAACGTATATTTCAGTAACTACCACATTTACACATAATCCTGTGAAACTACCACTATTTCACTCCGTTAGAATCACTGACAACCCAGGAGATTCTAAGGGTATCTGCAGCCAGGTTCCACTTATTGATGTATGTATTACCCTTATAGAGGTCTATCTCTCTCGGCAAGAATTCATTGTACCGAGGAGTAATATCCCTTTCACCATAGTGGTCCTGCATACAGCCGCTTACCCTGCCTAGTCACACAGTACCATTACTGTATCACTCGGCAAACCTCCCATGGTATTGAGGAGATCTAGAGGAGTGCCCGAGCTAGCGGTCTCTATTATCTTAGAAACCTTCTGTGTATATATATATAGGCCTATCTCTATATATATATTTTTAACTACCTAGGTGCTTCCGCATCAGACATACTTCTGTCTCTCCCTCCCCCCTCCCCTTTGTACATAGTTCAGTTTTTGTGTTACCTAATAAAGTTATTATTATTCTTTTTCGACTGTTGCTTTGATATCGATGTATGTATGCATACATATGTGGACAGACTGTGTTCTTTTCTTTCTATGCATTTAAAACAAAAAACTTTTTTCACTGTTATAGATTAAATAGCAGTTAGTTGTCTTCAAGCGGGTGTCAGGCCTACAGCGTGTACTCTGCCAACCTCTGCCAGTGCACATTGCCACTCATATCTGGTGTCACAATAGCGTGCATTTAAAACCCAAAAACTTTTTTCACTGTTATAGATTGAATAGCAGTTAGTTGTCTTCAAGCGGGTGTCAGGCCTACAGCGTGTACTATGCCAACCTCTGCCAGTGCACATTGCCACTCATATCTGGTGTCACAATAGCGTGCATTTAAAACACAAAAACTTTTTTCACTGTTATAGATTGAATAGCAGTTAGTTGTCTTCAAGCGGGTGTCAGGCCAACAGCGTGTACTATGCCAACCTCTGCCAGTGCACATTGTCACTCATATCTGGTTTCACAATAGCGTGCATTTAAAACCCAAACATTTTTCTACACTGTTATAGATTGAATAGCAGTTAGTTGTCTTCAAGCGTGTGTGTCAGGCCTACAGCGTGTACTCTGCCAACCTCTGCCACTGCACATTGCCACTCATATCTGGTGTCACAATAGCGTGCATTTAAAACCCAAAAACTTTTTTCACTGTTATAGATTGAATAGCAGTTAGTTGTCTTCAAGCGGGTGACAGGCCTACAGCGTGTACTCTGCCAACCTCTGCCAGTGCACAGTGCCACTCATATCTGGTGTCACAATAGCGTGCATTTAAAACCCAAAAACTTTTTTCACTGTTATAGATTGAATAGCAGTTAGTTGTCTTCAAGCGGGTGTCAGGCCTACAGCGTGTACTCTTCCAACCTCTGCCAGTGCACAGTGCCACTCATATCTGGTGTCACAATAGCGTGCATTTAAAACCCAAAAACTTATTTCACTGTTATAGATTGAATAGCAGTTAGCTGTCTTCAAGCAAGGGGCCAGGCCTACAGCGTGTACTCTGCCAACCTCTGCCAGTGCACATTGTCACTCATATCTGGTTTCACAATAGCGTGCATTTAAAACAAAATTTTTTTTTTACACTGTTATAGATTGAATCGCAGTTAGTTGTCTTCAAGCGGGTGTCAGGCCAACAGCGTGTACTATGCCAACCTCTGCCAGTGCACATTGTCACTCATATCTGGTGTCACAATAGCTTGCATTTAAAACCAAAAAACTTTTTTCACTGTTATAGATTGTATAGCAGTTAGTTGTCTTCAAGCGGGTGTCAGGCCTACAGCGTGTACTCTGCCAACCTCTGCCAGTGCACATTGCCACTCATATCTGGTGTCACAATAGCGTGCATTTAAAACCAAAAACTTTTTTCACTGTTATAGATTGAATAGCAGTTAGTTGTCTTCAAGCGGGTGTCAGGCCTACAGCGTGTACTCTGCCAACCTCTGCCAGTGCACATTGCCACTCATATCTGGTGTCACAATAGCGTGCATTTAAAACCCAAATTTTATTTTCACTGTAATAGATTGAATAGCAGTTAGTTGTCTGCAAGCGTCTGTGTGTCAGGCCTACAGCGTGTACTCTGCCAACCTCTGCCACTGCACATTGCCACTCATATCTGGTGTCACAATAGCGTGCATTTAAAACCCAAAAACTTTTTTCACTGTTATAGATTGAATAGCAGTTAGTTGTCTTCAAGCGGGTGTCAGGCCTACAGCGTGTACTCTGCTAACCTCTGCCAGTGCACAGTGCCACTCATATATGGTGTCACAATAGCGTGCATTTAAAAACAAAAAAATAATTTTCACTGTAATAGATTGTATAGCAGTTAGTTGTCTTCAAGCGGGTGTCAGGCCTACAGCGTGTACTCTGCCAACCTCTGCCAGTGCACATTGCCACTCATATCTGGTGTCACAATAGCGTGCATTTAAAACCCAAAAACTTTTTTCACTGTTATAGATTGAATAGCAGTTAGCTGTCTTCAAGCAAGGGGCCAGGCCTACAGCGTGTACTCTGCCAACCTCTGCCAGTGCACATTGCCACTCATATCTGGTGTCACAATAGCGTGCATTTAAAACCAAAAAATTTTTTTCACTGTTATAGATTGAATAGCAGTTAGTTGTCTTCAAGCGGGTGTCAGGCCTACAGCGTGTACTCTGCCAACCTCTGCCAGTGCACATTGCCACTCATATCTGGTGTCACAATAGCATGCATTTAAAACACAAAAACTTTTTTCACTGTTATAGATTGAATAGCAGTTAGTTGTCTTCAAGCGGGTGTCAGGCCTACAGCGTGTACTCTGCCAACCTCTGCCAGTGCACATTGCCACTCATATCTGGTGTCACAATAGCGTGCATTTAAAACCCAAAATCTTTTTTCACTATTATAGATTGAATAGCAGTTAGTTGTCTTCAAGCGGGTGTCAGGCCAACAGCGTGTACTATGCCAACCTCTGCCAGTGCACATTGTCACTCATATCTGGTTTCACAATAGCGTGCATTTAAAACCCAAACATTTTTCTACACTGTTATAGATTGAATAGCAGTTAGTTGTCTTCAAGCGTGTGTGTCAGGCCTACAGCGTGTACTCTGCCAACCTCTGCCAGTGCACATTGCCACTCATATCTGGTGTCACAATAGCGTGCATTTAAAACCCAAAAACTTTTTTCACTGTTATAGATTGAATAGCAGTTAGTTGTCGTCAAGCGGGTGTCAGGCCTACAGCGTGTACTCTGCCAACCTCTGCCAGTGCACAGTGCCACTCATATCTTGTGTCACAATAGCGTGCATTTAAAAGCCAAAAACTTTTTTCACTGTTATAGATTGAATAGCAGTTAGTTGTCTTCAAGCGGGTGTCAGGCCTACAGCGTGTACTCTTCCAACCTCTGCCAGTGCACAGTGCCACTCATATCTGGTGTCACAATAGCGTGCATTTAAAACAAAATATTTTTTTTTACACTGTTATAGATTGAATCGCAGTTAGTTGTCTTCAAGCGGGTGTCAGGCCAACAGCATGTACTATGCCAACCTCTGCCAGTGCACATTGTCACTCATATCTGGTGTCACAATAGCTTGCATTTCAAACCAAAAAACTTTTTTCACTGTTATAGATTGTATAGCAGTTAGTTGTCTTCAAGCGGGTGTCAGGCCTACAGCGTGTACTCTGCCAACCTCTGCCAGTGCACATTGCCACTCATATCTGGTGTCACAATAGCGTGCATTTAAAACCAAAAACTTTTTTCACTGTTATAGATTGTATAGCAGTTAGTTGTCTTCAAGCGGGTGTCAGGCCTACAGCGTGTACTCTGCCAACCTCTGCCAGTGCACATTGCCACTCATATCTGGTGTCACAATAGCGTGCATTTAAAACCCAAATTTTATTTTAACTGTAATAGATTGAATAGCAGTTAGTTGTCTGCAAGCGTCTGTGTGTCAGGCCTACAGCGTGTACTCTGCCAACCTCTGCCACTGCACATTGCCACTCATATCTGGTGTCACAATAGCGTGCATTTAAAACCCAAAAACTTTTTTCACTGTTATAGATTGAATAGCAGTTAGTTGTCTTCAAGCGGGTGTCAGGCCTACAGCGTGTACTCTGCTAACCTCTGCCAGTGCACAGTGCCACTCATATATGGTATCACAATAGCGTGCATTTAAAAACAAAAAAATAATTTTCACTGTAATAGATTGAATAGCAGTTAGTTGTCTTCAAGCGGGTGTCAGGCCTACAGCGTGTACTCTGCCAACCTCTGCCAGTGCACATTGCCACTCATATCTGGTGTCACAATAGCGTGCATTTAAAACCCAAAAACTTTTTTCACTGTTATAGATTGAATAGCAGTTAGCTGTCTTCAAGCAAGGGGCCAGGCCTACAGCGTGTACTCTGCCAACCTCTGCCAGTGCACATTGCCACTCATATCTGGTGTCACAATAGCGTGCATTTAAAACCAAAATTTTTTTTTCACTGTTATAGATTGAATAGCAGTTAGTTGTCTTCAAGCGGGTGTCAGGCCTACAGCGTGTACTCTGCCAACCTCTGCCAGTGCACATTGCCACTCATATCTGGTGTCACAATAGCATGCATTTAAAACACAAAAACTTTTTTCACTGTTATAGATTGAATAGCAGTTAGTTGTCTTCAAGCGGGTGTCAGGCCTACAGCGTGTACTCTGCCAACCTCTGCCAGTGCACATTGCCACTCATATCTGGTGTCACAATAGCGTGCATTTAAAACCCAAAATCTTTTTTCACTATTATAGATTGAATAGCAGTTAGTTGTCTTCAAGCGGGTGTCAGGCCTACAGCGTGTACTCTGCCAACCTCTGCCAGTGCACATTGCCACTCATATCTGGTGTCACAATAGCGTGCATTTAAAACCCAAAAACTTTTTTTTCACTGTTATAGATTGAATAGCAGTTAGTTGTCTTCAAGCGGGTGTCAGGCCTACAGCGTGTACTCTTCCAACCTCTGCCAGTGCACAGTGCCACTCATATCTGGTGTCACAATAGCGTGCATTTAAAACCCAAAAACTTATTTCACTGTTATAGATTGAATAGCAGTTAGCTGTCTTCAAGCAAGGGGCCAGGCCTACAGCGTGTACTCTGCCAACCTCTGCCAGTGCACATTGTCACTCATATCTGGTTTCACAATAGCGTGCATTTAAAACAAAATATTTTTTTTTACACTGTTATAGATTGAATCGCAGTTAGTTGTCTTCAAGCGGGTGTCAGGCCAACAGCGTGTACTATGCCAACCTCTGCCAGTGCACATTGTCACTCATATCTGGTGTCACAATAGCTTGCATTTCAAACCAAAAAACTTTTTTCACTGTTATAGATTGTATAGCAGTTAGTTGTCTTCAAGCGGGTGTCAGGCCTACAGCGTGTACTCTGCCAACCTCTGCCAGTGCACATTGCCACTCATATCTGGTGTCACAATAGCGTGCATTTAAAACCAAAAACTTTTTTCACTGTTATAGATTGCATAGCAGTTAGTTGTCTTCAAGCGGGTGTCAGGCCTACAGCGTGTACTCTGCCAACCTCTGCCAGTGCACATTGCCACTCATATCTGGTGTCACAATAGCGTGCATTTAAAACCCAAATTTTATTTTAACTGTAATAGATTGAATAGCAGTTAGTTGTCTGCAAGCGTCTGTGTGTCAGGCCTACAGCGTGTACTCTGCCAACCTCTGCCACTGCACATTGCCACTCATATCTGGTGTCACAATAGCGTGCATTTAAAACCCAAAAACTTTTTTCACTGTTATAGATTGAATAGCAGTTAGTTGTCTTCAAGCGGGTGTCAGGCCTACAGCGTGTACTCTGCTAACCTCTGCCAGTGCACAGTGCCACTCATATATGGTGTCACAATAGCGTGCATTTAAAAACAAAAAAATAATTTTCACTGTAATAGATTGAATAGCAGTTAGTTGTCTTCAAGCGGGTGTCAGGCCTACAGCGTGTACTCTGCCAACCTCTGCCAGTGCACATTGCCACTCATATCTGGTGTCACAATAGCGTGCATTTAAAACCCAAAAACTTTTTTCACTGTTATAGATTGAATAGCAGTTAGCTGTCTTCAAGCAAGGGGCCAGGCCTACAGCGTGTACTCTGCCAACCTCTGCCAGTGCACATTGCCACTCATATCTGGTGTCACAATAGCGTGCATTTAAAACCAAAAATTTTTTTTCACTGTTATAGATTGAATAGCAGTTAGTTGTCTTCAAGCGGGTGTCAGGCCTACAGCGTGTACTCTGCCAACCTCTGCCAGTGCACATTGCCACTCATATCTGGTGTCACAATAGCATGCATTTAAAACACAAAAACATTTTTCACTGTTATAGATTGAATAGCAGTTAGTTGTCTTCAAGCGGGTGTCAGGCCTACAGCGTGTACTCTGCCAACCTCTGCCAGTGCACATTGCCACTCATATCTGGTGTCACAATAGCGTGCATTTAAAACCCAAAATCTTTTTTCACTATTATAGATTGAATAGCAGTTAGTTGTCTTCAAGCGGGTGTCAGGCCTACAGCGTGTACTCTGCCAACCTCTGCCAGTGCACATTGCCACTCATATCTGGTGTCACAATAGCGTGCATTTAAAACCCAAATTTTTTTTTTCACTGTTATAGATTGAATAGCAGTTAGTTGTCTTCAAGCAGGTATCAGGCCTACAGCGTGTACTCTTCCAACCTCTGCCAGTGCACATTGCCACTCATATCTGGTGTAACAATAGAGTGCATTTAAAACAAAAAACTTTTTTCACTGTTATAGATTGAATAGCAGTTAGTTGTCCTCAAGCGGGTGTCAGGCCTACAGCGTGTACTCTGCCAACCTCTGCCAGTGCACATTGCCACTCATATCTGGTGTCACAATAGCGTGCATTTAAAACCCAAAAACTATTTTCACTGTTATAGATTGAATAGCAGTTAGTTGTCTTCAAGCAGGTATCAGGCCTACAGCGTGTACTCTTCCAACCTCTGCCAGTGCACATTGCCACTCATATCTGGTGTAACAATAGAGTGCATTTAAAACAAAAAAACATTTTTCACTGTTATAGATTGAATAGCAGTTAGTTGTCTTCAAGTGGGTGTCAGGCCTACAGCGTGTACTTTGCCAACCTCTGCCAGTGCACATTGCTACTCATATCTGGTGTCACAATAGCGTGCATTTAAATCCCCAAAAATGTTTTTCACTGTTATAGATTGAATAGCAGTTAGTTGTCTTCAAGCGGGTGTCAGGCCTACAGCGTGTACTCTGCCAACCTCTGCCAGTGCACATTTCACTCATATCTGGTGTCACAATAGCGTGCATTTAAAAACAAAAATTGTATTTTCACTGTTATAGATTGAATAGCAGTTAGTTGTCTTCAAGCGGGTGTCAGGCCAACAGCGTGTACTCTGCCAACCTCTGCCAGTGCACATTGCCACTCATATCTGGTGTCACGATAGCGTGCATTTAAAACCAAAAAACTTTTTTCACTGTTATAGATTGAATAGCAGTTAGTTGTCTGCAAGCGGGTGTCAGTCCAACAGCGTGTACTATGCCAACCTCTGCCAGTGCACATTGTCACTCATATCTGGTTTCACAATAGCGTGCATTTAAAACCAAAACATTTTTCTACACTGTTATAGATTGAATAGCAGTTAGTTGTCTTCACGCGTGTGTGTCAGGCCTACAGCGTGTACTCTGCCAACCTCTGCCACTGCACATTGCCACTCATATCTGGTGTCACAATAGCGTGCATTTAAAACCCAAAAACTTTTTTCACTGTTATAGATTGAATAGCAGTTAGTTGTCTTCAAGCGGGTGTCAGGCCTACAGCGTGTACTCTGCCAACCTCTGCCAGTGCACAGTGCCACTCATATCTGGTGTCACAATAGCGTGCATTTAAAACCCAAAAACTTTTTTCACTGTTATAGATTGAATAGCAGTTAGATGTCTTCAAGCAAGGGGCCAGGCCTACAGCGTGTACTCTGCCAACCTCTGCCAGTGCACATTGTCACTCATATCTGGTTTCACAATAGCGTGCATTTAAAACAAAAAATTTTTTTACACTGTTATAGATTGAATCGCAGTTAGTTGTCTTCAAGCGGGTGTCAGGCCAACAGCGTGTACTATGCCAACCTCTGCCAGTGCACATTGTCACTCATATCTGGTGTCACAATAGCTTGCATTTAAAACCAAAAAACTGTTTTCACTGTTATAGATTGTATAGCAGTTTGTTGTCTTCAAGCGGGTGTCAGGCCTACAGCGTGTACTCTGCCAACCTCTGCCAGTGCACATTGCCACTCATATCTGGTGTCACAATAGCGTGCATTTAAAACCAAAATTTTATTTTCACTGTAATAGATTGAATAGCAGTTAGTTGTCTGCAAGCGTCTGTGTGTCAGGCCTACAGCGTGTACTCTGCCGACCTCTGCCACTGCACATTGCCACTCATATCTGGTGTCACAATAGCGTGCATTTAAAACCCAAAAACTTTTTTCACTGTTATATATTGAATAGCAGTTAGTTGTCTTCAAGCGGGTGTCAGGCCTACAGCGTGTACTCTGCCAACCTCTGCCAGTGCACAGTGCCACTCATATCTGGTGTCACAATAGCGTGCATTTAAAACCCAAAAACTTTTTTCACTGTTATAGATTGAATAGCAGTTAGCTGTCTTCAAGCAAGGGGCCAGGCCTACAGCGTGTACTCTGCCAACCTCTGCCAGTGCACATTGCCACTCATATCTGGTTTCACAATAGCGTGCATTTAACTCTAAAAATATTTTTTTACACTGTTATAGATTGAATCGCAGTTAGTTGTCTTCAAGCGGGTGTCAGGCCTACAGCGTGTACTCTGCCAACCTCTGCCAGTGCACATTGTCACTCATATCTGGTGTCACAATAGCTTGCATTTAAAACCAAAAAACTTTTTTCACTGTTATAGATTGTATAGCAGTTAGTTGTCTTCAAGCGGGTGTCAGGCCTACAGCGTGTACTCTGCCAACCTCTGCCATTGCACATTGCCACTCATATCTGGTGTCACAATAGCGTGCATTTAAAACCCAAAAACTTTTTTCACTGTTATAGATTGAATAGCAGTTAGTTGTCTTCAAGCTGTCAGGGTATTTATATCGGCAGACATTTTGTGCTATGATAGAAATTAAAAGTGTATATTCTGAGTCACTCTGAACAGACCAGACTCCATTTTGTTATTTTCAAGTTAACAAAGAGACACGAAATTTTTTTGCTTTCTGTAAAACTATCCACTTTGCCAGAGCTAAAGGAATGCATAGTATAAACAAACCAAGTGATAAGAGACTGTCTAATTGCTAATGGAATAGAATAATTCTAAACCCAGACATTTGTGACAGAGAAGATTAAATAATTTAATTTTACGTTCTAAATTTCACAAGATTCCCATTGTATTGAAGAGGTCAAAATTAGTTTACGAACTGTCATATTAGAAATTACAGTAGGAATTTGAGACACATAGTCTGAAGAAAATTCAAGGAAAGGCTTGTAATTGACAGAAAACTCGAGTTATATCAACCTTATAGATAAGCCTAAATGACGTCAAAATAGCCACCAGGTAAAGTTAACTCTTTCCTGGATAGGTATGTTTAGTGGGACAAGACTGCCCTCTATAGACCAAATACCTAAATTATTATCTGGAAGGCAACCACACACCCCAATTTTCTATTGGTCTACGAACAGAGAATTTTTCCTTTAAATAGTTAAGACAAAGGGAAGAGAGGTGATCAAGAGAGGAAAGCAAGATGCAGATGAATGCAGATGGATGCAGGGGAAGGCAGAGAAAGTTGGAAGCAGACTAAGTAAGAAGCAAGCAGAGTCAGAGCGAGAAAGAAACATTCCTTGACACTTAGCTACCTGAGAATATCTGATGAGAAAATATCTACTTAACTGGTAATTATACTGGCTTCATTTAATTAATCTAAATTAATTAAAATTTTCTAATAGCATGATATATGACTGGATAAATCACGATCAGATTTTGATATTTAGAAATCTTAGTTAAATAATAAGTACATTATTAAACTTTCTATTCTGCAGATAGAAACAATAATTCTGTATTTATGTTAGCATATCGTGATATTTATCCAGGGGTATTGATTTGTTCTAAAATAAGATAAAATATCTGTTTAGGCAAATTAAAAATTCAGCTTATAGAACATAGTAGATTTCTCTTATTGGATGGATCCAGGAAATGACTAATGAACTGGTTAAATGTTATTTTATTTAAAATTACATAAGAATAGATCTTAAATGCCTAGAAGAGGTCTAGCCAGCATTGAAAGGGTTATTCTAACTTTCAGCTAAAGTTTTTACAACCTTACGCTGCATTCTGAGGAATTCTGTTCTCTGTGTGAAACTTTTTCTTTTTCTCTGTGAAGCCCATCATAAATCTTCTTGACAGCTAATGTTGTAGATTCTAAGCTGAGTTAACCGTTGGAAAATATATTACCATTTGTATTGCATATTTATGTTATACTAAAATTTCATTGATTATTGTCACGCATGTTACTTATTATTATTATTTTTAAAATGTCACAATAAATTAATTCTATTTTTATAACAAATTGTGATTTCATTATATGGAACACATTTCACACGATAACGATCTTTGGGATCTGAGAATTGAAATAGTGGGCAATTCTCAACTGTTTACTATTATTATCCCATAAATATCCCCACAAATTGGAGGCGCTGCTGAGATCGTTTAAGTTGAAATTATATTCCATATACATTAGTATTGGTGTAATTCATGCTATATTAATCTTGATATAGCAAAAAGTTGGGGTGGCGGGGCCGGACCGCCATGCTGGCAGGTCGCACAACTGAAAGGCCCTGCAAATTTTTGTCAGTTTTCTCTGAAAAACACAAATTAAATACCTACTAAAAGTTACTGAAAACGGCGGTCCTGCATGAGCAGACATCCTGGTTCCGAGGAGAGGCTTGCTGCACAGCTCTAGTCCCTCGGCGGGCTTGCTTTCTGTCTTTGGCGATGGGGAGCACTCGGGCGGTGAGTGGAGTGGACGACCGCCACCCCGCTATACTGCCTACCAGTGGTCTGAATGAAGGATGAGGCTAAGGGGGTCCGCCCTGTTCCCCCCCCTCTGGGCCGGCAGGGGTGATCCCGGTCCCCACCCTGGGCCCACCGGCGTATGGATACACCAGCGTGCCAGGCGGCGACAATGCAGACCTAACACTCGGAGGCCGCACTAAAATGGCAGAGACCGCACGGCGAGTAGCCCGAGCTACAGGGAATAAAGAAACACCCGCCTCACACCAACAGACTGCCGACAAGGGCCACAAGGACACTGGCACATACCTGCTGAGAACCACTCCGGGTCCAACCACACGGAGCATGAGCAGCCGGAACCACGCTGACTCAGGGCTGGCGGCAATGCATAAGACCGGCGGGGGCTGGCGCCAATGACCTATCAGCCCAGACCACCTAAGCGAGCTCGCAGAAGGAGCTCCCTCAGCGACGAAGCCATGTAAGCTGAGCCTCTCAGAGCAACACACGGAGGCAGACACACTCGGACCGACAGCTGATACGCGCTGACCTGCGGGGTCCTGGCTCCCACCAGAGGCAAGCACAGGACTACAAATCACAAGTACACATCATGGGGACTGTCACCAAGCCACTTGCCTGGACTGTGCCTAACTTAGCAATACCTTGGCTCCCGTCCCTCTGCTGCCCGCACACTTCACAGGCAGAGCCCACAGCGAGAAACCTCTGACTTTTGTCTGGCGGCTGGGGGGTTAAACTAGGGTGGAAAAACCCAAGCATGACTGCAGTTCTCATATATTGTAACTCTAACCGAGTAAGCTTGGTGCTCTAAGCATAGTTTGGCAACTAGTAAGCTCAGTAAAATATAAAGTTGGATATAGGCACTTACCTGCCATTACCATGGAATTTAAGCCAGTGTATAGCACCACATGTCCCAATTCTGCAGCACTTAGTTTATCTGCAGGTGCCTGTGCACGTTGTACACTCATCATTAAACCTAAGCTTGCATTCACACACTAGCTTTGGACACAGCGTAAAACTGTCATGACTAGATAGAAAAGCGCTGTTACATTGTGTTATGAGAACACCTAAGCAACTTAAGCAACGTAAACTTATAATGTTTATCATCTAACCTATCTTTACATAAAAAATGTGTTAGATCTACCATGTACCTCTGTTTTACTGTTTACATTACGCTGGAGGATTGCCTTTGGGATACCTCACATGCGCCTGTTTAAAGCTTACACACTACAAAAAAAAAGAATTAAAAAAAAAAAGAGTTTTGTATTGAGATTAAATTAGTGTATACAAATATGGCCAGCGGCAGCGATAAATCTGTAACAGATAATACTGAAATAATTGAAAACCTAAGAAAAAATGCTCTAGTCCATATTCATAAACATATGAAAAATTATTTAAGCTATGAGGTTTGGTTGAGAAGCATAGAATGGGAAGCTAAACACACCATTCTAACTGATGAACACATATTAACATATCTTAAAGAAATGTGAAAACAGAGTAGTATACAGACTAACCACAGATAATAAATCTGCTAAATTGAAAGGGTCCCAGGTGAACCTCACTAATCACCCAAAATAGTGAAACAAGAAACAACAAAGTGGAGACCACATTCAATAAGCATACAATATATATATATATATATATATATATATATATATATATATATATATATATACATATATACACACAACCTGGAAATATAACCAGAGTAGAAATATTCTATATAAGAATATGGTAGAATCTAGAAAGATAAAAAATATACAGATCATAGCATAACACTGTGATATGATGTAAGTGAAATTGTGATGTTGGTAATAAACTCACAAACAAAGGTGAAAATAAGGCCTCTCACCCCCTTGGGGTATGTGAAGTATAAAACTTGATAGTAGATCCAAATATAGGATTCAAATAGGTATATGTCTTCAAAGAAATGGATAAAGAAAACCATACATGGTGAAGTATGTAGGAAATATACAAAAGAGATTTATTGGTTACACTTACAAACATAAAGATGTTCTGAGCATGTCTCCACTCTCAGTGGAACTGGAAGGCAGCGTGGAAAATACAGCACAATTCCAACTTTGGAGCAGCAGAGCAAGTGGAGGCAATAAAAATAAAATAAAAATACTAAAAACAGTAAGAGTCCAATATCCAACGCGTTTCGTCCAAAATAATGTGTGAGGGACTTCTTCAGCGATATGTAGAAGGTCGTGTGAAGAAGAACTTCTTATACCCATCGTGATTCTTCTTTGCCGATCACCGGCGGCGTGCGTTTCATGTTGGAACGCAAAGAAGCACTTCCCATGACGTCCATCCGTTGACGAGCGCATGCGCGCAGAAGATCCAAGTTCCAAACGCTCGAAACTCGAGCGTGTATTGACACATACTGTGGAGATCTAAATACTAGAGACATAGTACATATACAACAATATGTCGCCATACATATTAGAAGAACGGAGAATCAAATAAATAACAGAAATTAATACATAAATCAAATATAAAAATATAAGCAGTATATAAAGTATATACAGTATAGTAAGCCATAAATAAATACCAAATAAATATAAAATGAATAGAACAATTGATGATAAACGTGTCAAAATGCATATGTAGGTATACTAATAATAAATAAATACTAAATATACACATACATATAAAATTAATAAATCAATTAATAACAGACATATTGAAGTGTATATATAAATACATACATCCATTAACCACCTTAGACAACCATCCATAATAAAGCCATTATTGTACAAATACATAAATGGCAATGCATTCAGAATAAGGAATGCAAGAAATTAGAGAATTAGAAGAAGAAATAATGCATACAGAATTTATACAACATATCCAGTGTTCTAAAATCATGTTAAATTAGACCTTGTAGGTCTATTTCAGCATTAAGGCCATGATGTAATGTTTTTAAAGTATAAATCCAAAATGCTTCTTGACGGATTAATTCTTGGAGCTTATCTCCTCCTCTACAGCCTAATATAATATGTTCTATGCCAAAAGCTTGAAAATGTTCCCAACAAAAAAGGGGACATACGCTACAATGTTTAGGAACACTGTGATCAAGTTTACCCTTTTTGATGTTATTGAAATGTTCTAAAAGTCTGATGTGGAGTTTTCTGGTGGTACGTCCCACATATTGGGCTCCACATCCACATTGGAGTAAATAAATCACAAAAGTAGTAGAACACTGGATATGTTTTTTGATTAAGTATGTTTTTTTTGGTTAGAGTACTGACAAAACTAGTTAAATATAGCTATATTTCCAGGTTGTATATATATTGTATGCTTATTGAATGTGGTTATATTTCCAGGTTGTATATATATATTGTATGCTTATTGAATGTGGTCTCCACTTTGTTGTTTCTTGTTTCACTATTTTGGGTGATTAGTGAGGTTCACCTGGGACCCTTTCAATTTAGCAGATTTATTATCTGTGGTTAGTCTGTATACTACTCTGTTTTCACTACGAGTACCTTGTCATGCCTTTCGGTTTATGTAATGCTCCGGCCGTATTTCAGGACTTTATAAATTATGTGCTCAGAGACTACATTTATTATTTTGTTCTAGTATACCTGGATGATATCCTTATTTATTCCCCTAACCCCCAGACTCATCACAAACATGTCAAACATGTACTGTAAACATTGCTTTAAAATTGTCTTAATTGCAAACTTTGCATCTTTGACCAGTCTGAGGTATAGTTTTTTGGTATAATATCTCCGCCTCTGGTTTCCAAATGGATCCTCAAAAACTAGAGGCTGTTCTACACTGGCCTTTACCTAATGGGTTAACAGCCATTAAAAGGTTTATTGGTTTTGCTAATTACTGCAGGAGATTCATCAAAGGTTTCTCTTCTGTAATAGCCCCCCATCACAAATCTGATACGTAAGGGGGCTAGTTGTACTATATGGTCTAAAGTAGCTAGAGAAGCTTTTGAACTTCCTAAAAAATTGTTTGCTTCTGCTGACATTTTGGTACATCCTGACACTAGCAAATCCTTCATATTGTTCAGTTCTCCATTCGTGGTTTCTTTAGTTAGTTATCCAAGAGTGTGTTCCTGTTCGTTTAAATTCTGGTTATTAACTGTGGCTTCATTTTGACTTCCCTAAATTCTGGTATCCTTGACTTTTGGCTTTCCCTCCTCGTTGTGTCTCCTTCTGTGTCCCTGACCTCGGCAAATATTCTGACTATTCTCTGGCACGTTAAGTCCGCAATTCTAAGCTCCGGTAAGACGTTACCTTTAGTCCTAGGTGTGATATAATTCTATATCACACTACGTTCCGTACTCACGAACCGGCTGCAACATCGTTGTGAAAGCCCACTGTTACCGGACCGGACTGGAAGACTTCAAGTTCCCTTCACCTTTCCTCATCCACGACTAAAGCTGAACTCTCACCATTCAGGATAAACCGCCTCTGAGGAGATCTCGGGAACCAGTGTTCTATGTGCCGGAAGCTAAGTAAAACCTCTGTGATAAGCGTTGCATCTCAAAGCTGTTATTTCCTGTCTCCAAAGTCCTTCGTTAAAACAAACTCGTTACAGCTAACTTCAACTCATACTTTGTCTCAGTTAGCTGCATCTGTCTTACTTCAGTTTAAGTCTATGGAACAGCTATTGTAACTTCTTATCACCTACTTAATTAATACTACTAAAGGACTCTCTGATTCAGTCATCGTTTACTACTTAAAGCTACAGTGCATATAATTGTGGACTTCAGTTATCGTTTACTACTTAAAGCTACAGTGCCTATAATTGTGGACTTCAGTTATCGTTTATTACTTAAAGCTACAGTACCTGTAAATTGGAATTAAAGTCAATACCTTTTACTTTTTATAATAAATATTCAAACTATACGAAATCTGCAGTTGTGTTCCTTCATAACAAATGTTTAGACGTGACAGAATAATCCAGCCATTGTAATGGATCCAGCAGATTTCGATTCTACTATAACTACGCTGAATCAAAGAGTTGATACACTAGCCCAAGGTGTGCAAGACCTGCAAGTTACTAACGAAATAATTCTCACTTATGTCAGAGATCTACAAACTCATACTCCTCATACTATTCTGCACTCGGCTAGTGATCCTGCTGTGTGTAACCCTGAAAAGTTCTCTGGAGATCGTTCAAAATACAGGGAGTTCCTCAACACCTGCAAATTATTAATTGCTTTGAAACCCAGATCTGATCCTACAGAAAGAACTAAAGTGTGTTCGGTTATTTCCTTTCTAAGAGGTGAACCTATGTCATGGGCCCATTCCTTTCTGGAAAACGATGACCCCATCTTAGACTCACTGGATGAATTTTTTGAAGCCATGTCTCTTCTCTATGAAGATCCTAACAAACAAGCTACAGCTAATTTAACAATCAGAACTCTACAACAAAGAAATAGACCCGTTGAAGATTACATTGCTAAATTTAAAAGATGGGCTGTAGAAACGCAATGGAATGACATCACATTGCGCAACCAATTTCGAATTGGTTTATCTGAAGCTGTAAAAGATGAACTATCTAGAACAGAACTCCCTACTACTTTGAACGCTCTAATTCACTTATCAATCAGCATTGACAGAAGATTAAGAGAAAGAAAGGCAGAAAAATCCCTTTTTCATTCTAAAGACCGAAAACCTTTTACTCCCTCAAAAGCTCCAGAAAAGACTTCCTTACCAAGTGAACCTATGGAAATAGGGGTAATAAGAAGTCCTCTCACTCCTGCAGAAAAGAACCGAAGACGTCAATTAAACCTATGCATGTATTGTGCCTCTCAAGATCATCTGGTCTCTGATTGTCCCTTATTAAAACGGACAAAGGCCGGTAGACAAGCCTATACCTCTGCGATCTTCAGTGCACTCCCCTCAACACCGACCACTCCGTTCACACCTATATCCCTTGTAATACAGTGGGATAAGGTGAGAATTGTTACTGAAGCTATCATCGATTCAGGTGCAAATGGAGTATTCATCGATTCAACCTTTGTAACAAAGAATAAAATTCCTTGTGTTCAAAAAGCCATTTCTGTTCCTATTAAAGTGATTGACGGCTCCTTTATCTCCTCGGGACCGATTCTTCATGAAACCATCCCTCTAAAGGTAACCACCAATCATATTCATACTGAATTTCTAGTATTTGATGTTATTCCGTCACCTCTCTATCCCGCTATAATAGGGATCAACTGGTTAAGGAACCACAACCCTCAAATTTCATGGTCTCCTTTCTCTATCACCTTTAACTCACATTATTGTAAAGAAACATGTTTACAGCAAATTCCTATTCTTCAGATCTCCAAAGAACCAACTATACCTTCTTGTTATTCAGACTTTTCAGACGTATTCAGTAAAAAAGAAGCTGAAACGCTCCCACCTCATCGTTCCTACGATTGTCCTATAGACCTCATACCTGGTGCCCCTATTGATAATTCAAAAGTCGATTGTATTATCAACTGGCCTGTTCCCTCTACAGTAAAAGAATTACAGCGATTTCTAGGGTTCGCCAACTTCTACAGAAAATTTATTAAAAACTACTCTGAGATAGCTCACCCACTCAATCAACTTAACAGTAAAAAACATCCCTTCAATCGGAACGAGAAGGCTCAAACTGCCTTCACTGAATTAAAGAGAAAGTTTACAACAGCTCCTATTCTTCAACTTCCAAATCCTTCATATCTTTATGTCCTTGAAACGGATGCTTCGGAAATTGCAATTGGAGCTGTCCTTTCTCAACACAAAACTCCTCAAGAACCTCTTCATCCTGTCGCCTTCTTCTCACGATCATTATCTCCTGCCGAAAAGAATTATCCTACAGGAGAAAAAGAAGTATTAAGTATCAAAGTGGCTTTAGAAACCTGGAGACACCTTCTTGAAGGCGCTCAGAACTCTTTAATCATTTATACTGACCATAAAAATCTCGAATATCTTCACTCCAATAAAACACTGTCTGCTCGACAAGTAAGATGGAATCTCTTTTTTTCCCGGTTCAACTTCCAAATCATCTTTAGACCTGGGTCTAGAAACAAAAAGGCTGATGCCCTTTCCAGGATCCATAAAGACACTAAAATTGAACCTCCTTCGCCTAAAGTCATTGGAATCTTATCTTCTCTTATTGATGACATTAAAGATCTCAGTGAAGATGCTCTCGAACTTCCTAAATCAATTAAATTATCCAAGAAAAACGGTCTCTACTATTTCAAAGACCGGATTTACGTACCTCCCTCTTTCAGAATTAAAGTACTCGAATTTATTCATGATTCTCCTCTGGCAGGTCATCCAGGTATAAAAAAGACCCTTGAATTGTCTAAAAGATACTATTGGTGGCCTCGTCAAGACCAAACTATTGAATCTTATGTCAAATCTTGTTCTGAATGCCAAAGATCCAATCATATGTCCTCTTTATTCAAGAAATTACATGAAAATCTGGAATTGGCCTCCTCCAAGCAAAAGAAGTTTTTTGATACAAAAAGACAACCTACACCTTCTTATAAAATCGGTGATCTTGTCTGGCTTTCCTCAAAGAACATCTCTACAAATCGTCCATCAAAGAAGTTAAGTTCTCTTTTTCTTGGTCCTTTTCCAATAATATCGGTTATCAACCGTAATGTTGTTAAATTGAAACTTCCACCAACTTTAAAGCTACATCCTGTTTTTCATGTGTCCTTGTTGAAGCCTCATCATCCTGACCCTTTCCAAAGAAATGTCACTACTTCTCCTGATCCCATATTGGTCCAGGGTGAAGAAGAATACGAAATTCAAAGTATACTGGATTCAAGGATCCATCGTGGCTCCTTACAATACCTCATCAGATGGAAAGGGTATGGAATTGATGAAGATACATGGGAAAACTCCTCTGTCGTTCATGCTGACAAATTAATTTCCAAATTTCACAAACGTTACCTTTCTAAGCCAAGTCAATAGCACCCAGAGGTTGCTCATTAAGGAGGGGATACTGTCATGCCTTAATTAGGATATCCTCTTACTTCCTGGTTCCACGGAGCTTAGCCACACCTCTTTATGACACGGTCTCCCTATTTAATCTGACCACACCAGCTGATCGAGGCTGGATTATTGAACTACATTCCGTACTCACGAACCGGCTGCAACATCGTTGTGAAAGCCCTCTGTTACCGGACCGGACTGGAAGACTTCAAGTTCCCTTCACCTTTCCTCATCCACGACTAAAGCTGAACTCTCACCATTCAGGATAAACCGCCTCTGAGGAGATCTCGGGAACCAGTGTTCTATGTGCCGGAAGCTAAGTAAAACCTCTGTGATAAGCGTTGCATCTCAAAGCTGTTATTTCCCGTCTCCAAAGTCCTTCGTTAAAACAAACTCGTTACAGCTAACTTCAACTCATACTTTGTCTCAGTTAGCTGCATCTGTCTTACTTCAGTTTAAGTCTATGGAACAGTTATTGTAACTTCTTATCACCTACTTAATTAATACTACTAAAGGACTCTTTCTGATTCAGTCATCGTTTATTACTTAAAGCTACAGTGCATATAATTGTGGACTTCAGTTATCGTTTACTACTTAAAGCTACAGTGCATATAATTGTGGACTTCAGTTATCGTTTACTACTTAAAGCTACAGTGCCTATAATTGTGGACTTCAGTTATCGTTTATTACTTAAAGCTACAGTACCTGTAAATTGGAATTAAAGTCAATACCTTTTACTTTTTATAATAAATATTCAAACTATACGAAATCTGCAGTTGTGTTCCTTCATAACAAATGTTTAGACGTGACATAGGGATGTATTTTCTGCATTTTCCTGTTTTGGGCCCCCATGTCTGGGGATCGTTTTTTTTTCTTGGGTTTGGGGGGTTTTCCTTTTTTCCCTCCCTCCCTCTACCTTTTCCGGGTGGCTTTGTCCCCTTCACTTTTCGTCCGCCGAGCGAGATCCTCTGCTTCCACACCCCACCCCACCCACGCTTCCGCTCGCGGTATAACTGCTCCCACGGCGTGGGTGGCGGGGGGTTATCTTCCCATGCAGACTTACCGCATTAGTTCTGTCAATGGCAGGCACATGTGATGTAGCTTTGACTGGGACTCAGCTATGACTTGGGAGCATTGCACCCTCAGGCTGTCCTGGCTTTGTGCCCCATGTGGCTGGCAGGTTAGGCTACTCGGGACTATAGTGGATGATATAGATCACAGGCATGCTATATAGAGCTGTGCACAACCCCTCAAGGGTTACAGGCACAACTGGCAGTGTTACCACTTATACTCATCCCCCCCCCCTTTTTTTGTTTGTTCAGATGATTGCTTGCAGCGCTCTGTTTTATCATTTTGACCAATGGAGCACCTCTTGTGAGGTAACTTAGTTGGTGAGTTCCCTGACTAGAGGTGTACTCAATATGCAAGTTCTCTATTTACGGAGTGTCAGGCACTATTTAACTGAAATGCATTATCTACAGTTGCACAGTAGAAGGCTATGTACAGTTCCACAGTAGACGGCTATGTACAGTTACACAGAAGAATGCTATGTACAGTTACATAGAAGAATGCTATGTACAGTTACACAGAAGAATGCTATGTACAGTTACATAGAAGAATGCTATGTACAGTTACACAGTGGAATGCTATGTACAGTTACATAGAAGAATGCTATGTACAGTTACATAGAAGAATGTTATGTACAAATGCACAGAAGAATGTACGTACAGTTACACTGAAGAGTGTTATGTACAGTTACACAGAAGAGTGTTATGTACAGTTACACAGAAGAGTGTTATGTACAGTTACACAGAAGAGTGTTATGTACAGTTACACAGAAGAGTGTTATGTAAAGTTACACAGAAGAGCGTTAGGTACGGTTACACAGAAGAACGTATTGTATGTTTACACAGAAGGATGTTATGTACGGCTGCACAGAAGAGTGTTATGTACAGTTACACGGAAGAGTGTTAATTACAGTTACACAGAAATGTGTTATGTGCTAATAATCTGAAGAAGTGTTATGTACATCTTAGTGAAAGGTACATTTTATTGTTAGAATGGAATGCGCAGTTCCTCACCTGTACATCTCTGAAGGTCCTGAATTGTCTGTGCCCCAGAACTTGGCCGACTTTGTCCGTGCCTTACTGATTGGCCTGCTTTGTCTGTGCCCCATTGATCTGGCCTGTGCTGTCTGTGCCAGAATGTCTGCATGCCAAGCCTACGGCCACATACTCACGCTTGTGCATTGCATGCGCTGCCCAACTTGCCTCGGTCACTATATGGGGTGCTGCCCCTATCTCCCTGCCGGTGACTCTTGTCCTCTATACTCCTTGAGGTCGCTTTGCCTGGGACCGCTGCACAGGAGAACCCTTATCTGGGTTAACAGCGCAGACAATGACTACTATGGCAGTGACCGCCTCCGTGGAATTAGGCTTCAGCCAGGGGCCTCCCTTAAGCTTACCAGGAGCGTAACGCTAGAGGGCCCACCTTTAAAACGGCAGGCGACTTGAATGAGTCAGACACTCCTAGAGGAGAGCAGGCAAGGGCATATAAGCGCTACTGGAAGGGTGAAGGCCCTAAACCAGTGACTTGAATGAGTCAGACTCTCCTTGAGGAGAGCAGGCAAGTGCGCATGAGCGCTACTGGAAGGGTGAATGCCCTGAACCAGGCTCCCGGAAAGATAAGACTCCGAGGAGCGGCTAACCCCTCTGCAATCGGCCAGACGGCCCTGCCTATATGGTGCGGGGGAGGCGATGACCACCGGACGCGGCAGTGACCGCCTTCTTAAAAAGGCAGACGACTTGGAGGAGTCAAACTCTCCGAGTGGAGAGCAGGCAAGGGCGCATAAGCACTATGGGTAGGGTGAAGGCTCGGAACCAGACGCCCGGAAAGATTAGACTCCGGAGAAGTGTCTAGCCCTGATATGATCGACCTTGACGGCCAGACGACACTGCCTATGTGGCACAGGGGTGAAGGTCCCCGTAACCCCCCACCATGGCCGCTAGCTGAATGGAGGGCGGACCGGTTCCCCTCGGAGGGAGAGGACGATGGGGGTGTGGATTATGATGACGGCTCCTAGTGGCACCATGAGAGGTAGAACAAAGTCCACTACGGGGGCCCCCACGTCCTTGGAAGAAGAGGTCGTCTCGTGGATCGCCTTAAACAAACCCCTGTTCGACCCTCGATCCATTGCTCACCTGGTTTCTTCGGAATGGTCTCTGCCCGATCACCTTGCACCATCGGTGCGTTTATGGGCCTGTAGACCGATGGCTTGAGAAGCCCGCAGGATAATTCGAGCGGTATTCCCAGCCGGGCTCCCGAACAAAGTAGCCGCAAACCCATACTTAGACCCCGATGGGGCACTGCGGTTTTGCTGGTTAAGCACCTGTCTAGTATTCAGGAGATCCTGAGAGCAGCCCACTGCAGTGCCTATACTATGAAGTCCACACTGGCAAGCCGATTGTTCTCCGCTACACGAGTGAGTTGTGCTAGCAGAACATATGAGGAAGTAAAAGAGGTGTCCTATTTTACATGGAAATACTTGACGGAGGCTTATCTCAGCTCCAACCCATACCTTTTATAGGGGATTGGACCCTTGACCCGGAATTTCACACTTGCCTCCACTTTCGGATTACATCCTAGACGGGGCCCCGAGTCTGGGGTAGCAGACGACCCTATCCTAAACGCAATTTGGACCGCTGGAGGTGCTTGGGATAAAGGGATCTGAGCCCCTCGGAGTCCCGGCATGAGTCTACGATTCATTAGTTGCTTTGAATTAGACGGGGCCCTCAAGAAACTTCTAGGGACCGCAGGGGCCCAGTTCTGGTAAGGTGGCCTCTATTTTCTCCCTGGTGAGATAGGTATCTTGTGCATCAGTCATTTGGGCGACAATACAACCTGGTTGGCAGGTTGGGAGGAATTGAGGACATTCAGGAATACCAGAACTATCTGAAGAGATCTTTCTCGTTTTCCACGCGTTGGGACCCGGACGCGACTCTTCATTGATATAGGACATCTTGCTGTACGGTCTACCTGGACGGGCTTGACGGAACCCCTGCGAGGTACCTCCCAGACAGAAAGGTCAGACGCTCCCTGCGTTTTCCCTGGTTACAGTCCCTGGATTTCATTTTTTTCAACCAGGGAAATATCGACCTCCTCTACATCTCAAGGAATGGAGTCCTGGAGGGTGGATTGGATGCAAGGGGGTGCCTCCTACGCTCTCCACTTCCCGAGTTCCTCGTACGTATGGAATAGTTTTCTCTGGGAGGACCCGACATCAAGACTTTAGTCCACGGAGGAGGACCCATCAGGCCCCAACCAGTTCGGCTGGATGACGGACCCGTTTGCTCAGCGATGGACGCTACCCTCAAGGAGTGTTCAACACGGAGACGTGGACGAGTCTCCTCCTTTTGTTTGGTCTCAGGACATTTCTACAGGTGCCTCAGTCTGCAGTTCCTGGATTCCCTGGACCCTTGCTCATTTGATCTCGGGGATTGTGAGACTTTGGTCTGCATGGTGACCCTGACGGAATTTTGCTACCGTTTTTTACAGGGTTCGGGTATTGTTTGGTCACTTTATTACCGGGGACTGCCATATCAATTAGATTAGGTAGTGCGTACAACTGTTGTCAGCGGGCCTCGCTCTGCTTAGAATTCCCTTTACAGTTCCTGAGGGTGGGTATTCATCTCCCCAGGGGGTACAAGCATTTTTGTCATGCTCCTATGGTGGTTTCTGTCCGGTTTTGTCCATTCACTGATTCTGGATTTATTTCAGTTATTATACCTTGTTTTTTGTTTCAGATGGGTTCGGTGGTTCGGACCTTAGTTGTCCATCAGCCTTAGTCGGAGCCGAGGGTCATATTATTACTTTGGTAGTGCTCCCACCTTTAGGAGATGTTCGACATCACCATTTGTTTAACTGGTTCTTCCCTTTTTCTCGCCCTTCATCTACCGCTTGGTTGTGGTTGGCATTGGCGGGGCGTATAGGTTTTTCGGTTCACTTCAGTCCGTAACACTGCGACTTCAGGTACCGACATGACGGGCGTTTTTCTCCAAGACATTGTACGCTTTCCTGCCGGTTTCAATGAGCTATCTTCGCAGAGTTTAGGTTGGTACCGCGGATTGTGTTTCTTTGGTCTTTGCTGTCCGAGCGTTAAAACAGCAAATATGAAGCCTCCTGTCATGATATAAAATTGTAGATTATACTAGCTTTAGTGTAACTATAATCTTAATTTTATTAATGACAGGAGGAGAATAGTTCCCTCCCAGTCTCTCCCTCCCTTTCTTGTTTGTTGGTTTGACTGACTTGTTGTTTATTCACCTGGTCTCCTGGTGAATGATGGGGATTCAGGTTTTTTCACTTTCTGGGATATTATACTGTCAGTATTTACGATGGGGATTCATGTTTTCTCAGTACATTTCATTCGCTAATCAGTGTTTTCGACTCTGTTTCGCTCGTTTCAGTTTAATGGTTTGGCTACCGTTCTTAGATCCGACTACTCTACAGGATAAAGGTCAAGGCTTCACCCACTGGTTCCACAGTTTCTAGTTCACATTGCATTCATCGTTATGTTATGTTTGTTTCTCCTGTTATTGTATTTGTGGTGTATTGTTCATGTACTTTATTTGTCGCAGCGTGAAAGAGGAAATAGTTAGTTGGGAGAAGCCTTTTATAGATTTATGATTTTTTTTGTCTCTGGTGTTTTTATCTCTAGGTTTTTTTTTGTTTTGTTTTTTATATTCTTTATTTGTGGTGTGCAGAAATGTACATGTACACATGTAGTTGGCCACGACAGCCGAGATAAACATCTGACAAGTATACATGAGATATAGATTCACGGCACATAAAAATATAAACAAAATACTGCACATTTTTCAATGAGAATAAACAATTTAAACTAGTCATTTTTCCTTCTCCAAGCTATGAGCATGCTGATGTTGGATACGTTATCTATACATATGAGGCATGCTCTATGTAATCAGGTTATGCCCTTCTAAGAAAAGACACGTAAGATAAACCTGCTCTTGACAATATAGTCAGTATCTACCAATTAGATGGTCTTTTAGTCTAAGCATACTCCCCTCTGGACGGAAGACAACGATTACAACTGTAATCATACAACTGGCAACGGCTGTCTAAGTCCAGGAAACATATTTATAAACAAAAACAAAAATGTACAATCTGTGTAAGAGAGTAAACTAAACTTATCATGAGCAGTCTATGACTGCTAATAAAACATAGGCACTTAGACTTAGGGTCAGACAGATCATTTGCTGTCTAGGATATACGAGTATAAGTAAAAACATAATCAACAGTGGTTTGCATCTTATCTTGCCCTGTAGTAAGTACAATCTATTGAAGAGAGTAAAATATACTTAACATAAGCCGTCTATGACTGTTTGTAAAACATAAGCACTTAAACTTAGGGTCAGGCAGGTCATTTGTTGTCTAGGATATACAAGTATAAGTAATAACATAGTCAATAGTGTTCAGCACCTTATCTCGTCCTTTATCTCTATGTTAATGTGCTGCTATGGAGTTCTAGTAAAGAGAGACTTAAGCAAATATTCGCCTCCTGTCATTAATAAAATTAAGATTATAGTTACACTAAAGCTAGTATAATCTTCAATTTTCACACCCCTTGTGAAAACAACCGGCTATTCAACTGATAAAGGTGTTTTTAAATGAGATTGTGAGAGAAAAAGAGTAATCACTCTGCTTGGAGGAACACGGCTTTTTTCTCTTCCAACTCTTATTAAAAAAAAATTACAAAAAATTTGAATGCTAATTTCACACTTGATACTATGTTCTAGCGGGGAATCTCGATACAGCATCATACATAAACCAACCCAAATTCACCACCCAAATGATGACAGACAATGTAGTATGGATGAAACAGGCCACAGCATTTCTTATAACATATGATAATTACTGTATAACACATCTGTAATTTATTATAATAATCTATTTTCTTTTATGTAACCAAAACGTTAAAATAACCATAACTTAACATATAACTAAACACATAGTGTCATACAGTGAACCCAACCGTCCTTGCCAATAAACTGACCATGCGCCTATGTACCACATCCTCTCACTTCCCCCTCAGCATTAACTCCTTTTCCTTCCAATGCTTACCACCAGCTGACCTTTTCCTCGCTCGGTGGGCACGACATATCAGGTAACCTAAGGTTAACCCTTTAGAGCAGGGGAGGTTGAGACCTGAAAACTTTCTCACTTCATTCCACATACTTAAACATAACCACCTCAAATTTAATTGGCAAGGACATACCCCCGGCTAGCTGCGACTAAATATAAAAATGGGGCGGGAGGGAAGCGGTTTGCTGGCCTGAATCCCAAGTGGCACTGAGGTAAGACCACCCCCCCACAACACATAATCCCACCCACACATTCATACACAGCCAATCACACATGTGCCCTTGTCCACTTAGCTGTGCTATCTCCCCGGGTGTAACGGATCACCTGGCCCACCCGATTGGGTTCCTCCATTGAAAGATGCTCCTAGCACTTCCTGAGGACTCCAAACACTCCAGCAGACACCATAAACCACCGTAGACTTCAGGTAGCAAAACAGGAACAAGCTCTTATAAGAGCTTAGTGATTATAGCAAGAGAGTATGACGAGCATAGCAGAGTCCCCCAATAAGAGACAGGACTCTAAATTGAGGGTGAAGTAGAACTGATTTAATAAGCCTCAAAGGTCTTTCTTTTATGCAAGTTTTTACACCCACATGGTCTTGTAGAACAGCCAATCAAACACAATACAATACAGTCAGACACTCCCAGCTAGGACACACAAACGCTCCCCTCTGCCTGTGATATAATTACTGTACACAATGGGTTAACTTAATTATCACAGGCAGGAAAATATATAGTTTCATACAATATTCATAACTTCCAAACCATACATGCAATTCCCATAAAAGTTACATATTCCGAATCAGCATACTCCATATACAAACATATATCAAAATCATACCATTCCCTCCAGTGGTTTAAAAGTTAGGTGGAAGTCCTATTTGACCGACTGCAAGCATGGCTTTCCTGCCCAAAACAGTTCCACAGATTTAGGCTGTGCAGCCGGTCAATTTTCTCCTCTATCTTGGAGATAATTGGCTTAAGTAACTGTAGTAAACTCAGGTACAAAAAATATCACTAAGTCACAACTGCAACAAAACACATTAAAATACATAACTAATATTCTATAGAACTGAACCCCACATTTGGCCTATCCCCAGATAGCTTGCATCTGAGCACTCAATATAGCTGAACAGCGCTCAGATCGCATGAACACAGTCAAATCGCCATGTGGTTAAACAATAGCAAGGGCTGATGAGAGACCGAGGAGGGACAAAGCAGCCAGTTCCAACTAGTCTGGCAGTGTTCCTGGGACAACGCCCTGCTGGAGAACAATGGGACAGGAAACAGGGGAGGGAAAGAGGCACACCTTCCCATGGATTCAAAGGAGCAGAAAAAGTTTCCCAAAATCCAATAAGCCCAAACAGACTTTTAAATGGCAATACTTCCCAGGGGCCATAGTCACAAGGCAAGAGGCTTGCAAGCAGGCCTCTTCAAAAACCAGTGGCGAGGTCCCTTTCGTCACACCGGGGCCTTGTATGTACATAGTGGGGAATCGCGATGCAGCATCATACATAAACCAACCCAAATTCACCCCCAAATAATGACAGACAATGTAGTGTGGATGAAACAGGCCACAGCATTTATTATAACATATGATAATTACTGTAAAACACATCCATAATTTATTTTAATAATCTTTTATTTTATGTAACCAAAACGTTAAACATAAATAACCATAACTTAACACATAGTGTCATAAAGTGAACCCAACCGTCCTTGCCAATAAACTGACCATGCACCTATGTACCATGTCCTCTCACCTCCCCCTTGGCACCTTTTCCTCGCTTGGTGGGCACGACATATCAGGTAACCTAAGGTTAACCCTTTAGAGCAGAGGAGGTTGAGACCTGAAAACTTGCTCACTTCATTCCACATACCTTAACGTAACCATCTCAAACTTAATTGGCAAGGACATACCCCCGGCCGCCACCCCGCTGTTTTACACCTTAAATCAGTGGGGGACCCCACCAAGACCATCCATGGTCTGATCCACTGCTTCCTGCAGAGCGAGATTAAAGAGGTCAAGCCCGACCTCCGTCAAGTGCACCCCATCCGCTTGAAATAGATTGGCCGCATCCCGCTCAAAAACCCTATGGTGAACTGAAATCCCCCGAACCCCCAAGACAAACCTAGAAACCCGCCTATTCAATTTGCGGCGGCAGCACTCCACGGCACTCTGGTTCCGGGCGCGCCGCCAGAAATTACGAGCAATAACCTCGGACCAAACCAGGCGTACGTCTGGAAATTAAATAGAATTAAAATGCGCGCCAAGTCCTGTTTAACGGCCAATACCAAATCCCATATGGGCACTGAACCCAGGTCATTCCCCCCAGATGGATCACCAGGACACTTGGAACACTTGGCAGGACAACTGAACCACGTCAGGGAGGAGCCGCACCCACCTCATGCTTCTCGTACCAAACCACCGATCCTCCGCTTTGGAAGGCGTAAAACCCAACCGCTCGCCTCCATGCTGCCTGGCCCAATAGACGTAGGAGTGTCCCATGATCCAAATCCTGGGGGAACAGAATCTGCGGAAAGAAATCAAGTCAGGAGACCAGCCGGGCGAACATAGGAAACATAACACCCTGACTCCCACCTCCCAATTCTTTTTACCACCTGCACAGGTATGCCAAGTCTAGAGGCGTCAGTAACTGCCCCTATACAAAATGAGTGCCCCCGAACTAAAAAATGAGTGCCCCCATCAATACTCAGAAATTCGAGCCCCAAACGGAACACCCTAATAAACTGGCAGTGAGAGAGAAAGCTACCATCCTCATGCACCAAAAAGGGGGAGGGCAGGAGAAGCTGGGCGTAAGGAACAAATACTCTCCAAAGGAAAAAATGGGACAATTGCCGGCACCCGGCACAGCCCCCAGTCAGACCCACTTACCTCTCCCAAAGACATCAGTCTTCGAGCGGTGAATCCTGAAGGAAATCTGATCCGCTGTGCGAGTAACATCATCAAATAGCACCCCCCCCCCACCAGCTCCCCAATGGCTCCAAAGAAAGCCAGGGAAAAAACCAGCCGAAAGAGACAGGCCTCAAACTCAGAATGGCAAACCCTATGTAAGGAATCACACAGTCTAGCCAATAGAGTGCCTGAGAAGGGACGCCTCGAGTTCTGTGAGGAAGCCCCCCGCCGCAAACCCTTAAGGGCCTGGCGGACTATAAATACTTTGGTTGCGTCTTCCCAACCCAGCAATTTGAACAGGAAGTTGAGCCCCGCAAAGCACGAAGAAATCGCAGAGGGGGACAACTCCGCATCCTCCCACACCCCCAAGAGACGTACCAGACCTTGCAGGCGAGCGGGCAAGTCCTGGAAACCCCCAAGGAACAGCTCCCACCCGTCCCATTCACTCCACACCTTGTTATAGCTGACCCATGTGGCCGCCGAGACCGACCCACGGACCAACTCAGTCTGCCAGACCTAGTGACCACATCTCCACTGGGCACGGGATGCCATCCACCTCGGCTTGTGGAGCCACCGCCAGAAACATGTCCTACTGCGAACGAGAGAGAGAGCATCGGCCATCACATTGAGAACCCCCGGGATATGTACAGCCCTACAAGACACATTAAGCCCCAAACAGCGCAGGACCAAGCGTACCACCGGGGGAGAAGAAGCAGTTAATTGATTAATAGCCTGCACCACCCCCAAATTGTTGCAATGAAAAACCACACATCTGTCCTCGAGATGGGGACCCCACACCTCCAAAGCAACCAGAATGGGGAAAAGCTCTAGAATAGCCAAGTTCTGCGTGAGCCCTGCCCCATGCCAGTCCACTGGCTACAAGTCAGCGCACCATTTTGAGCCAAGGATGGCCCCAAAATCCACTGAGTCAGCCACATCGGTAAACAGATGGAGGTCAGCGTTAGAGACCTCCAGGGCCTGCCAGTAAGTCCTACCTTTATAAGAGGCCAAGAAAGAATCACAGACAGCCAAGTCATCTCACAGGAAATCGAATAAAGTGCTGAGTGATTGCCGGCAGCGAAGCTGGATCTTACGCCGCCCCAATGCCATTGACACCAGCACCTTAGCTTGGGGCAACTGACACTCTTTGGCCACTGAATCGATCTTGAAACTAAAGCACGTAACGGTTTTGTCATGGGCCAACAGAACATCTGAACCTCTGAAACACTTCCCCAAGGACCCTCAGCAGCAGAGCGCAGACGTGCGACTCAGCCGGCCTCACACACAAGAAGTCATCCAGATAGTGCAGGATGGAGTTGACCCCTGCTTCCCTCCGCACCACCCACTCCAAGAAAGTGCTCAAAATAGAAGCAGGATAGAGAGCAACCCGTAGGAAGGCACATATCCACAAAAAACTGCCCGTCAAAGGTACAGCCCAAGAGATGATGACACTCCGGGTGCACCTGAAGCAGCTGGAAAGCAGATTCCACATCCACCTAAGCCAGAAAAGCCCCGGGGCCTGCAGCCCATACCATGTGAACTGAAAGATGCGTAGGAAACCCGGCAGAGTTCGGACTAAATGTCATCATTCACCGAACCCCCAGGAGGGTATGATAAATGGTGAATCAGGCGATATTTACCGGGGTCCTTCTTAGGCACCACACCTAAAGGAGAAACCCGCAAATTAGACATATGTGGAGTAGAAAAAGGGCCGGCCATCCGGCCCAAGGAGACTTCCATATCCAGCTTTTCCCAAATCACCTGAGGGAATTCCCGCACAGACCGAAGGCACTCCTAGAAGGGGATCTAAAATCCCTGCTCAAACCCCTCCAATAAGATCCATGCCGCTTTTCGATTCCTATAAAGGACGAGCCACAGGCGCATTGCATTTATGACTACCGGAGTTGTCGCCCTTAGACCCCATGTCCCCTTTCTCGCTATTTTTGCTTTTGAACAAGGACCCCCACAAGGACCCCCACTTACTGTGACTGTCGTTGAACTTCCAACAATAGCCCAACCTCTGGTTGGGGGCCGACAGGGAGGAGGATGTTCCCCCACCGGCAACCCCAAGAATGGAGGAAAAAGCACCCTGTTGGGGGGCTGGATGAGTCATAATTGAAAGCCAGTGGCCTATATCCATCTGGTCCGAGGACAGCGAAGGACGCACTGCCAACCGCTGGTGAAACTGTTCATTTTACCTCCACCAACCCAGCCCCCCATAGGTGCGATAAGCGTTCCAAATAGTGTCCTGATAGCAGAACAACGCAGAGATCTTCTGGGGAGACATCTCCCCCACAATGCTGGCCAAAATAGAAAAAGCCTGAATCCAATTCCCAAATGTCTTGGGAATTCATTGATAGCGGTACTTTTCCCTACCCTTTTCAGACTCCTTACTGTCCTTTTCCACCACCAGAGGAGCTTGCTCCAATGGCAGGAGGTAAAATATTTCCACGAACTCCCGTTTCCAAATTTTTCCCCTCATTTCTTGTTTCAAGTGCAAGCCCAGGGGGCCAGACCAGCACATGTAAGCCTCGTCATGCGCCACATCTGAAACATCCAGCTCAAGAGAAGCGTCGCCCGTGCTGGCAACATCACAGGACACCAAGGGCAAAGGGGGACCCAGGGGCACCGAAGGCAATGGACAACTACCCACCAAGGACAAGAACCCAGGGGAGGGCGAGGACTGAACCACGGGAGGGAGCTGGGCTGGGGACCAAACCGCAGTTGACCATCAATAGAGGTGTCCCCACTAACCGCCGCCCCCCGCTCCCACTGATCTAAAAACCCATGCAGTCCTGAGAGGAACCTTAAGGACTAGAAGAGGAGGGAACACCGCACTTACCGGACTAGAAGAGGAGGGAACACCGCTTAAGGACTAGAAGAGGAGGGAACACCGCACTTACCGGTTGCAGCCTGGCTTTCCAACCTCTGCACTCACAGAAGGTTGAGGCAAAGAGACAGGAACTCCAGCATCCATTGAGGTCCTCAAAGTTGTTCCAGGCGTCACCTGGTGGTCAGCTCCAGCAACAGCAGCCAGGTCCTGAGAAGACAGCAGTGGAGAGGAGGTGAGCCCATGCCCGACAGGAGGTGGCTGAGGTAAGTGACCAGCAGGGAGGAGAGGAGAGGACACAGGGGGCCCAGGGAGAGTAGAGGGATGGGGAGAGAACAGAGGGGACCTGGGATAGGAAGAGAGCAGGGCAGAGTGGGGGGGGGGCACAGGAAAAGGGGGGGACACAGGGAGAGGGGGGGAACCAGCAGAGACAGGGAAAAGGGAAGAGGGACCAGAGGGAGAAGAACAGAGACCAGGGGGCCCATCCAGAGGCAGGCTGGGCCCCCGGAAGAAAAAAGGGAGCCCAGAGACCAGAGGGGGGAAGAAACAGGGGAGGGAACAAGGGAGACAGACCCACGGAACCTTCCTCACCGGCAGAGGAGGCTACCGACACATTGGGGGACCCCCTCCCAACCCACAAAGGCGGTACAGCCCCTGGAAGGGCTCCTACTCCTCAACCGGACCTGAGGAGTGGTGTCAGGGGACAACCTCACCGGTGAGCAAAAATGTTGGTCGGTGCTAGTGCAGCCCCCAGGGGCAGGGGCCGCAAGGGGAGGCCCCAGGAGGAGGTAGGCCGCAGGAGGGACTTACACCGACACCCATACTTGAATTAAGGTGGGCAGATTGATCACGTAGTTGCCGGCCACCATGCAGCGCTGCAGCAGCCCTGAGGGAAACCAGAATCGCCTCAACATCCATCCCTCAAGCTGGTAAAACCGACAGGCTCAGGACAAACAGGAGCAGGAGGACAGGAAGCTGTTTGCTGGCCCAAATCCCAGGTGGAAGACCACCCCCACTAACTCATACAACACATAATCCCACCTACACATTCATACACAACCAATCACACGCATCTATGCCCACACTCATACATGTGCCCTTGTCCGCTTAGCTGAGCTATCTCCCCAGGGCCTTAACTTTCTTTCAATTTTTTAAAATGTATTTTATACCTTATGGAAGTACCCGAGGTAGTCAATATTTAAAGTAAACAGTAAATACTTTAGAACCAAATTTTAATCCTATGTATTTAGTTTGTTCTGCAGTCAAAATAAATATATAGTAGATCAGGCAAACATTTGCCATAATTATATTGATATGATTATTCTGTAACTCCATAGCTAATTTTCATAATCATCTGTTGCTTAAATTTAAGACAGACAAGGATTAATTACTTGTTGAGGGCTAGTAACTTAAGTATAGTCGAGGCAAGAGAAATAGGGTGTTATGTTACCATTAATTATAACACTCTTTCTCAGTTAATGGAACACTATAGGGTCAGGAACACAAACATGTATTCCTAACTCTATAGTGTTAAAACTGCCTTTCCCCCCTTAACCTCCTTAAAAGTGAACAAAACATATCTTATTTCCAGTGCTGCACGGGTCAGCCAGCACTGGCACCGCCCCTGGGTTTGAGGGATTCCTTTTAAGGTTGCTGCCTATAAGTTAAGTAAGCGCTGTCTCATTCTTCCATTTTTTTCAACATTCTATTAAATTCCCTTTTGGGATAGCTGCTATTTAACTTTCTCAATATGTCTATCTTCCAATTCCGGAATAAATATACGATTGATGTCAATAATGTATTTAACACAGAGGTACCGTATATACTCGAGTATAAGACGAGTTTTTCAGCACATTTTTTGTGCTGAAAAACACTCACTCATCTTATACTCGAGTCAGTTGTCTGTATTATGGCAATTTTCATTGCCATAATACAGACATGGACCGGGGGCTGTCAGGAAGCTGTAACTTACCTTCACCGCAGCTCCTGTCAGCTCCCTTCTCTCTCCTCCGGTGCGTGCAGCTCCCAGGTCAGCTCCCTCTGCAACTCTCGCGAGAGCCGCGGGGTCAGAGCGTTGCCACGGGTTACCGTGGCAACGCTCCGCGCGGCCGCGAGAGTTGCAGAGGGAGCTGACCTGGGAGCTGCACGCACCGGAGGAGAGAGAAGGGAGCTGACAGGAGCTGCTGTGAAGGTAAGTTACAGCTTCCTGACAGCCCCCCTCCTACAGCCCATCCACTGGACCACCAGGGAGTGAGAGCCCCCCTCCCTGGCCAGCTAACAGGCAGGGAGGGGGGACGAAAAAATAATAATAAAACAAATAATAATAAGGAAAAAATAATTAAAATAATAACATAAAAATAATAATACAAATAATAATAAAATAAAAAAAAAGTTACCAAAAAAAAATAACATAAAAAAAATATTAAAATAATAATTAAATAATAATTAATAAAATGCCCACCCCCCACCAATGCTCTGCACTCACACACACACACACTGCACTGCATTCATTATAAACACACTGCATTCATACACACTGCACTCACACACACTGCACTCATACATACACACTGCACTCATACACACACACACACACACACTGCACTCATACACACACACACACACTGCACTCATACACACACACACACACACTGCACTCATACACACACACACACACACACTGCACTCATACACACACTGCACTCATACTGCACTCATACACACACTGCACTCATACACACTGCATACACACTGCATACACACACACACTGCATACACACTGCACTCATACACACACTGCATACACACTGCACTCATACACACACTGCATACACACTGCACTCATACACACACTGCACTCATACACACACACTGCACTGCATACACACACACTGCACTGCATACACACACACACTGCACTGCATACACACACACTGCACTGCATACACACACACTGCATTCATATACACACACTGCATTAATTATATACACACACTGTAAATAAATATTCAGTTAATATAATTTTTTTAGGATCTAATTTTATTTAGAAATGTACCAGTAGCTGCTGCATTTCCCACCCTAGTCTTATACTCGAGTCAATAAGTTTTCCCAGTTTTTTGGGGTAAAATTAGGGGCCTCGGCTTATATTCGGGTCGGCTTATACTCGAGTATATACGGTAATTAATTCTATCCAAACAATTCCTCATTATTTTAATCAACAAGATTTATTCACAAAATTAGAAAAAGCATTATCTACAGAAATTAAGCTCAAATGGGAAATTGCCACCTTTAAAAAATATATAGATGAGCAAATTACCCCTCGGGGTCTAAGACTTTTAAAATTACCCAACTCTGATCAAGATGACCTTGAGTTCATGGAGGAGTGGAACAATAAATTGGAGCTATGTACATTTGGTTTAATGGAAACACTTATAGTTAAAAAAAAAAAGCAAATAACTGTCTATTTTGGACATTGAAATAAATGACCTTAGAGAAAAACTCCTGCCATTTACTGATACTAAGGCCTATAAACAAAACTCTGTACTAATCCAAAACAAAATTGAAAAAGTTGAAGTTGACACAAAGCATCTGAAAATCAGAATATATATTAGGGATAAAAAAGACTATTCAAATAAACAAGTAAGAACGTACCACCTTAAAAAAAAGTACGCCTCAGATAACTATCGGAGAGTAAAAAATGGGTCGCAAGAGAATACTGAGAACGGGCAGCAACTGAAATAGCCTGCCCTTCGGTCGGTCACCGCTCAGTTCTCAAGCTGTTTTTTGCTCATCTTGTGCCATTACAGAGAGAACTTCTCTGAAACATATCAGACTGGTCCCACCCATACGGGCAGTCCAGATCCGAAATGCCAGCAAGTTCCCTCTGCACGAGAGACACAGCAACCCCAGACGATCGTTTCAGCCTTGTAAGGCATCATCAGTGAGGCATAGCTGATATCTCCCTAGGCACCGTGAGCAAGGGGTCCACGTCTGGATTATCCCTTAAACTTGTGGAGAGTAAAAAATGGGTCGCAAGAGAATACTGAGAACGGGCAGCAACTGAAATAGCCTGCCCTTCGGTCGGTCACCGCTCAGTTCTCAAGCTGTTTTTTGCTCATCTTGTGCCATTACAGAGAGAACTTCTCTGAAACATATCAGACTGGTCCCACCCATACGGGCAGTCCAGATCCGAAATGCCAGCAAGTTCCCTCTGCACGAGAGACACAGCAACCCCAGACGATCGTTTCAGCCTTGTAAGGCATCATCAGTGAGGCATAGCTGATATCTCCCTAGGCACCGTGAGCAAGGGGTCCACGTCTGGATTATCCCTTAAACTTGTGGAGAGTAAAAAATGGGTCGCAAGAGAATACTGAGAACGGGCAGCAACTGAAATAGCCTGCCCTTCGGTCGGTCACCGCTCAGTTCTCAAGCTGTTTTTTGCTCATCTTGTGCCATTACAGCCTAGAGAGATATCAGCTATGCCTCACTGATGATGCCTAACAAGGCTGAAACGATCGTCTGGGGTTGCTGTGTCTCTCGTGCAGAGAGAACTTGCTGGCATTTCGGATCTGGACTGCCCGTATGGGTGGGACCAGTCTGATATGCTTCAGATATGTTCTCTCTGTAATGGCACAAGATGAGCTAAAACCAGCTTGAGCTCTGAGCGGGGACCCACCGAAGGGCAGGCTATTTCAGCTGCTGTCCGTTCTCAGAATACTCTTGCGACCCGTTTTTTTTCTCTCAGATAACTATCCCTCTAGACCAAATCATAAAAACTACACATACAATAACTCCCATTCTTACAACAATATGTCATACCCACCACCCTCCAATTATCGGAATTATAATACACGGAAACCTCACCACCAATCCCCATCTACAATTGTCTGTTTTAAGTAAAGGTCTTAAATTTGCCCCTACCTCTTCTTTTAACTCATTCCAAGCCTTTCTTGACGTTAATAAATTCATTAGAAAAGCCACACTTAAAAGATTCTTTATAAACAAAAATAATGAAGAACTCATCCCATCTATCCCACCCCCCTCTCCAAAGATAGAGAACACTTCCTTTATAAATACACATCTTAGAGAAAAATCTAAGTTTTACCCATCTCATTTTAAATCGGTTCCTCTTACCCTATTTGAGAAACTTGTCCAAAAAGATTTAGAAAAAATCAAATATAAAAAATATGATTCCCAAAACCTCACAAATGCTGAAAGACAGGCAATCAAAGAACTTCAAAAAGATAGGGATATTGTCATCAATCCAGCCGATAAAGGTGGTGGAGTGGTTATTCAGTCTAGTAAAATGTATATAGATGAAACTCATAGGCAATTAAAAGACAAAAATGTATATGAACAACTTTTATCTGATCCTACTAAAAATAGATAGATCCAGTTGCCATTATAAGCCCTGGCTTGAGAGTGCTCCAAAGAGTCAATTTTTGCGCCTCCGAAGAAATTGTTCCGAACTCACAGATTTTAACGAACAAGCAGAGGTTTTAAAAAATAAATTCATGGAAAAAAAGTACTTAGAACCCGATATAAACACCACAATTAGTATAGTTAAACAAAAAGAAAGAAAAGAACTTCTGATGTACAAAAATAAAGAAAACAACAAATCAATTTCACTTCCAGTTATTTTTAATTTTAATAATAAAAGTAATGATGTTAAAAAAATAATAAGAAAACATTGGCATATACTCAAACATGATGAGATACTTAACCCTATCATACCCACTCACCCACAAATTGTTTTTAGAGGAGCACCTAATTTTAAATCTATCTTAACCACAAATTTTACTAAAAAAATCACCTTCCAAAAATCTCTCTTTTTTCCCCCAAACGAAAGGTTTTTATAGATGCAAACAATGCATTGTATGTAAAACTACAGATCATTCTAACCCATCTAAAGTTATAAATGTCATGTCAAATAGGACTAAAGAAGTGTATAATATATATGATTTTATATGCTGTAATACGAAAATTTATCTGCTCGAGTGCCCATGTGGCCTCCAATATGCGGGGATGACCACTAGGTGCTTAAAAATAAGACTGAACGAACATTGCAGAAATTTTAAAAATGGATACTTGAACCATACAGTATCCAAACATTTTATTATGCATAATAGAGATCCACGTCTATTAAAATGTATTGGCATAACAAAATGTTCTATCCCTTGGCGTGGAGGTGACATAAAAAAGATGCTTGGAAAAACGGAGATGGAATGGGTGTATAAACTCCAGACTCTTATACCCCATGGTTTGAATGCAGATTTTGATCTGCACAACTTTTTATAAAATTTGATGCCTGCACCTTTAAATATATGTTTGTATGGTTATTTAATATATATGCATTTTATACTGGTATTTTATTATTTTTATTATTATATTGTCTTATCCATTTATTTATTTATTATATGTTTAAGATGATCCCTTCTGTTTTCTCTTATTATGGACTTTTTATTCTCCCCTATTTTTTCCTTTAAATATGGATTTTTAATTGCTAAAAAGGATTTTTAGTTTGATATTTGTTTTATAGTAAGTACCCCCTTCTTCTAATTGGTTTGAGAATAATTCAGGTAGATTTGCTGTATTACATTTAGCTGCTCTTGTGGATTTGTGGTTAACTACATTTCCCACCATGCATTTCGGCTCTAACTTCTGAATTGAGGAAGTGCTGATCATCATGTGACCTATTCAAAGTTATATTTTATTCTATTTCCCCTGCTCGTTTTTGTATCCCAATTATTCTATGATTAAACACAGTTCTTAGCCTCTTACATACATATAAATTTGATATGTTTTGAGTTACTGCAATTCACGGCTATTTTTACTACAACTCCCATGCTGCATTGCGGTTTACTTCTGAAGTAAACTATTTTAAATCACTCAAAAACACACTCTCACCCTCGTTTTAGATTTCTATGTATCAGAATCATCTAATAGTAGTATTATCTATGTATCCATTGAGTTATTTATGTATTTTATGTTTTAATTCTGTTCTCATTTCTGATTGGATGTTCCAATTTTTGGCGCCAAATTCAAATTAATTCTGTTCTTATTTAACACCTACTAGCCAGGTATCACCGTTATTCCATTTGAAAAAGTCTTTTTGACGAAACGCGTTATGGATATCTAATATTGTGTTCTTTTATATATATTAAAGTATTTTTGGTCATTTTATTGTGCCAATTACCTTTTTTATAGACACATAATCTATTTTACCCTGGCTTTTTAGTATTATCTTATTCACCTTTTATTGGTTTTATGTTAAACCTCTGAAATACATCTTTGGAAGTTTCCTGTACCTAAAGAAATCCTTAGGTGGGGATAAATCCACCCACGCTGTCATCACAGAGCAGTTGGTCTGCTCTTGTCTTGTAAGTACATTCTTTTATTCTTTTATCAATATTACCATACAGTGAGCACTATTGGTTGTCTCTTTTTATCCGAGAATTGGACAACAGTGACGGAGAGGAATCCATTTATATCCCACAAGTGGGGATTAAACCGCTGTATGCGCTTCACCCCAGAGCTGGTTATTAGCTCTGGCAAATGTGAGTTTTATATTATTACTCCTTTACGTCTATACTTGAATTTTACATACTGCACCATTGGTTGTCCTTCTCTCTTTTTATCTTTCATATAAAGTGGATCCACTGCAATAGTAGAAGACCTCATCACTAAAGACCATTTGTAAGGATAATATATTTGGACTTTTGCCTTTTAACTGGACTTTTTATTACTGATTGGCGCAGTCTTTTTTATTGTTTTTCTTGTCTTATTTTAAAGGGTTTGAGGGATTCTTTTTAAGGTTGCTGCCTATAAGTTAAGTAAGCGCTGTCTCATTCTTCCATTTTTTTCAACCGCCCCTGATCAGCCTCCTTACTGGCATCAGAATTTATGATTTCAGCCAATTGGCTGAAATTGCCAAGGAGACAGGACGAGGGCAGGGCAAAATGCTGGCTTGTCCAATCAGCACCTCCTCATATAAATGCATTGAATCCATTAATCTCTATGAGGAAAGTTCAGCATCTCCATGCAGAGCTTGTAGACGCTGAATGGAAGTGCTGCACACTGTGCAACACTGCCCCAGTGAACACCTCCAGTGGCAATCTGAGGAGTGGCCACTAGAGGTTTCCCTAGTGGGCAATGATTTAAACACTGCCTTTTTTCAGAAAAGGCAGTGTTTACATGAAAATGTCTGCAGGGAATGATTATACCAACCAGAAGAACTACATTAAGCTATTGTTGTTCTGGTCACTATAGTGTCCCTTTAAGTGCTAACTGCTAAATCTATGTTGCTGGTGGTTTGACTGGTTACTGGCTAGCAGTAAAGAGTCAACTGCTGAATGAAAAGATGTTTACCGAATACAGATTTTTGCAGATAGCTAAAAATCAATTTCCAATAAATCTAAGATTGCATGATTGCCAAATATTGTTGTTTGCATATTGCTGATAATCAATATTCAAGTATAAGATTGCATAGTTACTAGATGTGTTTGCATTTTACTGAATAATAAACTCTATGATTAGTATAGAAACTGCATATTGATTGACTGAACTGGATTAATTACTGCATTGCAATATTCAATGAATAATGTAGAAATTGCATATTGGTTGGTTTAACCTAATTAATTAACTTGCTAGATTGCCATTTTCCATTATGTTTGCATTGCATAGGTGTAATGCATGATCATTATTTTAATGTCACAATAAAAATAGAATTATTGGTAACCTGTTGTGATATTTATTGGTGAATCATAAATTACCTTTGAACACCAGATTTTAGAGTGTGATCTTAGAGTATCTGGAGTGAAAGGTAGGCACTCCTTGTATGTATGTGTATATGTATATGTGTATATATATATATATATATATATATATATATATATATATATATTTGTGTTCGGGGCATTCTCATATGATATAGAATAAGAGGGTTGTATTGATGTAGCTTTAGGAATAATCGGTTGAGGTGTGCCGAAACCGACGTATGCTGTAGGCAGATAAAAAGTGGGCTTACATAGATGAAATATGAACAATAGGAGTGGAGGGTGGGGCTATTCGTCTGACCCACAAAGGTAAGTAGGGAAAGGGGGGAGTCCCTTTTGTAGGTCTATAGCCCCTCCCACAACTTCAGGCCATGCCTTCCAATTTTTGTTCGGGGCATTCTCATATGATATAGAATAAGATGGTTGTAGTGATGTAGCTTTAGGAATAATCGGTTGAGGTGTGCCGAAACCGACGTATGCTGTAGGCCGGTAAAAAGTGGGCAAAAAGAGAAATATTAATGCAAAACATTATACAGGATCATAGTGTGGTGGAATCTCGGTAAAAATAAATTTAGTAGGCCGAGATTACCACGTGGCATGTGTACGTGCATATGCTGACGTATCGATCAGTTGGTTGCACGAGGCAAGATACGATCAGTAGTGTACGGAGCATGTGCAAGAATACAGGATGTAGTATTCCCCCTCCTCCATTGTGCTGGACAAGCCATGCGGTCAAGCAGGAAGTTAATTCTTATTTGTGTTGATTGGTTAAGAGAATGTGCGGGTGGAGCTTAATATGGGAGGAGTTATGTGCCTATATAAGGAGCCTGCACTATTGTCCGGGGCTCAGAACTTGCTGTATTTTGGTGACATTAGTCCCTCTGAGTCCCGATCGGTGATCCAATAAAGAATCTCTTCCTTCCTGAAGAAACCTGTGTCCATCTCTCTGTGCTTCGCTTCCGTCAGTTTCTCCGGTATCATTAGTGCATTTGTTAACCATCAGGTAGACATTTTAATGAAAGTTTCCTAATTCCTGAATCGGCTGTGGTATGTAAGTCGCATAAGCCTATGATTCCGAGCGGCCCGTGTCTTTAACGTGTGCGGGGATATCTTGGCTAAATAGTGCATGAACTTACCTGTGGTAAGGACAGTATTGTACAGTGACAGTAATGGTTCAGTGGTGCGTATGGTGGCGTGCCCAAGAACATAACCAGTACCTTAAACCGGGCACCCAGCATTGCTTGTAAGATAGTAGGTTATATGCACCGGTTCGCACATCTGACTCCTCTTGGTTTTAGGAAGGGACCGGACAGTGGTATTGTGTGTTTTAGAACAATAAGAGGTCAACAGGCACTCTTGTTTATGATGTTTGCAGCTGATAGTGAGTTATACCTTGAGAAAGCAGTTAAAGGCTAGATAGGTAGCAGTTTTGATGACTGCATTGGTGCATGGTTCGGAAGGTGCATGGTCGAGTGGTTCTGATATGGTTTGAACATTGTATGTCTATGGCCAGTATTTAGTTGTAGCGGGAACGTCCGCTTGGCTATGTCTCTAAGTAAGGTATGGATGGGGTAGGAGGATAGGAACCTTTGTTGTTTGGGAAGGAGAAATACCTATAGTGTTGAATGTCCGTGAGATAAAGTTTAACCGTGTTGTGCGAGAATTTTTAACTTAAGGTGGCAAAAAGAAGTGAATGCCATAAATGGTGAAACCTCAAACCAGCAAACTAAGTCATGGTCAGACATGAAACGTATTGTATAAGTGGAAACCCTGTAGCAAGCGTGTTGAGTGCTGGTGGACAAGGCCAGTTTAGTCAGAGCCCGGCTATGTTGGCGAGGTTCATGTAATCCATGACCTTGACCATAAATGACCCCCTGCCATGGCGGCTGTCACGTCAGCTGCCACAGTAGTTTACCATTACATGTGGTTAGGTCTGCCGTGGCTTGGTTGTCTAGGGACAGCCCCTGATCATCATGCGGGAGTGTGGAAAAAGCAAAGTGGTCTGAGATGAAAGCGCAGCCTGCGGTATGATGCACATGGCAAATTTTAAGGAACCTGGCAGGGATTTTAGTTCCATGCGGTTGCGAGTACCAAGAAGGAGTTGGTAATTGGTGTTGTTGCGACTGTTCCTATTTCTCACGTGGTAACTTGTTGGCAAGGATGCCAAGTCAAGTTGTATGCCCAGTATTGTAACAATAGTGTCTGGGTCTTCTGTGACCTTAGGGAATACTGGGACCCCCAAGTGTTCAGACATACTAATGGCTTCCTTGAAGCGTCTAGAGGGAAAGGCGTTCCTTTTGACCAACAAGAAATCATCTCGGGAGTGTATGACTGTGGGGCATTTGGATATGTTTAACGACAACCAGCAAATATTTCTACGAATATATTTAAGATTGTGGCTGCTCTTGACCCGAAAGTTAAGCAGGAGAAGAAATATATGACTGCTGCCCATAAATGCCCTGTAAGTGCCAGTGTAGGGTGGATGATGGCAGTCTGAAATGCGTTGTGATATCAGTTTTACTTAACCAGGCTTCCCCCGCTGCTTGAGTGATAGCTGTAATGGTATGAACAATGGTGGCATAATGTCATGAACACTCCTCAGAAGGGTATGAGGGAGTTGAGACTTGGGGTAGCCGAGGCGTGAGGTGCAGATAAGTCTATGATCAGTTACAGTGTGAGGGAAGATTCCCTGTGACAATCCCAATGGGATTGCGCCACACGGTAAATGGTGTAGATCGGAGAGGCCCAGGTAGAAATCTTTCTGCCATTCTTGGGCCATGAGTGTATAGCTAGCTGTTGGATGCTGCTGTGATGACTGCATGTTAGGGCATTCTAGATTTCCCCAAAAGTATATGGCAATACCTGTCCGGTAGGCCTTTAAAAATCGGAGATTAGGAAATCAACTAAATGTCTGGAAGGGTGATGAGTTAGACAGTACTGGAAATGCATTATGTTTACATACGTGAAATAATGTTCAGGGTACATTTATTGGGACACATGGTTTTCATGTGCCCTGACGTGTTGGGAATATACCTGCCACAGTCTGCATGCACTGAAACTACTTGTGCCAACATGGGAATTGTTGCAAATCTGGGATTTGCCAAAGTGAATGAGACGCCCCGATTTGTCTCTGGTAGTTCTGAGGTGCTAGAGCTTGGAGCCTGAAACATGATCGTCCGCTGTGTTGGGACAAAATTGTCGTGTGGGACTAGCAACATCCTCTCCAAGTGAAAGATGAAGATAGCCATTATTATATGAACCCACAGTGTATTAGTACTGGCTTGCTAGCTAAAGCCGCATGGCAAAACAATTAATCCTTTGTTTTGTGACAGGTGAGGCCCTGCTAGTTGCCAAGTGGCTTGAGAGGCTCTATCTATGCAATGGCACGAGGGAATTTTGTGGCCACCAACGTAATGGCAGGATGTTGGCCTCTCGGTGACTGTAACCAGAAAAACGGGGAGGGGAGTGACAGGTGAGGCCCTCTCTATATACCATGCGAGGCGGCTAGTTAACGAGTGGCCCGATGGGTGTTTGCCTCCGAGCGTTGAGGCGGGGTGTTGGCCTCGCGGGACCACTATACGACAGGCGTAGATGTCAAGAAAGGAGAATACCTATTGGAAACCTAAAGTCCCTAATTGCCAGTACGCTAAGGATGTATCCAGGGGAAAACAGAAAATGTATGTAAATACCACATAAGCAGGTGTATATACCTGGTAGTATGATTAGATACCCTTACTGGTCGTAAGGGTTATTAATACCTGTGTCCCGGACGGGTAAAACAATGTGTGAAAATTGAATATAGACATTTAAAAGCGTATACCCATATGTGTGTTATGCATGTTTAATAGAGCAAAGTGCTCCGTCCCAATGTTTATTGTATTCTTGTTAATGCCCCTGTTTGAAGGAAATGAACTTGTCGGGAGTGTTATATCATCTGTGATATGGAATACAACTGTACCCGGAAACATGAGTGTAGTGAACCATGACTGGCTGCTGAATAACCTAATGTGTGGAAGTACGTAATTGGAAGGACTTATATTTTAAGCGTGCAACCATGCAAATATTCCGTAGGAGTCAGTATAAAAGCGAAAATGCTGTAGTTAGTTTGTTTGCTTATGAAGTGAAATAAAGTCTGAGAAGCCTGTAGTATACCGATTGACCAGTAGGGGTCAGCATGTAGGCGAAAATGCAGTGGTTTATTGGTTTGTACATGAAAATGCAAAAACGTCTAAGAAGCCTGTAGTACATTAAATGACTGATAGGGGTCAGTGTGTAGGCGAAAATGCAGTGGTTCGTTGGTTTGTACATGAAATGCAATACATGTCTGAGAAGCCTGTCGTACACCGAATGACCGGTAGGGGTCAGTGTGTAGGCGCAAATGCCGTGGTTCATTGGTTTGTACATGAAATGCAATAATATCTGATAAGCCTGTAGTACACCGAATGACCGGTAGGGGTCAGTGTGTAGGTGAAAATTTTGTGGTTTATACATGAAAATGCAAACAACGTCTAAGAAGCCTGTAGTACACCGAAATGACCGCTAGGGGTCAGTGTGTACGCGAAAATGCAGTAGTTAGTTGGTTTGTACATGAAATGCAATAATGTCTGAGAAGCCTGTAGTACACCGAATGAACGGTAGGGCTCAGTGTGTAGGCGCAAATGCAGTGGTTCGTTGGTTTGTACATGAAATGCAATAATATCTGAGAAGCTTGTAGTACACTGAATGACCGGTAGGGGTCAGTGTGTAGGTGAAAATGCCGTAGTTTATTGGTTTGTACATGAAATGCAATAATATCTGAGAAGCCTGTAATACACTGACCGGTAGGGGTCAGTGTGTAGGTGAAAATTCGGTGGTTCGTTGGTTTGTACATGAAATGCAATAAATGTCTGAGAAGCCTGTCGTACACCGAATGACCGGTAGGGGTCAGTGTGTAGGCGCAAATGCCGTGGTTCATTGGTTTGTACATGAAATGCAATAATATCTGATAAGCCTGTAGTACACCGAATGACCGGTAGGGGTCAGTGTGTAGGTGAAAATGTAGTGGTTTATACATGAAAATGAAAACAACATCTAAGAAGCCTGTAGTACACCGAAATGACCGATAGGGGTCAGTGTGTAGGTGAAAAAGCAGTGGTTAGTTGGTTTGTACATGAAATGCAATAATGTCTGAGAAGCCTGTAGTACACCGAATGACCGGTAGGGGTCAGTGTGTAGGCGCACATGCCGTGGTTCGTTGGTTTGTACATGAAATGCAATAATATCTGAGAAGCCTGTAGTGCACCGCATGACCGGTAGGGGTCAGTGTGTAGGTGAAAATGCGGTGGTTCGTTTGTTTGTACATGAAATGCAATAATATCTGAGAAGCCTGTAATACACTGACCGGTAGGGGTCAGTGTGTAGGTGAAAATTCGGTGGTTCGTTGGTTTGTACATGAAATGCAATAATGTCTGAGAAGCCTGTAGTACACCGAATGACTGGTAGGGGTCAGTGTGTAGGCTCAAATGCAGTGGTTCGTTGGTTTGTACATGAAATGCAATAATGTCTGAGAAGCCTGTAGTACACCGAATGACCGGTAGGGGTCAGTGTGTAGGTGAAAATGTTGTGGTTTATACATGAAAATGCAAACAACGTCTAAGAAGCCTGTAGTACACCGAAATGACCGTTAGGGGTCAGTGTGTAGGCGAAAATGCAGTAGTTAGTTGGTTTGTACATGAAATGCAATAATGTCTGAGAAGCTTGTAGTACACTGAATGACCAGTAGGGGTCAGTGTGTAGGTGAAAATGCCGTAGTTTATTGGTTTGTACATGAAAATTAAAAACATCTAAGAAGCCTGTAGTACACCGAATGACCAATAGGGGTCAGTATGTGGGCGAAAATGCAGTGGTTCGTTGGTTTGTACATGAAATGCGTTAATGTCTAAGAAGCCTGTAGTACACCCAAAGACAGGTAGGGGACAGTGTGTAGGCGAAAAATTGTATTTCGTTTGTAGTTTTAACCGCACAGATGCTTTTAACCCAACAGATTTTAAACAACAGGTTTTACATGAACAGCTAGGTGAGTATTAGGTAATGAAATAACCGTGCAAAATGAAAGGAAACCGTAAAGTGAGGACCCATGCTGTGCTGAACGCCGTGGGAACTAATCCTGGCGCGACAGGTGGGTCAACTTACGGTTTGAGAGTCCCTGAGGCACCAAATGTGATGCTGACCGGAAAGAAAGCCACTGGATTAACGGAAAGCCCTGCATCAGGATTCCTGGACACAGCTTGGAGTATGAGACCTCATGGAGCAAAGGTGAAATCAAAATGGCGTCTTGTATGACCTGGAAGTGCTATTCGTCTGACCCACAAAGGTAAGTAGGGAAAGGGGGGAGTCCCTTTTGTAGGTCTATAGCCCCTCCCACAATGTCAGGCCATGCCTTCCCATATGTGTGTGTGTATATATTTCCTGGCCATATCCATGGCAGCACAACAATGGGTAATTGTAAGAAGGGCTTAAATATAGTTTTTAAACTACAGTAACTAATACCCTTCTGAAGGCCATGGAAAACGTATATCCATGGCTACCTTTACAGAGTTGAGATGCGTTTTCTCCTGGTCTATTTCTAATATGTGATCATTCATTCTACCAAGGAGTTTCTAAGTTTTTCAATCCAGGACTCATCTAGGAATTAGCCACATCACCTCAGAGATATATGTCTCAGCACTCTTTGATCTCTCTTTTCGCGAAAGGGCATTAATATGGAAGTATTTAAATTTCTGTCTGCTGTATTTATATGATCCCACGGTTAACCATTGCTCCCTGTGGAATTCTTCCCTGTTTTTTTTTTTTTTTTTTAGGGCTCTGAAATCTTCACCCCATTCAACCATGAGAGTATATCTCTCCACAACTGCTTAATATTAAGTTAGCTCTATCGGTGACATTAGCATGGACTGAAGGATATTAGATCCTCAAGCAATATTTTGTATATACCGTAACCCTTTACTTCCTTCCATAATATATCTAAAGCCTATTGATTAGAAGGTAGAGTCAGTACAACTTTCTCCTCCTGTCCTAGATAGATGTCTTAAGATCTATTTCTATAGATTCGCTTTCTGGATTTCTTCTGATAGTCTGTTTATCTTTCCTAATAGACCATAGGGATCTTCATGCCTCTATAAAAGTCAGCAGCAGATGGATAGTCTTGGCTGGTTTTTAGGCTACTAAGCCTAAAAAAAGTCTGAAAATTGATTGAGGACCAAGCAGCCATTTACCTACAAGTTCCAGGGAAACTTGAGCATCGGTGGCCAAGTTTCCCTGGAACTTGTAGGTAAATGGCTGCTTGGCCCTCAATCAATTTTCAGACTGTTTTATTTATTTTTTTTTTTTTTGGTACATTTGAGTTGGTCAATTTGATAAAGTGCCAATAGTGGGCAATCAGGTTTTCATTTCTAATGTCCTTATGAGGTAAGTGTTGTCAATTTGCATTCATATTTTGGGAGGCTTGTGTACTTATTTCCCTCCTTTGGTTAGTGCTTGGGTATTACCCATTGTTGTGCTGCCATGGATATGGCCAGGAAAAAGGAAAATGTATTCCTACTTACCGTAATTTTATTTTCCTGGTCATAGGCCATGGCAGCACAAAGATCCCACCCTGGGATATTTTTTGAAACAAGACTGAGGGTGGAGGAGGGGGGGGAGGAGAGGTTATTTACCTTCTGTTTTAATAAGGTTCCTGTCTGGTTAGGGATAGGGAGGAGCTACCCATTGTTGACCAGGAAAAGAAAATTACGGTAAGTATGAATACATTTTCCATATATATATATATATATATATATATAATTACAATCGGGAATATTCTCATTAATATTATAGTGCCATAATGTACATTCTCGGTATTCTAAAATAGTTTTTAGAATCTTTTATTATTAAATACTTTTGCCCCATAAATAACACCACAATCAGAACACATGACTAGTGGACACCTTGATGCTCTTTGAAGCACATGTTGTGTGGCCATCTTGGTGTCCCTGAAAGCACATGTTTGTTGGCCATCTTGGAAAACCCTAGCCACATGGCTAGGCATCATCTTGGAAGTCCATAAACACAGTGAATTTTAACACAGCCGTTACTGTGAAACCTTTTGAACTGAGCAAACTCATTCATTCAACATCACAAAGGGAGGAGAGGGAGAAGATAAGACAGATGGGGAACAGGCATGTAACTGGGTGACAGTGGGGCGATGAAGCAGGGGGGGAGGGGAGAGGAAAGGGCTAGCTAGTCCTGGTTTGGTGCAACCTAGCAGATTTGCCCGTTTGAGTGAATATGTTGGGAGCATCAGCTCAGGAGTAGCTGTATTAGAGGAAGCTGTTACTTCTAACAGCTGAGGTAACAGCCCCCCTAGTACGGGTGGGGATTGTGTACTTATTTCCCTCCTTTGGTTAGTGCTTGGGTATTACCCATTGTTGTGCTGCCATGGATATGGCCAAGAAAAAGGAAAATGTATTCCTACTTACCGTAATTTTATTTTCCTGGTCATAGGCCATGGCAGCACAAAGATCCCACCCTGGGATATTGTTTGAAACAAGACTGAGGGTGGAGGAGGGTATTTACCTTCTGTTTTAATTATGTTCCTGTCTGGTTAGGGATAGGGAGGAGCTACCCATTGTTGACCAGGAAAAGAAAATTAGCAGATTTGCCCGTTTGAGTGAATATGTTGGGAGCATCAGCTCAGGAGTAGCTGTATTATAGGAAGCTGTTACTTCTAACAGCTGAGGTAACAGCCCCCCTAGTACGGGTGGGGATCAAAATGTAAGGAAGGCAAGACAGGTTGTGGTGGTAGGGGACTCTGACTGGCTCAACCGAACAGTTTGCGGTCTCCCGGGTGCTCGGGTCCGGCATGTTGCTGACAGAGTGGATGAATTATTGGGAGGGGCTGGGGATGACCATGTTGGTACCAATAACAAAATAAGAGGAAGATGGAAGGTCCTAAATGATTTCAGGGAATTAGGTAGCAAACTTAAGAAAAGGACCTCCAAGGTTGTATTCTCTGAGATATTACCTGTGCCACGCGCTACAGTGGAAAGGCAGCGGGGAGATTAGAGAGGTCAATGCATGGCTTAAGTCTTGGTGCAGGAAGGAGGGTTTTGGGTTTTTAGATCACTGGCCCGACTTTGCGATTGGGTACAACAGTAGTGATGGATTGCACCTAAACGGGAGAGGGTCTGCAGTGCTGGGGGATAGGATGGCTAGAAGGTTGGAGGAGATTTGAACTAGTAGTGGGGGGGAGGGTCATAGCAATCTACAAAATGAAGATGGGCTTTAGCACAGTATAAGGGGTGGAGATGGGGGAGAGGCAAGCTCAGAACAGAGAAGCTATGTAATGTTGATAATTCACAAAAAATACAAGTGACTTATGATATTAAATGTATGCTTACTAATGCAAGGAACAAAATGGGGGAACTAGAGGCATTAGCATACACTAAACAATATGATATAATAGGCATAACTGAAACATGGTGGGATGAGACACATGACTGGGCAGTTAACTTAAATGGGTACATGTTATTTAGGAATGATAGGAAAAACAAGAAGGGTGGTGGGGTATGTTTGTATGTCAACCATGATTTAAAGCCAAATATTAAGCAAGTGGAATGCGATGAGTAAAATGTGGAAGCTTTATGGGTAAATATCTGCTTGGGGGAAAAGAAGGGAAACCAACTATTGGTTGGGATATGTTATAAACCACCTAATGTTAATATTGACGAGGAACAACAGCTGTTTGAGCAAATTGAGAAAGCTGCAAATCTGGGTAACAGAGATTTTAATTACCCGGACATAAATTGGGACATAGGGACTAGTAGCTCAGCAAAGGGAATTAGGTTTTTAAACTTGTTAAATGACACCTTCATGTCACAACTTGTACAAGCACCAACTAGAATGGACGCTTGCCTGGACCTGGTTTTAACAAACAACGTTGATCTTTTGACCAACAATCAAGTAGGTGAGCACTTGGGAAATAGTGGTCACAATATAGTGTCCTTTGAAATAAACTCAAAAAAACAAAAGCACATGGGGTATACTAAAACATATAATTTTAAAAAGGCCAATTTCAATAAGTTAAGGGCAGCTTTACAAAATATTGACTGGCATAAACTCTTTAGTGAAAAGAACACTGAGGATAAATGGATCATCTTCCAACAAATATTAGAAAGGTACATTTCTCAGTATGTACCATTGGGAAATAAATATAAAAGAAACAAATTAAAACCAATGTGGCTTAGTAGAGAAGTAAAACAAGAGATTAAAAATAAGAAAAGGGCATTTAAAGCATTTAAATCGGACAAATCAGATGCATCTTATAAAAGATATAAGGAAGCAAATAATGCGTGCAAAAAGGCAATTAGACTTGTTAAACTTTAAAATGAAAAAATGAAAACTTACAATGCACTGTTCCAAATTATTACGCACAGTAAGTTTCAAAACACTTTATAGGTTGTAAAGAACTAAAAATTGTCATGTGTTGTGTTTGCAGCATATTTACTGAAATAAAAAGCTATTTCAATCAAACTTTTAAACATTTTAATAGGTCACATTACATTTTAACATAGGACCCGTTATTTGATAGCAGCTTCAAAAGTCTTGCATCCATTGAACTTGTGAGTTTTTGGACAGTTTCTGCTTGAATTTGTTTGCAAGATGTCAGCATAGCCTCCCAGAGCTGCTATTGGATGTAAACTGCCTCCCACCCTCATAGATCTTTTGCTTGAGGTGCTCCAAAGGTTCTCAATAGGATTGAGGTCAGGGAGGAGGCCAACCATGACTTTCTCTCCTTTTATCCCCTTAGCAGTCATTGATGCAGAGGTATTCTTTGCAGCATGAGATGGTGCATTGTCATGCATGAAGATAATTTTATTATGGAAAGCATAGTTCTTCCTTCTGTACCAGGGAAGAGAGTGTTCAGTCAGAAACTCCACATACTTTGCAGAGGTCATCTTTACACCTTCGGGGACCCTATAGGGGCCGACCAGCTATCTTTCCATGATTCCAGCCCAAAACATGACTCCACCACTGCCTTGCTGATGTCGCAACCTTGTTGGAACAGGGTGGCTGTCCACCAACCATCCACTACTCCATCCATCTGGACCATCCAGGGTTGCACGGCACTCATCAGTAAACAGGACTGTTTTAAAATTAGTCTTCATGTATATTTCTGCCCAATGCAGCCGTTCTGCTTGTGAGCATTGGTTAGTGGTGGCTGATTAGAAGGTTTATTCACAGTTGCAAGACTCTGGAAGACTCTACACCTTGATGACCGTGGGACTCCAGAGGCACCAGCAGCTTCAAATATCAGTTTGCTGCTATGTAATGGTATGTTAGCAGCTGCTCTCTTGATCCGATGCATGGATCTGGCAGAAATCTTCCTCAATGTGCCTTTATCTGCACAAACCCGTCTGTGCTCTGAATCAGCCACAAATCTCTTAATATTTCACTCTTTTCGGCAGCAGAGAGATCCTTTTTCTTCCCCCTGTTGCATGAAAATGGTGCTCTGCTTAATAATGTGGAACACTCTCCTTTAGTAGTTTTTCCTGAAATTGGGCTCACCTGGCAATCTAATTATCACAGGTATGTGTAATGGACAAAGAGCACTTGCCCTAGAGAGTGGAGAAAATGGAGGGAGTAAAACATGTGGCAATAAAACCAACTGACAGTCTCTGGATATCAAAGTTCTTATAATGCAGGCAAAATAGATGCTAATATCAGAGCCAACACAATGTGTTACTGTCAAGGAGAACTGGCAGCAGCAACTTTGTGTCAAGTTGTACATACAATAAACCCAATAGTGGTTTAAAGCAGTAGAAGCAGGAACATAAGATTGTAGTAGAAAAGCTATTACTCATAGACCACCATAGCAGGTATATGGTAATATGATTTCCTTGATGGTCTTGAAATAATGATAAAAAGCTGACAGTGCTTTCCAGCTAAAATCTTTACATTTATTGAGAATAAAGGTTAAAATACACGCACAGAAATAAAGTGTAGTATAACAGCAATTGAGTCTTGTGGGGTCAGCAGGAGTGGGTGATGTTTAATCAAGCTGTGGAAAATCTTTCTCCGGCCGATGAGATGATACCGCTGTGCTGGGAGAGATGGAATACTCCTCGCGTGCTTTTCACTTTGTGCGCCCGATCTGCGTTCCACAATAACTCGGTAGCTGCAGCTGAATCCGTATACGGCTGTTGCCGGAATGCCTAACGCGTTTCGTGACAGTCCAAAGTCACTTCTTCAGAGGCTAGTGGTCTACTAGAGCTGCTGCTCCAGTTAATATAGTGATCCCTGGCAGGTAGGATAATTGACAGCTGAATGTAAATCAGTAAAAAACTTGCTAATACATGAAAATGAGCTCCTGCTAACACATTAAATAAGTGGCAAGAATATGTAAATACAATCACAAAATGAAGCCTGCTAATACATTTGGAGAATATAAAATAAAAGATCTGCTGATAATACTTTTCACAATTGTAACACATTGATCAAATAGCAGTCGATAGTATAATTCCATAAAGGTCCATATAGGAAAGAATGGAAAATTAAAAGCATAGATTGAATAAAAAATGAATAAAAAAGTATATGTGACCTAGAGACCAGTGCCTATCAGACAATATGTATGAGATCGAGAAGGTGAATATGGTGCATAAGAAGATATATAAACAAATACTGTAACATATGAAAGTGAATGGGGAATTACTGCATAAGCATGACAGTGAATACAAAGGGGATGAATATAAATAGTATCTGTAACGGATCACCTGGCACCCCGACTTGGTACCTCCGTTAATGGATGCTCCTAGTGCTTCCTGAGGACTCCAAGCACTCTGGCAGACACCATAATCACCGAATCCAAGAAACCTTTAAATTCTCCCAAGCATATGAATGCTGTAGACCATTGAATAGGAACCATATGAATAGGCTTGTACCCCTAGCAGTCAACTGGAACAGCATACAATAAATCCTTCCCCCAATAATGAGACGACACATCACTTTGAGGTTAAAACAGGAACTCTGGACTGGCTCATCCAGCCTGGCTTTTATTTCCAACTCACACATACAGGCCACACCCAGGGGGAGGCATAAAAGAACCAATGACATAGATGTTACCTCCCACACATCCCCTCCCCTTAGTGTGACACATAATCTCATTATGCATACAGAGTAAAATATACTTTTACACAACTTTCATAACTTTAAAACCATACATCACATTCACATAAAAATACATATCCACAATCAATCCATTCAGGGGAACAACATATTAAAAAATGGCATGAATCCGACCAGGGGTTCAAAAGTTACTAAAAGTATCTTTTGTTCCTTTCTGGCTGGCAGAAAAACATCCCCACAATGCACCCTGGTTTCCTCCCTTCTGCCCTGGAGTTAATTGGAGAAGTAATCCAATTACCCAGGACTAAAGGCAGACTCCATTAACCACATGGTTGCAAAACAACATAAAACACTTTAAAATACACAAAGTCACATCTACACATAACACACAGACATTTCACCTATCCCCAGATAGCTGGGATCTGCACGCACAAAACTACCGAATAGCGCGCAGATCCTACTCACACAGTACAATTGCCATGGAGCTAAAGTCTTTCCCATAGTCTTTCATTATATGAATAGGCTCCATGGTATGGCTATCTGGGGTATCACATTCCCATAAAGTCTGGTCCATAGTCCAAAGGCAAGAGGCGGGCAATCAGCCCCCTCCAAGGACACGTGGCGAGGTCGGTTTCGCCACACTTCTCCCCTTTACCCCCCAGACTAACAGGGTACTTGACCTCCTGCCGGTCAGTGCCCTTGTTAGTCCAGCAGCCCACCCACAAGACAGAAACAGCAGAGCAGCCCACCCACAATAAACAGTTACTACACCTGGGTGAGGGAGAATCTTGTCCAGGTTCAGGTGCCTCACCACGGCTGTGTGGGGGACTGGTAGGCTGCCTTGGTAGGTTGCTGAGGGGGCAGAGACCAGCGGTACTCTGTCCTGTTGCCAGCACTACCACGGGCGTAGTCTGGTTGGAGCCTGGTTGCTGGAGACCGACTGTCTCCCCTTTAAATACACCGCTCTGCTGCTGGAGACCGACTGTCTCCCCTTGAGTTACACAGCTCTGCTGCTGGAGACCGACTGTCTCCCCTTTAGTTACACCGCTCTGCTGCTGGAGACCGACTGTCTCCCCTTGAGTTACACCGCTCTGCTGCTGGAGACCGACTGTCTCCCCTTGAGTTACACCGCTCTGCTGCTGGAGACCGACTGTCTCCCCTTGAGTTACACAACTCTGCTGCTGGAGACCGACTGTCTCCCCTTTAGTTACACAGCTCTGCTGCTGGAGACAGACTGTCTCCCCTTTGGCTAAATAGCCCTGTTGTGGGGGGGCAGGACCGACCGTCCCTACCCCCTGTGCTGGAAGTGCAGAGACCACGGTCCCATCTGCACAGGTGTGGGGCTTACAGTCTCCCCCTGGTACATTAAGCTGCCGCTGGGGAGAGGTGGTAACCAGCTCCTCTCCCATTAGAACACTCTGCCGCTGGGGAATGGAGACTGGGCTCTCTATTCCCTGTACATTAATGATCCGCCGCTGGGGAGAGGTGGTAACAATCTCCTCTCCCATGCATACTTCCTGTCTCTGCGGAGGGAGACCGACTGTCTCTCCTCCCAGCACAGAGTCCTGCTGTGGGGGAAAGGGGGCTGGGCTCTCTATTCCCTGCTGGATACTCTGCCGCTGGGGAATGGAGACCGGGCTCCCAATTCCCAACAAATCACACTGCCGCTGGGGAGGGAGGACGGCTCCTTCAGCTCCCTGTAACTTGGGCGCAGAGACCACGGTCCCATCTGCGCTGGTGTGGGGCTTACGGTCTCCCCTTGGTGGGTTAGGCTGCCGCTGGAGAGAGGGTGTAACAAACTCCTCTCCCTTACACACTTTCAGCCGCTGGGGAGCAGGGCTGACCCTCTGTACTCCCTGTAGGCAGGGCGCAGAGACCACGGTCCCATCTGCGCTGGTGAGGGGCTTACTGTCTCTCCTTGGTGAGCTGCGCTGCCGCTGGGGAGAGGGAATAACAAACTCCTCTCCCTTACACACCTTCAGCCGCGGGGGAGAGGGGATAACAGGCTCCTCTCCCTGCACCGTAGACTTCCGCTGGGGAGCAAGAACGGCACCTTCAGCTCCCTGTAACGCACACTGCCGCTGGGGATCTGGGCCGACTGCCCAGCATCCCTGTAGGGCCGGTAGAGAGACCGCAGTCCCATCTCCACCTGCCATCTGTGGGTCTTCCCAGGACCAATCCGTGAGGCCCCGCAACATTTGTGAGTAAGGGCCCGGTGGAGAGACCTTGGTCCCATCACTACCTGCCTGTTGTGGTTCCTCACAGGACCAGTCTATGAGGACCCCCACTTCGGGTTCCTCCCGCCGCCTCAGGGAAAGACGGCTAACCTCCTCGGATGCAGCCTCTACTCGGCTGCTGTACCGCTCCTGCTGCTGAGCATACTTCCTCTCTTTTGCCAACCGGAATTCTCGGTCCAGCCTTGTGTTTCGCTCCGCCATGACCTGGTTCCAGATCACCCGGCGTGTCTCCATGGGTATATCATCCCCATACTCGGCCACTCGCTGCCTCACCTCGGCCAGCCAATCATCTCCAGAGCCAGAACCTTCCATACTTGTCTGCTCCCAGGGGCGCTGCACGACTGCTAGCGTTGCCCTCAATTTGTAAATCCAAACAGTGTCTCTGAGCTGCTTTACCTCACACTAGGACGCCATCCCACCGCTTGCCACCAATGTAACGGATCACCTGGCACCCCGACTTGGTACCTCCGTTAATGGATGCTCCTAGTGCTTCCTGAGGACTCCAAGCACTCTGGCAGACACCATAATCACCGAATCCAAGAAACCTTTAAATTCTCCCAAGCATATGAATGCTGTAGACCATTGAATAGGAACCATATGAATAGGCTTGTACCCCTAGCAGTCAACTGGAACAGCATACAATAAATCCTTCCCCCAATAATGAGACGACACATCACTTTGAGGTTAAAACAGGAACTCTGGACTGGCTCATCCAGCCTGGCTTTTATTTCCAACTCACACATACAGGCCACACCCAGGGGGAGGCATAAAAGAACCAATGACATAGATGTTACCTCCCACACATCCCCTCCCCTTAGTGTGACACATAATCCCATTATGCATACAGAGTAAAATATACTTTTACACAACTTTCATAACTTTAAAACCATACATCACATTCACATAAAAATACATATCCACAATCAATCCATTCAGGGGAACAACATATTAAAAAATGGCATGAATCCGACCAGGGGTTAAAAAGTTACTAAAAGTATCTTTTGTTCCTTTCTGGCTGGCAGAAAAACATCCCCACAATGCACCCTGGTTTCCTCCCTTCTGCCCTGGAGTTAATTGGAGAAGTAATCCAATTACCCAGGACTAAAGGCAGACTCCATTAACCACATGGTTGCAAAACAACATAAAACACTTTAAAATACACAAAGTCACATCTACACATAACACACAGACATTTCACCTATCCCCAGATAGCTGGGATCTGCACGCACAAAACTACCGAATAGCGCGCAGATCCTACTCACACAGTACAATTGCCATGGAGCTAAAGTCTTTCCCATAGTCTTTCATTATATGAATAGGCTCCATGGTATGGCTATCTGGGGTATCACATTCCCATAAAGTCTGGTCCATAGTCCAAAGGCAAGAGGCGGGCAATCAGCCCCCTCCAAGGACACGTGGCGAGGTCGGTTTCGCCACAGTATCAATAAAAAATAAAAGTGTAGAAATGAATAATATAATTGAGTCAGTCCGCTGTGAGACCTAGCAGTCTAATATATTCATACTGATGCATAATATGATGCTGGGAAATAGTTATAGAAAAAAGTGAATAGATAGAAATATGTAAGAATATGAATGCCACTGATGTCGGTGCATTATTGGTACAGTGACAAAAGAGTAATAAGACTACCATACAGGGGACCCAAATATGAATAGCAGTCCCTTGTTGGGATCAGTTCGTAAAATAGAGTGGAGTATAAAATACAGAAGCCTCCAAAATGCGTAAGGATAAAGGAAAAGTGGTGAAAACTTGGAGAGCAGCCACAACTGAGTGAATAAATGCAGACTTATAGATTCTTACCAAATTACAGCATGTCTGAGAAAACTAGATGGGTTTGACTGATAGAATGTGAATACGAGTGTTGCCTAGCATTTGTAAACTTGTAATCCATGAAAAAACTTCTGAAGGAAAAATAATAATAGAAGGGAAAGGGGGAGAGATAATGAAACAATCCCTAGTGGTAAAACAACGGAAAATGCAAGTAAGCATAACCAGGGGAGACAGCAATAGCGCAGAGTGTCAAAACTGACACTTATTAAATAGATAAAATTGGTACAATGAGAAATAAAATCAATAAATAAGGAAATAAAACAATATATAGAAAAAAACCTCTACAGGCATATTAAAACTGAGCATGATACAAATATGTCATACAAAAAATGGTAGATAATAGATAAATACATTGGATTTAAAACAAAATGAAAAATTCTAAAAATGTTCTTAAAGGTATCTGTAATAAAATATTAAAATAAATTAAGGAAATCTGAATAGAATATGAATAAGACAGTGTTAGAAAGTCACCAATCAGTACTAAAGAATCATTAAATGAGCTTTATCTTGAAAAAGGGATAAAAAGGCGTAATCATAAAAAAGCATTACGTTCAAAATCCATATTGAGGCCTTTAGGTTCCAATGTATCAAGCGTAAAAATCCATTTGGCCTCTATTTTATCCAATTCCTTTTCAAGGTCTCCTCCTCTTCAATGGGTCTCAACTTTTTCAATGGCCATATACTTGAGGCCAGTGGGGTCGTTAGAACGTTTAACCCCAAAATGGCATGAAAGGTTGTGACTCTGAAATCCTCTTGTGATGTTTCTAATATGTTCACTGAGTCGCGTCTTGAACTTTCTTTTTCTCCTACCTATATTGTTCTCCACACAAACAACACAGAAGATAGACAACTCCTATGGAATCACAATTTAGGGATGTCCTAATCTTAAAAGTCTATTTTGTTTCTCTGTGCTAGAACTCTTTTACTGTTGTTCTCTGTATTGAGTTGAGCTTACATCCCATGCACTTCCGCATTGGGTGAACCCACATTTTGGACCTTTACTTATTTTCTTTTTGTTCAGAACCATTGGAGCTACCATTGAATCTTCTTGGAGGATTGGTAAGTGTTTTGTGAATCTTGGGGAGGTGTTAGAATACTGCCAATCTCGGGTGCTCATATTTAATGTATTGGAATTCCCTATTGTTAAGGATTCCTTTGGATTTACCATCTACTAGTAAGGCAAACAATTATTTTTGGTATCCTTCACAGGGATTATTTGGTAGGATAAGGTATGTATCTGTGTCACTCAGGAGTCTCTCACTTTCTAGTACGTAGTCACACAGATTCATAATTGCTAGGCCTCCCCTTTATCTGCTGGTCAGATGATGATTTCATTATCTTCCATCAATTCTTTCAAGACTGCTCTTTCTTTCTTAGTTAAATTATCTCGGACAGTGGGTTTCTCTTTTATGGACCTTAGATCTCTCACCATATGCTTTTCAAACACTTTGATAAAATAGTTTTTCACTTGTTGTGGATAAAAGGTGGATTTAGGGTGAAGTTCAGTGTGTAAATAGATTGTAAGCTGATCTTCCTTTTTATAGGTGCTTTCTTTAAATAATTTTTTAATAGTAATTAAATATATTGAACTTTGAGTTGTTAGAGTTGGGGGTCCTTTTAGGAGTAGTAAGTTCGTCATTTGTCAAGGTTCAATGAGACAGGTTGAAAATACCTATGGGTTCTGTTTCACTAGATTCTGGGTTCTTTCTACGGGTTCTTCTTCTTGTTCTCTTTGTACCCCTTTCCTTTGTATGGGGGATCGATTCGGATCCCTCCTCTCCTGCCAGGCCCGTTTGGGGGAGAAAATTCTCTCCCTTCGTTGCCCTTCGTTGCCCTAAAAAATCCGTTAAAATGGGATGATTAGAAATATTGGTGTGTGAGGTAGAGTTAACAGTGTCCGTTCTGAGTGTAGGGGTCTCATTCTGGGAATCTTGCCTTTCTATGGGTATTCTTACGGGTGCATTTCTTCTGATAGGTGTATTGTTCTGTCTTGTCTTGTCTCTTCTTGTGTAGGGTATAAATTCTTCATAGTTTCTCCTTTGAGGATAATCACGACGTGTTCAATATGCGTGGTATTGGGACTGGGGTTTAGGTTGAAATCTTTGAGGTCTGATCTGATAGCCCTCTATATGGGGTCTATTGTAGTGATGATCCTTCTTTTACAGTTTTTGATGTTGCTCACTAGATTGGTTCCAATTTCTTTGTCTTCCTTTCTCATAGTCTTCTTTGTCTCGCAATAATTTATTTTTCTTAATCTCCCTAAATTTTAAATTCCAAGTTCTTTGATCCTTCTTTCTACTGAGTCTACCAGTTCTGAGAAAGAACTTTCATCAACCAAGGGAATAAGAGTATCTCTTAATTCTTTGATTTCCCTTTCTAACTGTTGTAAACCTTTCTTCTTCTATTTAATTAAGAAAATCATTAGCAAGAGGGAGCCTTTATCTAAAAGCTGATCCCACTTGTATGAACTCAGTCTGTGTGGAGCCCTCCATGGGTGAAGATGGATCATTTTTTTTTTGCTTTTTTTTTTTTGTGCGTCAGTTATTATGGATTTTTATTTGGCCTTTTTTGGGGCTGAAAAAAAGATTTTAGAAGAAAGAAAACATCAAATGGTAAGTTTTATTTTTACAGGTACTTGGTTAAAGGTCCCCCCCTCATTATTTTTAGGGTGAGGGGGTAGGTAGGGGTTAATGTTTTGGGGTAGGAGGGTGACTAGGATGTTTTACTTTAGGGCCACCACCCGCGCTCGGGGGTGGGGGCTGGGGGGAGGACAATAGGTCCTCCCCTAATTGGTATTTAGGGCCCTCACCCACCGCTCAGGGGTGGGGGCCAGGAGGGAGGACATTAGGCCCCCCCCAATTGGTATTTAGGGCCCTCACCCACCGCTCAGGGGTGGGGACCAGGAGGGAGGACATTAGGTCACCCCCCCCCATTTTTATTGCCAAAAAGTTCGGGTCCTCATTGACTTCAATGGGTTTTGGGTTTGGAGTCAAATTCGGGTCAAGTTCAAGTCCCGAACTCTAACTTTTTGCCGAAGTTCGACCGAACCCGGCGAACCCGAACATCCAGGTGTCCGCTCAACTCTATTAAAAACATAATGTCTTCCTTATATTGTGCAAAAAAAACCATATAAAGTTTAAAAACTATTTTTCTAAACTGGCACCTCTGGAAGTAATTTCAATGTGCTTGCCTGACATCACCATAACATCTTGGATAAATAGTGAGATCCTGATAATTGGGGACCTCAACCTGAACAAAATTTTGGCCTCTTTTCCAATTCTACATTTTAAATATGGTCTCCTGGCTCGTGAGCTCTTTAATTGTTTTAGGATTAATATTTTTTTTTGTATCAAATCCTCCTATGCCTCCACAGGCATGGGAGGAATTTTTGTCTTTGGACACGTCGGAAAACACAGTTTCAAAGACCTTAATATTTTTTAATTCCAATATATCATTTGAGAAACACAGGGCTTTTCTACAGTAGGAGTTAAACACGGGGCGGTCCTGTCCTTTGCAGAACTGGTTCAAAGCCTAGCATAGCACCAATTAAGCGGTTCAGTGCATCAACTTGCATGAGCAATTTATTTTTAATTTTTTTGTGGAGCATTAGGCTTTTATTTTCCAGCTATAACAAATGCTAATTAGTTATAAAATGCTGGAGCCAGTAAAGTCATTTTTCCAAAATGCACCACTAACATTATATGCTGTACTTCAGAGCTTTGTATGGAATTAGTAAGAAGTTATTTGCAGAAAAGATAAACATTTTATAAAGAACTCAAGCTGATAAAAAGGTAGTGTGTAGTTCCACTGCCAATGAAAAGGTTGATAGTATCACACTGCAACTGTTTTTTTTTTTTTTTTAAATATATTCTTTATTTACTTTTTTTTCAAAAATGTTTTCTTCTTTTTGACAGATATTGTTACACATAAGCAATCTCCAACCATAGTTGCAAGAGCATGCCTGTTAATCCACTAGATAAAGAAACAAGCAGATTTCTTGCAATAACAACATATGACATAGATTTAGTTGGCTGCCAGCCGGGTGCAAAGATTATCACAGCTTCGTTTGTTTATCCATACAATATTTTTGTGCTAATTTTAGGATGTTATTTAATATGATATTTGTTTGACCTGCCTAAATAGTAAATTTAGGTTTTGCTCAATTCACAGTGCTGTTGGTGGTGAAGGTGTTACGCTGCCTGGATGAGGTGATGGTAGAGGAGGAGGAAGCGGAATAGGAGGAGGAGGCGACAGGAGGCAAAGAGAAATGCCCTGCAATCCTCGGTGGCAGAAGGACATGAGCCAAACTGCTATCCACCTCAGGCCCAGGTGCCACTACATTTGCCCAGTGTGCAGTTAGGGAGATATAGCGTCCCTACCCGTGCTTACTGGTCCACGTATCTGTGGACCTTGCCACAGATGGAGTTGGGCAGTGCACACCTGATTTTGTCCGCCAAATGGTTGTGCAGGGAAGGGATGACTTGCCTGGAAAAGTAGTGGTGGCTGGGAACCACGTACTGTGGGACAGCCACCGCCATCAGGTTTTTAAAACTGTCCGTCTCCACCAGACAGAATGACAGCCTTTCAAAGGCCATGAATTTTGAAATGCTGGCATTCAGGGCCAGGGATCACTGGTGGCTGGGGGGTGGGGGGGGGGTACTTCCTCTTTCTCTCCAGTGTTTGGGAGATGGACAGCTGAATGCTTCCATGGGACAGTGTGGAGATGCTTGGGGACGGTGGCGGACGTGGTGGCGTTGCTGCCACATCCTCTGTTTTCGGGGTGGCAGGTGCCACTCTGACTCCAGAGGTGGGGGAAGAGGCTGAGACAGCAGCAGAAGAGGAAGCAGGAGGAGCCTGAGACCTTTCTTGGTTTTTGAGGTGCTTTCTCCACTGCAGCTCGCGCTTTGCATGTAGATGCCTGGTCATGCAGGTTGTGCTCAGGTTTAGCATGTTTATGACTCGCTTCAGGCTCTGATTGCAGAGCGTGCAAACCACTCGTGTCTTGTCGTCAGCACATCTTCCACCCACTCCTCAACCTTGCCCTCCTTGCCGATCTTCACACTGCCAAAAGCCACAGCATTTGGCACCTGTGTTTCGTCATCATCAGAGACGTGCTGCGGTGGTCCTTGCATGTCCACATCCTCATACATAAGTAGTTGTGCATCAGTGCACTCAATTCCTTCCACTTCTGGGACATGGCTAGGTGGATGGCCCATGGAAACCCTGCCAGCAGAGTCATCAAAAAGCCTAGAAGACTGCAGCATGACTTGTGGCTCAGACTGCTTGGGTGATTTGCAAGGGGGTGAGGTGAAAGACAGATGACCATGGGCTGCAGGTGCCAACTCTGAGCTTTCAGCAGGGCACCGGGTGGGAGACAATGTGCAGGAACTGGAGGCACTGTCAACCATCCAATCTACTATCGCCTGTACTTGTTCTGGCCTCACCATTCACAGAGCTGCATTCGGGCCTACCAAATAACGCTGAAGGTTCTGTCACATACTCGCACATGAGGAAGGTGTTTCACTTGTGCGTTTAGCTGGCACAGATCGACCACGTCCTCTCCTTGCAACAGGAGCTCCACCAACACCAGCAGCACCATGACCAGGGCTACGTCCATTATTTGACGCTCTCCTCATTCTTTGCGTTCACCCACCAAACGAACAATGTAACCGCCAATAGTCAACAATTTAAAAAAAAAAAATGTTTTGTTTATTGGACTGCAAGAAATGCGCCGCAGGCCGCAAATGTACTATTTAGCACCCAAAAAATTAGAATTTTTGAAAGTGTGATGTAATCACAGTATTTGACGCTTTTATTTGACTCTCAGATATGAAGAGCACGCCCCAAATTTACTATTAAGCAGATTAGCACCCAGAAAATAAGAATGTTTACAATTGCGCTGTAACCGCAGTATTTGACGCTTCTATTTGACTCTCAGATATGAAGGGCACACCCCAAATTTAATATTTAGCAGATTAGCATCCAGAAAATAAGAATGTTTTAAACTGCGCTGTAACCTCACTATTTGACACTTCTATTTGACTCTCAGATGTGAAGGGCACGCCCCAAATTTACTATTTAGCAGATTAGCACCAAAACAATTAGATTTTTTACAACTGCGCTGTAACCACAGTATTTGACGCTTCTCTTTGACTCTCGGATACTAATGTACTTTTTAGCACCCAAAAAATTTAGTTTTAAAACTGCAATGTGACAGCAGTATTTGACGCTTCTGTTTGACTCTCAGATATGAAGTGCACCCCACTAATGTACTAGTTTGCAAAATTCTTTCCTAATCTGTCCCTGAAAGCAGCATCATCCTCTCCCTACACTAATAAGAGCTCATGTGCATCCGGCGCTACACGACTCCAGCTTATATATAGAGGCTGGGTCACATGCTGCACTGGCCAATCACAGAAACGCCATTATTAGACATGGCTGTGATGGCTTCTAAGTCAAACGCTTGTTGATTGGCTGCCCTGCAGCCTTTCAAAACGCGCCATTAAATCGCTGAGCACCGAACTCCAACCAGAACATACAGTGATATGTCAGTGTTCAGGTCCGGGGTCCAAAAAACGTAATGTTCGGTATGAACCCGAACTTTACAGTCCGGGTTTGCTCAACTCTACTCTGTTTCCATGTAGTGTTGGTGTTTGAATGCAGGGACATTTTTGTGTGCAGTTTTGGCATCTGATTGTAGGGATGTATTAGTATGCAGTCTTGATGTTTGAATTCTGGCATGCATGGCACACACGGACACAAATATACACACACTCAGATAGACACAGGGACACATACACACATACTTATATACGCAAGTGCACATACACACATATGCACTGCTATTTTGCCTATATCAATAAATATGCCACTCTCTAAAGTTGAAACATTTTTTGTTTTCATAATTGACTTAATTGCTATATTTGACTAAATAGTAAATATGAAATTACTTCAAATTGTAATTGAAAGTTCTTTAAAGTTTTCTCTTTAGTCTTTAGTCTTTAGTAAATTTCAAGTACATTTAAGGTAAAATGTTTCTGTATTCACCACCACATTTAATTATGACTATTCAATGTTTCCAATGTTATACTTGACATTGTATTATACATTGTAGATTATTGACTGCTATTTCATAACTTTTTTTTAAATTTATTTTTATAAACTCGTACAGATAATTGACAATACAGAATGCCTAGTCACTTGTGGAGGATGGCCTTTATTTCCTGCTGTAATGTTTCCTTCCTTCTGTGGGAAAGAAAAGTGAAAACCTGTTCTCAAAATTTATATGCAATTAGGAGATATGGCAATGTACTTTTCCAGGCTGCTTGGAGCTTTGATGGGGCCTGTGATGTGGATTAACTTGTCCCTTTTATTTCATGGCTCTGAATCAATGACACGAATCTTCTACATTGCTGCTGTGGAGAAAAACTGGAATTATCAGGATAACAATGTATCTCCAGTTTACAGGTACCTTTTTTTTATATCCGTAAAGTTAACAGATTGTTTTCTCAGTGACTGTATTTCATTTGTACATTAAATATATAAAGGAATAATATGTCTCCTAAAAATACAAATATACTTAACTTAGTGTAATACAGTTATTATGTTATTATGTATGTAATTATGTAATAAGTAGCACCAACATAGAGTTTAATTCACAAGATATTGACAAATGATTGCGTACACAGGTGCACTCCTGATATTTCGGACTTGTCTCCCAACTGATGTTCCCACTCTACTTATCTTTAACCCCTTAAGGACTGAGCCAAATGTACAAGTTGTGAACAAAACAAAACATAAACAAAACCTGGCATTTGCGCTATATGTCTGTCCAACCGTAATTCACCTCTTTCATATTAAATGCACCCCCCCTTATTATATATTTATTCAAATATTTAGCTATGAAACATAATTTAATATGAAAAAAATGGGAGAAAATAAGATTTTTTTTTTTTATTTTTTTTTGTTCTACATGACATTTTAACTGTCAATGTCATAATACTGTTTGCTTTTACTGCAATAAAATACACATATTTGTATTCAGCAAAGTCTCACGTGTAAAACAGTACCCCCTATGTACAGGTTTTATGGTGTTTTGGGAAGTTACAGGGTCAAATATAGCACGTTACATTTTAAATTGAAATTCGCCTGATTGGTTACGTTGCCTTTGAGACTGCATAGTAGCCCAGGAATTAAATTTACACCCATAATGGCATACCATTTGCAATAGTAGACAACCCAAGGTATTGCAAATGGGGTATGTCCAGTCTTTTTTAGTAGCCATTTGGTCACAAACACTGGACAAAGTTAGCGTTAGTATTTGTTTGTGTGTGAAAAATGCAAAAAACGCCAATTTTGGCCAGTGTTTGTGACTAAGTGGTTACTAAAAAAGACTGGACATTTGCAATACCTTGGGTTGTCTACTATTGCAAATGGTATGCCATCATAGGGGTAATTTTCATTCTTGGGCTACCATAGGGTCACAAAGGCAACGTAAGCAATCTGGCGAATTTTAATGTGAAAAAAATGAAGCACAAGCCTTATATTTGACGCTGTAACTTTTGAAAACACCATAAAACCTGTACATGAGGGGTACTGTTGTACTCTGGAGACTTCGCTGAACACAAATATTTTTGTTTCAAAACAGTAAATAGTATTGCAGCAATAATATCGTCCGTGTAAGTGCTGTTTGTGCGTGAAAAATGCAAAAAACTTCACTTTTACTGGCGATATCATCGTTGTAATACATTTTACTATTTTGAAACACTAATATTTGTGTTTAGCGAAGTCTCCCGAGTAAAACAGTACCCTCCATGTACAGGTTTTACGATGTCTTGGAAAGTTATAGGTTTAAATTAGGGATCGACCGATATTGATTTTTTAGAGCCGATACCGATACCGATATCCTGTGAACTTTCAGGCCGATAGCCGATATAATTTGCCGATATTCTGTACATTTACCATTTTGGAAAATAAAAAACTATTTCTAAAGGTAAATGCACAAAATATACATGCCACGTGTAGTGGATGCAGTGTGTTTAGACAGGGGAGCTGTGTATGTGTGTGTAGTGGATGCAGTGTTTGTGCAGTGTGTGTGTAGTGGATGCAGTGTTTGTGCAGTGTGTGTGTAGTGGATGCAGTGTGTGTAGTGGATGCAGTGTGTTTGTAGTGGATGCAGTGTGTGTGTAGTGGATGCAGTGTGTGTGTAGTGGATGCAGTGTGTGTGTAGTGGATGCAGTGTGTGTGTGTAGTGGATGCAGTGTGTGTGTGTAGTGGATGCAGTGTGTGTGTAGTGGATGCAGTGTGTGTGTAGTGGATGCAGTGTGTATATAATGCAGTGTGTGTTTGTATAGTGTGTGTGTTTGTATAGTGTGTGTATATAATGCAGTGTGTGTATATAATGCAGTGTGTATGTAATGCAGTGTGTATATAATGCAGTGTGTATATAATGCAGTGTGTGTGTTTGTGTAGTGTGTGTGTATATAATGCAGTGTGTTTGTGTAGTGTGCATTATATATACACACTGCATTATATATACACACACACTACACAAACACACTGAATTATAAACACAGTGTGTTTGTGTAGTGTATGTGTATAATAATAGTGTGTGTGTGAGGGGGCATTTTTTATTAAAACATTTTTTTTTAATTTTTATATTAAATTATTTATTTATTTTTTATATATTGAATTATTATCATTTATTTGTTGTTGTCCCCCCTCCCTGCTTGTTGCCTTGCCAGGGAGGGGGGGATATGTTAATCCCTGGTGGTCCAGTGGCATTGGCTTAGCTGGGGGAGGGGAGGGAAGTGGGGTGGGCAGCAAGCGTTTACTCACCTCCGTGCAGCTCCTCCAGCTCCCCAGTGTAAATCTCGCGAGACCCGCGGCCGTCAGAGCCGAAAATGCCGAATATCGGCCGATTATATCGGTAAAACCGATAATCGGTCGATCCCTAGTTTAAATATAGTGCTAGCAAATTAAATTCCCTATACTTTCGGCATGGGTTGTCAGGCAGGTCCCGCTAATTGTAATTAATTAGGATACCTAATTATGTAAAATTATTACATAAATATATGTGTAGAATTAATATATGTATGTGTGTATATATATATATATATATATAAAAATTTTTTTATATTTTTATTTATATATAGGTATATATATAGTGATATATACGTATATATTTATGTATATAGATATATATTATTTAGTTCTACGTATATTTTGATATAAATATATATATATATATATATTAATATCACAATACAGTTAGAATGAAATAACACACATATATTTTTAATTATTTTTTTTATTTATTTTTTTAATTTTTTTATTACGTATTTACATATTTTTTTATATTATATATAAATATATATAACAATAATTATATATATATTTAATCAGTATCAGTCTACGTGTAATTTGATATTAATATATATATATATATATATATATATATATATAATTAGTAAAATACACCTAGACAGTGTATGTGTGTGTATGTATATGTGTATATATACTTAGATCATATATATATAATATATATATATATATATATATATGATCTGAGTATATATATATTTTTTTTTTTACACTGATTTTATTTATTTTATTTTATTTCCAGCCAGCAGGGGGACTACCTGTCATTACAGGCAGTCCCCCTGCTGGCAATGCAGCAGGCAGCTATCCCGGCCATGTGATTGTGAGGTCCTCGCAAGGACCTCACTCTCACATGGCCCGGGGGGGGGCTGAAGAGGACAGAGGTGCAGCGGGGGGCTCCCTGGGAGTCAACCCCAACCGCGATCACCGGTGTGGGATTGCCGGCGACCGGGTAAGTAAAAAAAAAAACGATGGGCGTACAAGAGCCGCTTAAAAAAGGACGTAATTGTAAGCCCTCTGGTCTTACAAGGGGTTAAAGATTTGCTAGATAAACAATGTCAGACCCAGCATTGTTTATATTTTTAAATAAAAGCTTTTTATTTTTTTACATTCCTACCAACCTGCTGTAGTTCCTTGCTTTCAAGGAACTGAAAGCAAGGAACTAGAGCAGGTTGATAGAAATGTAAAAAAATAAAAAGCTTTTATTTAAAAACATAAACAATGCTGGGTCTGACATTGTTTATTTTTTTTTTTTTAAATGAAAGTATTTTTTAAATTTCTACCATGCTGCTGGAGTTCCTTGCTTCCAACATATCTACCTTAAAAGATAAGTGGAGTGGGGACATAAGGAGGAAGATTACCCCCCCCCCCCCCACCCCTCCCAAAAATATATCAGTTGAGTTATTAACTTGTGAGTGCAATTCTATTTTGGCACATCTTATTGCATATTAACTGAAATACATTATGTTATGTCCAGTTGTATTTTTGGGAGGCAGCTGATTATATTTGTAATATACTTGATTTAAGGAAAAAATACTGGGAGATTATTTTAGGGAAGCTGGCATTTATCACCCCACACGCCCGCTAAGTAACTTTATATTGGTGATGGGATTAACCCGTTAACGTCATTAAGGCATTCTATCCTGTCTGAATTACAATGGGCTTTAAAGCCGTTGTGGCAAGAATGTCACAACGGGTTTCAGCCCCCTGTAGCAAGACGCTTACTTACCTCCACGGCAATCCAGACTGCCTGCGCTGTCAGGCAGTCCCCATGGTGCTAGAAAAGTAAAAAAAATAATGTTAGTATACCTAAGTATATGTAATAATTCTACGTATATATTTTTGTTATAATTTTAACTAATTGGGTACTTTTATTAATTACAATTTGTTGGACCTGCCTGACAACCCAGGCCAAAAGTCCAGGGAATTTAATTTGCTAGCACTATATTTAACCCTGTAACTTTCCAATACACCATAAAACCTATACATGGGGGGTACTTTTTTACTCACAAATACTAGTGTTTCAAAACAGTAAAATGTATTAACCCCTTAAGTCCGGAGGGCGTACTATTACGTCCTTTTAAAAGCGGCTCTAAACGCCGCCGGACGTAATAGTACGCCCTCCGGTTTTTAGTAACTTACCCGGTCGCCGGCGGTCCCACGCCGGCGATCGCGGTTGGGGGAACTCCCAGGGAGCCCCCCCGCGGCACATCTTCCTCCTCCGGTGCCTCCCGGTCATGTGAGAGTGAGGTCCTTGCGAGGACCTCACAATCACATGGCCGGGATAGCTGGCTCAGGCATTGCCAGCAGGGGGACCAACTGTAATGACAGTTGGTCCCCCTGCTGGCTGAAAATAAAATAAAAATAATGTTAAAAGTGTAAAAAAAAAAATGTATACTTAGATCATATATATATATATTATATATATATGATCTAAGTATATATATACACATATACATACACACACATACACCGTCTAGGTGTATTTTAATATTAATATATATATAATTATATATATATATATATTAATATAAAATTACACGTAGACTGATACTGATTAAATATATATATAATTATTGTTATATATATATTTATAAATAATATAAAAAAAATAAATATGTAAATACGTAAAAAAATAAAATAAAATAAATAATTAAAAATAAAATATTAAAAAATATATAGATGTGTTTTATTTCGTTTTAACTGTATTGTGATATTAATATATATATATTTATATCAAAATACACGTAGAACGAAATAATATATATATCTATATACATAAATATATACGTATATATCACTATATATATACCTATATATAAATAAAAATATTAAAAAAAATATATATATATATATACGTATATATACACATATGTATATATATATACATATATTAATTCTACACATATATTTATGTAATAATTTTACATAATTGGGTATCCTAATTAATTACAATTAGCTGGACCTGCCTGACCACCCATGCCGAAAGTATAGGGAATTTAATTTGCTAGCACTATATTTAACCCTATAACTTTCCAAGACACCATAAAACCTGTACATGGGGGGTACTGTTTTACTCGGGAGACTTCGCTGAACACAAATATTAGTGTTTCAAAACAGTAAAATGTATTACAACCATGATATCGCCAGTAAAAGTGAAGTTTTTTGCATTTTTCACGCACAAACAGCACTTACAGGGACGATATTATTGCTGCAATACTTTTTACTGTTTTGAAACACAAATATTTGTGTTCAGCGAAGTCTCCTGAGTACAACAGTACCCCTCATGTACAGGTTTTATGGTGTTTTCAAAAATTACAGCGTCAAATATAAGGCTTGTGTTTAATTTTTTTCACATTAAAATTCGCCAGATTGCTTACGTTGCCTTTATGACCCTATGGTAGCCCAAGAATGAAAATTACCCCTATGATGGCATACCATTTGCAATAGTAGACAACCAAAGGTATTGCAAATGGGGTATGTCCAGTCTTTTTTAGTAGCCACTTAGTCACAAACACTGGCCAAAATTGGCGTTTTTTGCATTTTTCACACACAAACAAATACGAACGCTAACTTTGGCCAGTGTTTGTGACCAAATGGCTACTAAAAAAGACTGGACATCGCTTATTTGCAATACCTTGGGTCGCCTACTATTGCAAATGGTATGCCATTATGGGTGTAAATTTATTTCCTGGGCTACTATACAGTCTCAAAGGCAACGTAACCAATCTGGCGAATTTCAATTTAAAATGTAACACGCTATATTTGACCCTGTAACTTCCCAAAACACCATAAAACCTGTACATAGGGGGTACTGTTTTACACGTGAGACTTTGCTGAATACAAATATGTGTATTTTATTGCAGTAAAAGCAAACAGTATTATGACATTGACAGTTAAAATGTTATGTAGAACGAAAAAAATCAAAAAAAATCTTATTTTGTCCCATTTTTTTCATATTAAATTATGTTTCATAGCTAAATATTTGATATTAAATGAAAGCCTTGTTTCCCCTGAATAAAATGATATATAATAAGGGGGGGTGCATTTAATATGAAAGAGGTGAATTACGGTTGGACAGACATATAGCGCAAATGCCAGGTTTTGTTTACGTTTTGTTTCGTTCACAACTTGTACATTTGGCTGCGGTGTTAAGGGGTTAAAACGATATCGTCAGTGAAAGTGACTTTTTGTTTGCATTTTTCACACACAAATGGCACTTACACGGATGATATAATTGTCGTGATAGGTTTTACTGTTTTGAAACACTAATATTTGTGTTCAGCGAAGTCTCCCAAGTATAACAGTACCCCTCATGTACAGGTTTTAAGGTGTTTTCAAATGTTAGAGAGTCAAATATAAGGCTTGCGTTTCAGTTTTTCACATTAAAATTCACCAGGTTGGTTACCTTTGAGACCGTATGGTAGCCCAGGAATGAAAAAGACCCCATTTGCAATAGTAGACAACCCAAGGTATTGCAAATGGGTGTGTCCAGTCTTTTTTAGTAGCCACTTAGTCACAAACACTGGCCAAAATTGGCTTTCAAATTAGTTTTTTGCATTTTTCACACACAAACCAATATTAACGTTAACTTTGGCTAGTGTTTGTGACTAAGTGGCTACTAAAAAAGACTGGACATACCTCATTTGCAGTATCTTGGGTTGTCTTCTTTTGCAAATGGTTTGCCATCATGGGGGTAATTTTCATTCCTGGGCTACCATACGATCTCAAAGGCAACGTAACCAACCTGGCGAATTTCAATGTGAAAACATTGAAACATTTAACATGCTATATTTGACCCTGTTACTTCCCAAAACACCATAAAACCTGTATATAGGGGGTACTGTTTTACACGTGAGACACCACTGAATACAAATATGTGTATTTTATTGCATTAAAAGCAAACAGTATGACATTCACAGTTAAAATGTCACGTAGAACTAAAAAAATCTTTAAAAATTCTTATTTTCTCTAATTTTTTGATATTTTATCCATCTTAAATTATGTTTTATACCTAAATATTTGATGTTAAATGAAAGCCCTGTTTCCCCTGAATAAAATGATATAAAAAAAGTGTGGGTGTACATAATATGAAAGGCGAATTACGCCTGAACAGACATATGGCACAAATTCAAGTTTTTGTTTTGTTTTGATCACAGCGTGTACATTTGGCTCAGTCCTTAAGGGGTTAAAAGGGGCTAAAGGAGCTAGATTTAAGGAGTGCATATAATCTTGTTTGGATTAAAGAAGGTCACGAATGGGAAAACTGCATTTAATACAAGAAATGGTCATTACGAATACCTGGTAATGCCATTTGGCTTATGTAATACCCCCTTCTGTTTTCCAAGATCTCATCAATGATGTCCTGAGGGACTTTATTTATTTGTATTGGTATATCTGGATGATATACTAGTGTACTCATCTGATAAATACTCATCAAGCTCAGGTTAAACTAGTCTTACAAACCTTGCTAAAGAACAGTCTTTACTGAAAACTGGAAAACTTAATTTTTTTTTTTTTCAATTTGACAATTTTTATTTTGTCAGCAACAGCAGTTCAGGGGGTACAGAAAGAGAGGGAGGGGTAAACAGTACTTCTGTACACAGGTGGAACGTACATCCCCCAACAAATTTTCAATATACAATATACAATATACAACGGTGTACAAGCATAGGAGAGACATAATGCATGATACATTTCCCACATTCTACATTTAGATCATATTACAAGACAGTGCCGTGTCTTGTGTCACTCGCGGGTCGTGGTGGGATGGAGTTCCCTGAGTTTGGTACTGGAGGATAAGAAACCATAGGTGGAGAGGGGGGACAGGGAGAAACTGGGTGAGTAGGCAGAAGGGTTGGGGGGGCTGGGGGATGGTTTGCATCCAGCTAATTCTTCATAAGGAGTTTGTAAGGCTTTCGGTATAAGCACCCTGAGCTAGGCGTGTAAGTTGTGGATGTGTCCCAGCATGTTTGGTTGGGGTTGGTGTAATCACCCATATACCTTGTCATGAGTTGCATAAGGCACTTGTGTTAACCTCAAGTTGGGTGTTTCAGTTCCCAACCTTCCCATACTTCGTGTCTCCAGCTTTTATTGGGTGGAACTCGGGAGAGATTCGATTCATATTTCCCAATTTGGGAGAGATGTCGGTTCATCTCTTGCATTGTTGCAGTATTGGGTGACAACCAATTTTTCGCGATAAAGTTTTGGGCTGCTACAAGTACATGGAATATTGGCTTGGGGTATTCGGCTTCAAACATGAGCAGGAGCAGAGAAGTCGGGGAATTCGGTATCGTAACTGAAGTGTGTTGGTGTATTAGGGAAATCACCGCTTTCCAATACGGTTGAAGTTTCGAACATTTCCACCAAGTGTGTATGAACGTGCCCGACTCCTCTTTGCAGCGCCAGCAGATGCTGGAAGCCTTTGGGTCTATAGTGGCTAGGCGTGTTGGGACCATGTACCATCGGTAAAAGAGTTTACGGGTGATCTCTAGATGAGAGGCACAAAAAGTTAAACCTCTGGTTGCGTTTACTGAGGTCAACCAGGTCTGTTCTGGCAGTGTCCGATTCAGGTCCTTTTCCCAGGAGCGTACACAAGTAAGGGTTTTTATTCCCTTTCGGGGCAGTAATAACGTGTATATGGTAGAGATGGATTTTTTCGCCGACATGTCTGCCAATATAATCTTTTCAAAGGGCGTAGGGGTAGTGGCATTTGGTGACATGGGGTTTGGTAGGTGGGTTTTCCACCATGAAGTCAGCTGTAATTATGTGTGGTGTGCGGTGTTTGGTGTTTGGTAGCGTGTGGCTAGCTTTCAGTTGATGGCTAACTTGTTTTTGGCCAGTAGAGAGTGTATATAGAACACCCCTCATCTATTCCACACCCTATAATTAAAGTCAGATATGAAGTGCACCAGAGCTTTGATAGGAGTTGAAAGGGAAATCGGATGGCAGCTGCACAGGAGTCTGCAGGCGATATCCCACATTTTTAATGTTGTTAAAGTGGCTGGCAGTGCGTCGGAGGTATCACCTCTCAGGATGTTGGTTTTGCAACCAGTACTGTTCTATGGAGACCCACTGGGGAGGGGAGCTATTTTGATTAATGGGGAAGAGGGTGGCCAGGCCTGCTGCCTTGTAGTATAGTTGCACATTAGGAAGGCTCATGCCTCCCGTCCGTGTCGGTCGGTACAACATGGATAGGGCTACTCTCTGTCTTTTTTCCCTGCCATAGGAATAGATTAATTTCCTTTTGGAGGGATAGGAAGTAGGTAGTCGGTACTGTCAAAGTAAGTGTCCTGAATAAATATTGTAACTTGGGTAATATCACCATCTTAACCGCTGCTATGCGGCCGGACCAGAAGATACATTTATGTCTCCAATTTAGGAGGGTGGCGGTGATATCCCTACTAAGTTTAACATAGTTCAAATGGTATAGGTCAGACATGATGTGTGGGAGTTTGATCCCCAGAAATATGAGATAGTCTTTTCTCCAGTCATAGGAAAACTGGCTTCGTAATTTGGACAAGTAGCTATCCTCCATCCCCACTCCCATGGCCTGCGTCTTGGATAAGTTCAGCTTGTAGTAAGAACAATAGCTGTATTGCTGCAGTATATCATGAAACGCTGGTAAGGATTTATGTGGGTTAGTGATAGTTAGCAAAACGTTGTCTGCAAACAAGTTTAATTTATGTTCGAAGTTTCCTACTTTAACGGCCATAATCTCTGTTGATAAACGGATGGATTCTGCTATGGGTTCTAAGGCCATGATATATAAGAGGGGTGAGAGAGGGCACCCCTGTCGGGTTCCATTAGTGATAGGGAAGGGCAATGATTGGAATCTGGACGCGAAGACCCGGGCTTCCGGGTTGCTATATAACGACTTAACCACGGAAATGAATTGTGAAGGGAACCCAAATTTAGTCAGGACCGCCTGCAGGAAAGGCCAATGCAGGCGGTCAAAAGCTTTTTCAGCGTCGAAGGATAGTAGGAGGCTGTTGGGGAAGTGTTTGTGCATAGTGTGTAGCAGTGCAAGAGCTTTGCGTGTCCCATCAGCTCCCTGTCTGCCATGCACAAAACCGACTTGGTCTGAGTGGACAATAGTCGGCAGGATTTGCGTTAGCCTGTTGGCATAGATCTTGGCCAGGATCTTCACGTCCGAATTCAATAGGGATATTGGTCTAAAATTGGCGCAGTGAGTTGGCGGTTTTCCGGGTTTAGGTAACGTGGCCACATTAGCTGTGAGCATGTCCTGCGGTATGGTCTCATGTGCAGTGGTGGAAGTGAAAATTGACACCAGTCGGGGGGCGAGGATGGAGGAGAATCTCTTGTAGTACAAATTTGGCAGTCCGTCTGGACCTGGGGCTTTGTTTAATGGCAAGTCCTGTATAACCTCAAGTACTTCCTTCTGCGAAATGTGTTCTACTAGGGACTCGCATTGTGAGGCTGAGAGCAAGGGTAGAGGGACTTTGTCCAAAAAATTGTTTATGTTCCCTTCGGTGGGTTGGTGTACCGTAAGGTCGTCTTTTAAATTAGAAAGTTTGCTATAAAAATCAGCAAAAGATCGCTGATCTCTTGTGGTTTGATAACTTTCTTGCCATCCTGTGTGAGGAGATATGCTATCTTAGTTTGTGCCTGTGACTCCCTCAACCGCCTAGCCAGAAGTGAACTGGCTTTATTGCCCATACTGTACTCCTTAGCTCTCAGTCTCTGAAGAGTACGTGTCGTATTGGCTATGTTCATGTCATTGAGTTCGGATTGAGCTTGGGCGATTGTTGCAGCGTCTGTTGGGTTTGGGTCTAGTAGGTGGGAAGCAGATGCGTCTCTCAGTTTTCTCAGGAGGTTTAAATATTTTGTCTGGGAGATCTTTTTTAGGAAGGAGGAACGCCTTATAAACAGCCCTCGCACTACAGCCTTATGGGCTCTCCATACTAATGTCGGTGACGTCTCTGACGTCTCGTTGGTGGAGAAGTAATGTGTGAGTTCAGATTCTATTTCTGAGCTGAATTTGTCGTCCTGTTATATGGATCCATTAAGTCTCCATGGGTTACAACCCCTAAAGGCAAATTTATCACTGAACGTGGCAACTACCGGCGCGTGGTCTGACCAGACAATATCGCCCATGCGACATGTTTGTAGCAAATTTAAAGAAGGTCCCAGTATAAGTATTATATCTATTCTGGAGTAAGTTTTGTGAGTTTTAGAGTAGTACGAGTATTCCCTATCTAAAGGGTGAAGTGTCCTCCAACAGTCATATAGATTAAATCTCGTCAAGAGTTGTGTTAGGGCTTTACAAGTCGGTTTGAGGGATTTCTGTCGATGCGTAGTAGGAGACGCGGAAGTGTCCAGTGCTGGGTCCAGGACATGGTTCATATCTCCACAAATTATTGTGGTGCCTCTCTGTGCAGCTGCCACCTTTGTGAGGATGCTAGTCATGAAATTTCTCTGGTTCTCATTAGGCGCATATAAGTATACTAGGGTATACTGAATGTTATTCATCATACAGACTACGATCAGGTATCTATCGTGATCGTCCGAGATGGTGTGTAACAGTTCAAAGGCGACCGAACTGTGTATGTATATGGAGACTCCCCTTGATTTGTGTGCTGAGTGGAACTGGTTAGGGAAGTACCAAACTGGGGGACTTTTGCTTTGGGAAAATGGGTTTCTTGAAGGCACAATATGTCCGCTTTTGACCTACGTGCTTCTTGGAGCAACATATGTCTCTTATGGGGCATATTGAGCCCTCGGACGTTATGTGTAGTCTTTCAGTGTGGTTTAGATGGAGGTTCGCTATCATTAGGTGTGAAGTTGTGAGTCTTGATGTGCACCATATGCCGGTGAGTGTGGGGATTGGGCGTAGTGATGCTTCTGTGTGTACTGCTCCTTCCATGGTTAGCTGGATGGGGTGGAAGAGGGTGGGTGTTAACTGGGGAGGGAAGACAGGGTGAGAATAAATAGTAAACAAAAGTATGTACATAGTGGCCCGATCTCGGTGCAAGGCGTCGTAATACAACGCCGTGGGGGGCATGGGATCGGAGACGGTGGAAAGGCATTGGCCTGAGCAGGCTAATGGTGATTGGTACTACATGCACAACTTAATAACAACATTAAACAGAATGAGATCATATGTGGTCTTTTAATATGATTCGTATTGGAGACATAGAGCACCAATGTTTAAACATAGTGGGATAACCTTATGAGACCCCAACGGGGGAGAGGGATGTAGATCAACGGTGTCCTATTGCAACACCGGGGTTTCTTAGCACAACAGGAATAACCATAAACCAGTGTTAGGGGGAAGATTACCATCATAGTATATGTGGTAAGTCTGTTGGTTACCTCGGAGTCTCAACCCATAAGTCCTTTTATAAATTCAAGAATGGGAAGGGTATATAGTACGGCTTTGCGCCCGGCTATATAATAGGTAAAATGTCATCTAAGCTCAGCTCTGACAGGTATGGTAAATGTCAGAGCTAGGGGCTGATGATAGGGCGTTTCATGTGGGATCTGCACGTCGTTAAAGAAGATGCTCCTACTGACCGACCCACGTTTAGGCATATTGTGGGTTGCTAAAAGTAGAGGGCATCTTGTATACGAAAATAGTACTGCAAACGTGCAAATTGCTAAATGTGGAGAGATGCTGGTACGTATTAACAGCGCATAGACAATGTGGGCAATTATTATGCGCTCGGGTATAGTTGTGGGGAGTGCAGGGCGTAGTATATGTCGCTACGCACCGGGCGAATATATCCCACGGCTAAAACAGGACTGTACTCAAAGGGTGCAGCTCCCAAGCTGGTAAATCAACCGGACGTGCCAGTATGGGTGAAATATAGGGTATAGCAGTTTGGTTATAACCAACAGGTTAGAAACCATGTGTGCAGACATTATTCGCACGGGTGTGTCGGTTAGTGTGGGCAAAACATATTACTACATGTATAGTAAAAAGCCTAGTGGTCAGGTGGTGTTCAATCATGGAAATCTGTCAGGTAGAATGTAAAGCGACATCCCCTGTGCTACCATTAAGCAGTGTGGGACAGCAATTGTCGACCTTTTAGGGTAAGTACATCATGGCGTTACCAGCACACCCAACAGTCAGTGAAGGCAAGTACAAATACAATGTAACGGTAAAAAAAAAAAAAGTTTGTATACTACAAATATGTCACTAATAGGACCGTAGGTGCCTGTGGAGCTAATACGGTTCAGTCATAGAAATAGTGATAGAATAGCCATAGAAATAGTAATTAGTCAATAGTTAGGCATCAATTATATAGCGCCGCCGGAGCGGGAATACTTGCGGTAGGTCGTTAATTAGCGATGTGCCAGTCTTTATCCACTCTTCGTGGTGGTTTCGGGGCTTGTACTTCACCTGCGATGGGTAAATTCCACTGGCGTAGTAGACTCAAGCCGTCTTCTACTGTATGGATGACTGTCGTAGTCCCATTTCTGGACACAATCAAACAGATAGGGAAGCCCCAGCGGTACAGAATGCAGTTGCCACGGAATGATTCTGTCACCTTCTGAAAGGTCTTACGTTGCTTTAAGGTGGCTGCGGAGAGGTCCGAGAACATCTTAATTCCGGAGTATTCCTCTGGAAGATCCTTCGCAGTTCTGCCTCTTTTCATTAGCAAGTCTTTTACGTGAAAATAGTGTGCTTTCAGCCGCACATCTCTTGGCAAGGAGGCTGCAATTTGTTGGGGTTTCGGAATGACATGTCTGTGGGAATCTCAGGGATCAGGAGTTTGAAAAAGCCATGTACGTGGCTGAGGAGGTCCGCAGGGAGAACTGTCTCTGGTATTCCCCTCAACCTGATGTTGCTCCTTCTAGATCTATCCTCGAGATCCATAAGCTTTGCCTCACATTGTTGTAGTTGGTCGGTGAGAGATTTGATCTGTTCTGTGGACGCATTATGGGCATCAACCTGGCGTATAGGTGTCTGGGGTGCAGACTACCTACCTGCTTACCCCACAGTGTCCACAGTGTTCCATGGCAGCGGGTTCCACCTGTGTGTAGCCCCACCCCTCTTCTCCCTCAACAAATTTAACCCCACCACTGCCTTACCAGCTAGTCTGGCCAAAAAGAATAAAATGCTTCCTTCAGGTGCAGCGCGGTTACGCTGCATAGTGCGACCGTGACCTGCATTATATGAGTGCTCTGTGCACTCCCTGACACCTCTCACCCCGGGAGTGTGTGAGCTGTATCAACAACATGGTGCCCCCTGCTGCTATTGCGCTCTGTGCGACTGCACAGCTCGCACACCCCTTATGCCAGCCCTACATATGAGACAAATATATTTGAAGTATATTTCCATTGATAATTTCCATTTTTTTTACACCTTGGTGATCCCTGCTTCACAAGGGTATGAGGATATAGGGTATGATGATATAAGGTATCACAGATGAAATTCCCTTAGTCATTCATGAAAATACCAAGGAGCTTCGGTGTGTGAAAAGACCAAGGAGCTTCGGTGTGTGGTAAAAGTTTATTGAGATGCGCAAAATGGGACATGGCTGTAAGAAAATAGCAAAAACATTGAAAATGCTCATTTCCATCAGGGCAATAATCAAGGAGTTGCAGTCAACTGAAAATTTTATGAATCAACCTAGAAGAGGACTTGTGTCTATATTGTGAAGAGGATCATCAGAGGGACCAAAAATGTTACAAGGTCACAGCTGGAGAATTGCAGAAGTTAGTTGCATTTTGGGGTCAGAAAGTGAAGAATTCTTGCTTCAGTAATTTTCCTTTATGTCATGCCATGGACTTCTAATCAGTTTGGAACGCTCTGTATTTCTCCTCGTCCCCAAACCAGCTGGTGAGGAGCCCCAATGAATGAGACAAAGCAATGTAAGGTTCAAGGTGGCTTCTAACATTTAATAGGCTGTGTAACAGGTTATATTCAAGAGGAACAGGGGTGGTCTTATAAACATTATCCAATAATAATAATAATATCATTCATCACTCTTATCTCAACATATCCTACAGCTAGCTTGCAGGTGTAATGAGGGAGTACTCATTATAGTTTCAGTTTAACTACGCAGCTGAAATAAAAAGTTACGCACTTATAAAATAGATATGTTACTACGCAGTTAAAATTACAGAAATAGAAAACAGGAAATAAGACCAACGCTCTGAGAAAGGAAAGTTTATAGCTCTGTCTAGGGGTATATTCACTAAGCATTGTATATAGACAAAGTATTATTCCCAATAGCTGACATGCTCCAAGTTATCCAATTTTAAACAGACTGGACATCCGGTCATCTGTAGCTTGAGCCTTCGGTCACTATGCATTGTATATAGGCAAAGTGTATTATTCCCAACAGTCTCCAAAACTACAAGCTGACATTAACCTACATCACCACAAGTTGTTTGGAAGGGTTTTAAGAAAAAACAAAACAAAAAAAAAACCTCTACTCTGATCCAAAAACAAACTCAAGCATTTTCAGTTTACCACACAGTACTGTAACTTTAAATGGGATCAGATGAAACCAAAATACAGCTTATTGGCATTAAACATCAGAGGTGGGTTTGGAGCACAAAGAAAATAACCTAATGCCCACAGTTGAATATGGTTGTGGCTCTTTAATGTTTTGGGGCTGTTTTTCTGCCAGAAGACCTGGACATTGTGTTAGGATTTATGGTTGACTGCCTCTGCCAGAAAGTTTAAAATGGGCCATGGTTTAATTTTCCAGCAGAATAATGATCCACAAACATACATCAAAACAACAGAGTCAATCTCGAAAACTTGAAGGATCTGGAGAGATTCTGTATGAAGAAATGGTCTCAGATCTCTTGCAATTTATTTTTCAACCTAATCAGGCATTAGAGGAGAAGACTCAGAGACGTTACTTTGGCAAAGGGAGGAAGCACAAAGTCCTGACTTTAATGGGTGCTAATTATTGTGCCACACATTTATTTAACAAATGTTTTATTTTTTTTAATATACCGGTATTTTGTTTGCAATTGTTTGATATCAATGAGAGCAGAATATTTTTGAATAAAGATCAAAAAGTCAAACAATAAAGATAATCTTTCACAGTTTTCTTTGCTTATATTTACCAAGGGTGTAAATGCTGCACTGACCTACTTATCTTTATGAATACACAAATATGTCCCGTCTAGGCCTCTACTCTCTGCTTGAGACCTACGTCTAACCTTTGTTCGTACTTCTCCCCCTGATGCTCGCCTTAAAGACTTCTTTAGGGCTGCACCATTCCTATGGTTAGACTTTTACCCTTTTACCCTGTTAGACTTTTACCCAATCTCCACTCCTTCAAAAAGTCTTTGAAAATGTACTTCTTTTGGAAATCATACCAATTTAACTGTGAACAGTTTTCTCTCCCCGCACCCAGATTCCTCTCCTGCAACTGTTATCAAAACACTAAGCCATCAATGAATACCATCCTTGCAACCTACTTTTCTACCCTACCTTTATTTTTGTGTCACTATACCCCACTCCCTCTGTTCCTGTGTGTCCAACTTGTCTGGTTACAAATACGTGTCTGTTAGTCCACCCATAATACAGCGCTACAGAATTTGTTGGCGCTTTATAAATAATTAGTATAGGGCACTGTAAGTAACCTTGGAACAGATCATTCAATTAGACACCAATGTCGATAGCTACAGATCTCCAGAAAGCTGTTTCCTTGTCCATAAATGCCCTCCCCACTTTACTGATGGTGTCATAATGAGATGTTCATTCACAAATCATGAGTTTGAGAAAACATCATTCTGAATGATACATATCTGTAGTTCACAATCCTTTCATGTTGTCACGATTCTGGGAACCTAACACGCTAACAGGTCACAGAGAGGAAAAGGTGCAGTACCGGTCCTTAGAATGGCCGGGTTAAGCACACCAAGAATAGTCAGGAGACAAGCCAAGTAAGGGGAGCCAGAAAACAGGATGCGCGGTCTCCCAGCGTGCAGCGTTATACACATGACACATGTGAGATCAGCACACAAATGACAGTGTGTCAGGAGGGGGCTGTGGCCCAACACGCAGAATCAAGTCCACTAGAAAAACGTATTACCAGTCCTTAGAATGGTCGGACTTAACATAGAAAGAATAGTCAGAAACAAGCTGAAGTCAGGAGCACAGACAGGAGCAAAAACGTGAAGACAAAGCCAAAAGGTCAGGGATGCCAGAAATACAGATAATCAGAATAAGCCAAGATCAAAAACCAGGAATCAATAAACAAAACATGCTCTCGGATAACCAAATAAGTGGAAACCACGACAGGGCAAGGAAGAAATAAAGAGACGGGCTTATATAGCCCTTCCCATTCATTCATTGGTGGACAGGGGTCACCTGACTCCAGAATGTGCGCTCTTTGTTTGGCCGCACATGCACATCTGCGTGACCTTTACTGCGTGACCTCTTTTACAGTGGCCGGTGTCCATAGGAACGCTGCGCTCACTGGGGATGGACGCGCCGGCGGATCTGGTTGTAATCCGCCGCAACTTAAGTCTTGTTTAATTTTTAATTGACCGCACCTTATCAGGAAAGCGGGCATGGAAAGAGTGGCGAAGACAACCCACCTGGACGTCCAACGCGGGAACCCAGTAGCGTTTCGAAAAACCAGATCCCTTCCAATCTACCAGGTATTGCAAAGAACCACGAGTCAGCCGTGAGTCCAAAATAGAACGGATTTTGTACTCCTCCTGACCCCCAACCACCAAAGGAGAAGGAGGAATAGAAGGAGAGGTATAACGATCACACACGAGTGGTTTGAGCAAAGACACATGGAAAGTATGAGGGATACGGAGTCCGGCAGGAAGGTCAAGCACATAAGATATAGGGTTAATTCTACATAAGACACAGAAAGGTCTAATATATATATATATATATATATATATATATATATATAGTAGGCACTTTGAGCTTGATGTATCTTGTGGAGCGCCATACCCTGTCACTGACCTGATATGAGGGTGTAGCACCCCGCCTTCTATCAGCATGCAGCTTGAAACAAGAAGCTGCAGCATCCAAGGCGGAATGCACCTGATCCCATGCATTTTTCATGGAGGCAAAGTTCTCATCCAGGGCAGGAATAAACTGTATTAGTGAATTCAGAAGGCAAGACAGCAGGATGGAGACCATAAGTCGCATAGAATGGACTAAGGCCAGATGAGTCATAAGTAGCGTTATTCCTTGTAAATTCAGACCAAGGTAATAGGTCATACCAGTCATTCTGGGCATTGTTAATAAAACATCTCAGGTACCTCTATATAGACTGGTTAGCTCTCTCAGCAGCACCATTAGTTTGTGGATGGTAAGAAGATGAAAAGAACAATTTTATGCCCAGTTGCTTACAAAAGGCCCTCCAGAGCTTGGAAATAAACTGTGTGCCACTGTTGAAGACAATATTTTGAGGTATACCACTCAACCGAACTATCTCTTTGATGAACACAAAAGCTAGATGTATGGTGTTATAGCCATTAGATACAGATAACTATGAAATCCATAGATATGAGACCACTTAATAAGTGATAGAGGCAGAGGTTGTAATAACCCACATTTTAACTGATGTGGATCTTTGGAGACAGCACATGTTTGGCAAGCATTAACAAATGCGATAACATAGCTTCTGAGAGAGGGCCACTAGAACTGTCTACTAATAGCGGATATAGTTTTGCATATACCAGGACGACCAGCCGTTACATTATCATGGAACAAGTCAAGTATATAGCCTTTCTTTCTGAAGCAGGAATGAATAAGGTAACTGAAGGTTTAGTACTTTTGTGCCTGAGTTTGAGCCTCTATTATGACACCAAGCAGAGGTGTAGATAAAGAAAGGACTGTCGAGGCCACAATAGTATTCTCTAGCTCCTGGCCCTCCTCCATTTCATATTGCCTGGATAGGGCATCTGCCTTGATGTTTCTGGTACCAGGTCTATATGTTATAATGAAGTTAAAATGAGACAGAAACAAAGACCATCTAGCCTGTCTGGAAGACATTCTTTTAGACTCCCCAATGTATTCTAGGTTTTTGTGGTCTGTTATGATAATCAGGGGTATTTTGGATCCTTCCACAAGATGTCTGCATTTTTTTAATGCTAAAAGTATAGCTAGCAATTCTCTATTCTGTATGTCATAGTTCCTCTCTGCCGGCGATAACTTCTTAGAAAAGAAGCCGCGGGGGTGTAGCGGTTTATCATGACTTTCTCTCTGTGAATGGATGGCACCAACCCCGTTTCAGAGGCATCAACCTCTAGCAGAAACGGTTTGCTAGGATCAGGATAAGAAAGGATAGGAGCTGATACGAACAAGGCTTTAAGATTAGTTATCGGGGCTATTACCATGGAAAATCCCTTAACAAATCACCGGTAATAATTGGCAAAACTGATAAACCTTTGTATAGCCTTTAAACCGTGAGGGAAAGGCCATTTGAACTCTGCCTCTAGTTTCTTAGGATCCATCTCAAAACCAGAAGTGGATATAGTGGATATAGTATAACCAAGTAACTGCACTTCCTTTTGGTCAAAAATAAACTTTTTGGGGGCGTGGCTGGATGCGGAGGAAAATGGCTGCATGGGTCTTTAGCTCTGCACCACGAGCTAGGCGAAACTGACTAACTTTGGGATTCCTGCGGGACCTACGACGCCAATTTCAACATGTCACAACCCAAAACCCGTCGGCACCAAGACAAGCCCGACAAATTTAACTTTTTCGCCCAAAAAAAGGTAGCGGCCCTGGCAAGACAAACCGCGATAGCGGATTCCCAAGATGGCGCTGAACTCTCTGGGGGTAGCAGCCTGTGGTCGGAGATGGACTCGCCGCGAGACGGAGAACCGCTCACGACTGCTCTTTTGAAGCAAGCTCTGGATGAGCAATCTCAACGGCTGATCTCAATCTGGCAATCTAGTGTCGCGGAATTAAAGCATGACCTGCAGGACATTGGATCCCGCACAACACACGTGGAGGCCAAAATGGAGGATCTGGGACTGCAGTGCCCCTGCATCCCCAGCCAGCACATAATGGAAACAGGTACCTGTGTGTCTGTGTGAGAGAGACTGTCGTAATTGTATGTGTCAGAGAGAGACTGTCTTTAACTGTGTGAGAGAGAGAGAGAGACTGTAACTGTGTGTGTGTGTGTGTGAAAGTAAGGGACTCTCTGTAACTGTGTTAGAGAGTCTGCCAGTGTGTGTGTGTGTGTGTGTGTGTGTTCGAAAGACTGTCTGTAACTTTGCCTACTTGTACCTGTGTGTGAGACTGTCTGTCACTGTGTGTGTGATTGCCAATAACTGTGTGTTTAACTATTTACACCTGTAACTGTGTGACTATGTGCCTGGGACTTTGTGCATGTAGCTGTATTTGACAGTGTGTGTGTAGAATTGTGTGCATCTGATCATTATACACATATCCCACACAGACATCACGCCTCTCACACACATTTATTAAATCCCCTATATAAACACTACACCGCCTTACATACTTTATACATAAATAAGGGGGCGCTATGATGATTTTTTGCACAGGGTGGCTTAAGGCCCTGCTCATATGAATTCATAACAAAGTTAGCACTGGGTTTCTTGTACTTGCTAGGTAGTCAGTTTGGAACTATCTAAACCAAAAGTCTCTCCTTTAAGGTTGTGAATGGTGAAGACAAATCTTAGTCAGCAGGTAATCCACATTATCCACATATGTATCTAATGACTGTGTACCACAACAAAGTCCATATACAGATTTGACACAATGAGCAACAGTTCTCCTCCAATAAATACTCCTTCTATCAAGGTTAATCATGCAATAAGTATTTATTATTTAAGGTAAAACATAATTAATTTTTTTCTTTTTTTAATTGTTTAATTACTTGCAACATGTAATATAATATGAAACCTCTAACATTAATCTCAAAGACATACTAGTGGAATGATTCATTTAGATTTAATTTTCCTGTCATTTCTTGGCATCCTAAATTTGTTCTGCTAATAAACGGGTTGGCGACTTATTCATTATGAGGTGCCTTTGCACGGAACTCACGGATGCCGACCAAAACAGGCTTGGGAGAACTGATTATGTTCTCCCTAAAAGCTTTCCTGACATAGGTCACAGTATGACACTAATTGCTGCAGTACCTGATTTAGAGGTGAGCGGTAGTCCTTAATCCACTCATGGCAGCACTGGGAGAAAGTGATCTCAATTATCTTCCTCCCAGCACTTGTGAGGAGATCTGCCTACTGAAACCACAAACCTTGCCCTGTACCTGACCCTCAATGTACCCCAAGGAAGCCACCTTCCTACTGCTGAATGGTAAAAAGGAGGGAGGTTAAAAACAGCAGCATTGCCAATGTGTGGTTGTATAACAGTATGTGTTTGATTCTGAAGGTTATAGAATGGAATATTCAAAACAGAATATAGAAAGGTTCACATGTGAATAGACTCATTAGAAAATGCTAGTGCAGCAGTCTAAATTAAGATGGGCTATGAGAAGCAATAGATTGTCATGTGACAAGGTGACCCCACACGAGGTGAAGGGGTGGTGTTAGCACAGCATTTTTTGTTGAATGGGGGTGTTTTAGCATAGCATTGTTTTACTTGACTTGACTTTCCAAAAGAACAAGATGACTATGTGGCTGTCATCCAGTTTCTTAATATATGTGTGATGGCTTTATAAAGCTATAATGGGAGGATATACCAGGTCGCTAAACCAGGTGCTTTCCAAAGAAAAGGCCATAGCACTTTACAAAGAAAAAAAACTTGACATAGGCTGAATGATTCCTTATCTTGCATAAACCTAGTGGTTTTACCACTAAATACTCTATTGGATAAAAGAGAAATGGTAGTCTGACAGGGTTATTCACTAAAGTTAGAATTCAAAGTGAAGTTCACATTTAAAGGAATACTATAGTGCCAGGAATACAAAGCTGTGTTCCTGGCACTATCGCTCACCCTGCCTCCAATCCCCCCCTTTATTTACTCACCTTTTCCAAGCGTTGATGTCAGTCGGCGCTGGGTCCTGGCTCTGACCCCTCAGATGGCCCACAATGAGAAAAATCTGATGCTGGAGGTCCTCATGCAGAGTGTGAGGATGTCCAGCATCAGATACTGGACCAAAGGTCTGTTTCGATTCAGGAAACCCTCTAGAGGCTGTCTGGTAGACAGCCATTGAGGGCAAACTTAGAGATGCAATGTAAACATTGCAGTATCTCTCTGGTACTAAGTCCAAAAGGGACACTGCACCCAGACCACTTCATTTAGCTGGTCGGGGTGCCTACAGTGTCCCTTTAAAGTAAAAGTGGCTGAAATGAAAGACATTTTTTTTTTCTAAGCTATGTTTTCAATTCGGCTCCTCTGGCCTTAAATTTAAAATTCACTTTGCATTCACTTTAGTGAATAGACCTGTTAAATAGGGCTGCATTAATCAACTTTCTCAGTTACAATAAAATTAAATCCAGTGAAAAAGGTCACGTGACTGATGTCATAGGAAAGTTATTTTCAAAATTGCACTTGGCTATTCAAACATTGAAGGTCCTCTTAAATTACTAGATATTTGTAAAATAATAAGAGAGCGTAAGCACTTAATAACAGATGGGGCAGCAACCCTTTAAGGGAATTCCTCAAAAATCCTTAGAGTACAACAAAAAACAGACATCCCTTATCTCTGTTTTTTACTATATATGTGTGTATATACACTGAACAAAATTATAAACGCAACACTTGTTTATGCCTCCATTTTTCATGAGCTAAACTCAAAGATCTAAGACTTTTTTTCTATGTACACAAAAGGCCTGTTTCTCTCAAATATTTTTCACAAAGCTGTTAGTGAGCACTTCTCCTTGCCGAGATAATCCATACACCTCACAGGTGTGGCATATCAAGATGCTGATTAGACAGTGGGATTATTGCAAAGGTGTGCCTAATGCCTGCCACAATAAAAGGCCACTCTAAAATGTGCAGTTTAATCACACAGCATAATGCCACAGATGTTGCAAGCTTTGAGGGAGCGTGCAATAGGCATGCGGACTGCAGGAATGTCTACCAGAGCTGTTGCCCGTGAATTGAATGTTCATTTCTCTACCATAAGCCATCTCCAAAGGCATTTCAGAATATTTGGCAGTACATCCAACTGGCCTCACAACCGCAGACCACGTGTAACCACACCAGCCCAGGATCTCCACATCCTGTATCTTTACCTCCAATATCGTCTGAGACCAGCCACATGGACAGCTGCTGCAACAATTTGTTTGCATCTCAGGGAAGCTCATCTGCATGCTCGTCGTCCTCTTTGGGGTCTCGACCTGACTGCAGTTTGTCATCGTAACCGACTTCAGTGGGCAAATGCTCACATTCACATAAAATCAAGATTGGAAGTTAAGGAGAGAGAGAAAGACCCTTATACAGTATAAAGAGAAAAAGGATGATGAACTAAGTAAAACCCCATTCATATGTAACTTTAGTTCAGATAATTATAAAGTAAGAAAGATTGTATCAAAATATTGGCCTATTCTCCTTGAAGACCCTACCCTTAAAATCTTCTTGCCTGATAAACCCTGTTTTATACACAGGGGAGTTAAAAATGTAAAACATTCTTTAACCTCAAGTTATATACGGTAAAAGAAAAACCTAAGACCAATCCTACTTTCCTGAACACAGAAAATGGGTTTTATGGATGCGGACAATGTCTAGCATGCAAAAGAACTAATAATAAAAAAAAAAAACAAGTAAAGTTTAAATCAAATGAAGGTACGGAATATCAAAAAATCGAATTTACCTTATACAGTGTCCCTGCGGGTCACTGTATAACTAAAGATTGAAGAGGAGGACATTTTAGTTTAAAATTAAGTAAAAAAAAAAATGGAATGGATATTCAAACTCAATAGTCTCATTCCGAATGGTCTAAATTCAGACTTTGAAATGTGTCATTTTCTCAAATAGCCTTTTAATGATACCTTTTTGTGATTTTTAATATTAATTTTAATGGAATTATAATATTAGTACAGGTTATGTTCTGATATCACTTTGAGGTTTTATATATATATTCATATCTAGGCATAGTGCTTATAATAAATTAATTAACCTTTCCATTTTCTATTTAGAATTATATTGCTATATATTATAGTATTATTTATTTATTATATTACTAAAAGGTGTTTATATGATAATGATTCATTCTTGTAAATTTTTTAATGAATTATAGAAAGCTCGATTACATTCATATAGAAATCATGTCACATATTACTTTTATTTTTTTATATTGTGTCAAAATTAAGAGCACATAGATGTTTTAAAGGTTATTTTAAAGTCTTATTTAAGACATTTCTGTAATGATTAATTGATTATTATAATGCTTTTCCGTTTTATGTAACATAAAATGATCGTGGAACATGATCATGGACTAAACAAACGCCGAAATCCACAGTGGAATGCACTGTGGAACGCATAGCCGAAACCAGAAGTGATGTATCGTTATACAAGGCAGAATTTAATTGATCAAAAGGAGGCTTGTAACGCAGGGTATCTCCGTTACTATGGAGAAAACCCGCGAACACACAAGACTACACAGCTGATTCTCCTATCAACAAGGATACTTAAAGCAGGAAAAGGGTCCACAGGAACAACATGAAATAAAACATTTTCCAGCTGAAGAAGCCCTTTGGCAAAACGCGTTCTGGAGGAAAGAAGTGAGCACAGAGACTTTTTATTTTGGACTTTAGCCGAATAAGTGTTATATTTTTAAAAAAAATATGCTACATAATGCATTTTTATAGAGTTAATAAAATATTTTTTTTATATACACTTACAGCATTTTTTCCTGCTTACCTAAAGGAGTGTGGTCCTTAACCACATATACGAAGTGAAGTGAGCCTAATTACCGGCTCTGGGTTTGTGAGTAAAGATTCACTATTTTATACTATTCTTATAACAAAGACAATATTACACTATATGCCCCTTTCTATGCTTATTTAGGATTGGACCACTGGATAACAAAGAAGGGAAAGGGTCGCCTTAACGGACCCCAAGGCACAAGAATCTGAGCTAGCTCAGAAAAGTGTGAGTTGTCATTTGTCATTTTCACTGTACAGGGCAGATGGCAGAAAGCATGTATGAGCGGTTTGCTGATGTCAACGTTGTGGATCAAGTGGCCCATGGTCGTGGTGTTATGGTATGAGCAGGCGTATGTTATGGACAATGAACACAGGTGCATTTTATTGATGGTATTTTGAATGCACAAAGATACCCCGATGAGATCCTGAAGCCCATTGTGATAATGCACGGCCCCATGTTGCAAGGATTTGTACACAATTCCTGGAAGCTGAAAGCATCCCAGTTCTTACATGGCCAGCATACTCACTGGACATGTCACCCATTGAGCATGTTTGGGATGCTCTGCATCTGCGTATGCAACAGCATGTTCCAGGTCCTGCCAATATCCAGCAACTTCACACAGCCATTGTAGAGGAGTGGACCAACATTCCACAGGCCACAATCAACAACCTGATCAACTCTATGCGAAGGAGATGTGTTGCACTGCGTGAGGCAAATGATGGTCACACCAGATACTGACTGGTTTTCAAACTCCCTGGACCATCACAATACAGTAAAACTGCACATTTTAGAATGGCCTTTTAATGTGGTGTGTTTTGTGGGTGTTGTATACGCCGATCCAGAGCATCCCAAACATGCTCAATGGGAGACATGTCTGGTGAGTAGGCTGACTGACAGGGTTAAAAATTAAATACATGACTAGTGTAAAAGAGCAGCTTATTTTTGAAATAGTCTAGCTACATCACCACATTTTAGAGTGGCCTTTTATTGTGGCCAGCCTAAGACACACCTTTGCAAAAATCATGCTGTCTAATCAGCATCTTGATATGCAATACCTGTGAGGTGGATGGATTATCTCAGAAGAGGAGAAGTGCTCACTAACACAGATTTAGACAGATTTGTAAACAATATTTAAGAGAAATAGGTCTTTTGTGTACATAGAAAAAAGTCTTCGATCTTTCAGTTCAGCTCATGAAAAATGGGGGCTAAAACAAGTGTTGCATTTATAATTTTGTTCAGTGTATAAATGGGAATAGAAAAACATAATGCAAATATGTAAATAAAAAGCTGTGAGAAAAAAATTATATGTGTATGAGTATAATCTGATATCTTAAAACCATGAAAATAAATATTAAATACAATATAACTATTTAAAAATATACAAAGTATAGAATATATAAATCTATATTGGACAAACAGATTTGAAATTATTATTTCAAGACATTTTCTATAGGGGAGTAAAGGATCTCAGTCCTTATTATTAGATAACCTTTTCAGGCTATCAGTGGCTACCATTGAAAGGAAATTTGGTTATCATTATAGATACTTGGATTTACATAAAGTTTCAATCAAAGAAATTGGGAATTATTCTGCATGACTATAGCAGGTGATTTTAATATGACTATAAGTCAATATTACGCTTCCCCATACTTTTATTTAGTATGAAATAAAACATGTGCAATTAGCTTCATAAAAAACGGTATTCTTGAAAAGACACACTTATATTGCCAGTTATATGCAGTGGTATAATCCCCACTCTGGGGTATGCATAGGCGTGCGCAGCCTATTGCATTAGGGTGTGCACCCTAAAGCACAAACACATGACGCGTGTATATGTATGTATGTATGTATATATATATATATATATATATATATATATATATATATATATATATATATATATATATATACACACACACACATACATACACACACTGCTGTGTGTGTGTGCGCTGTGTGAGGGTGGTGTAAGGGTGCTGTGTGTGTAAGGGTGCTGTGTGTGAGGGTGCTGTTAGTGTGATGTGTGTGTGAGGGTGCTGGTAGTGTGCTGTGTGTGAGGGTGCTGGAAGTGTGCGGTGTGTGTTTGTTAGGGTCCACAGCAGTGTGTGTATGTATGTGTGCTGTGTGAGGGTGCTGTGTGTGTGAGGGTGATGTTTGTGTGATTTGTGTGTGTGAGGTTGCTGTGTGTGTTTGTTAGGGTCCTGTTAGTGTGCTGTGTGAGGGTGCTGTGTGTGTGAGGGTGATGTTTGTGTGATGTGTGTGTGTGAGGGTGCTGTTTGTGTGTTGTGTGTGTGAAGGTGCCTGTGTGTGTGTGTGTGTTGTGAGGGTGCTGTGTGTGAGGGTGCTGTGTGTTGGTAAGGGTGCTGTGTGTGTGTGTGTGTGAGTGAGGCTGCTGTTAGTGTACTTTGTGTGTGAGGGTGCTGTGTGTGTGAGGGTGCTGTGTGTGTGGGTGCTGTATGTGGGTGGGTGCTGTGTGTTTGTGAGGGTGCTGTGTGTGTGTGAGGGTGTTGTGTGTGTGTGTGTGGGGGTGCTGTTTGTGTGCTGTGTGTGTGACGGTGCTGTATATGTGTGGGTGCTGTATGTGTAAGGGTGCTGTGTGTGTAAGGGTGCTGTGTGTGGGCTGTATGTGTGTGGGTGTTGTATGTGTGTGAGGGTGCTGTATGTGTGTGTGTGCTGTATGTTTGGGTGATTGTGGGGGTGGAGGTGGGGGGACCTGTTAGTTAAGACCCCCCTGCCTTCTTACCTTATGTAGGGGGAGGGACCGTGCTGCTGCAATCCCTGGTGGTCCAGTGGAGAGTGAACTCTAGCCTGCGGGGCTAGAGTTCACTCTTGCGAGATCTGAGCGTTGCCGCGCAATCAGATCTCGCGAGAGGAACCCGGCGGAGCTGCTGGTAAGATCTCCCCGGGTCCTCTCCCTGCTGCTGTGGGCCGGTGAGGGAGATCTACGGTCTCAATCCATAGGTGTGCCGCGGGGATTAGGGTGTGCCCAGGCACACCCGACACACCCCGTGCGCACACCTATGGGGGTATGTGAGAGGTGAAGGTCCTATCCATATGGATATGTAACAAGAAGATAGAACAATATGGTACACACTGCTGTGTGAAACTATAAACACAGTGGAAAATGTATTTACATTTAGTTCAGCAAATATGGTTTGCTCAATACTCGAAGTGTAGGTGGTATTAAAGCCCACCAAAGAAAGAGGGTCTAAAAGGTAAGTAGCAGCACAGGAGGAGCCAAAGTACTGTAGTTTTTATTAATACAGTCATGGAAAAGGAAAGTACATCCTCTTTGAATTGTATGGTTTTATATATCAGAACCTAATGACAATCATCTGTTCCTTAGCAGGTCTTAAAATGAACTAAATACAACCTCAGATGAACAACACACTACATATTACACTGTGTCATTATTATAACAAAAGTTAAGTCATAATGGAGAAGCCATGTGTGTAAAGCTAAGTATTATTACATAGTTACATAGTTACATAGTTGCATAGCTGAAAAGAGACTTGCGTCCATTAAGTTCAGTCTTCCTCACATATGTTTTTGCTGTTGATCCAAAAGAAGGCAAAAAACACAGTCTGAAGCGCTTCCAATTTTGCAACAAACTAGGAAAAAAATCTGTCTTGACCCCAAAATAGCAGTCAGATGTCTCCTTGGATCAAGCAGCTATTACCCCACTAATTAGAAATTATATCCCTGTATGTTATGTTTTTGCAAGTATTTATCCAATTGCAGTTTAAAAATCTGTATAGACTCTGACAAAACCACCTCTTCAGGCAGAGAATTCCATATCCTTATTGCTCTTATTGTAAAAAAAACTTTTCTTTGCCTTAGATTATATTTTGATGTTTTCTTTTTAATTTAATTTTTTATTTTTACAGCTATTATATAGCTTGTTATCCCTTTCCTACTCAGTCATGAAAGAGGTTTTATGTATACATATTTTTTTTTATTTACACTAGCAATTTTCCACTGTCAAATGAGCTACACCCACACCAATTGTTTTGCATTTCATACATAACCCAATTTTTATAATGGCAATAAATTATATTTATGCATGTTTATGACTCTCAGAGATCTATCATAATGTAAAGAGATTAAATTAATACTCATCTTCAATGTTTTTATTTGTATATAACCTTCAAAACTTATTTTTGTATGTTTTAGAGAACCTACTGAGAATTTGTATGTTTCGGAAGTATACAGAAAAGCAGTTTATGTGGAGTACATGGATGCTACTTTCACAAAGACTCGGCCACAATCAAACGTGACAGGTATGATCAGAGTTTAAAAACAATAAATTAAATGAATTTAAACACAATCTTAAGCAATTTCTTTTCTTTTTTTACACCAGTATGCAGTGTACAAACAGAGTGAAAAATGGACATAACAAAGCAAGTTATTAAACGCTAATACATCAAAAACTAGGCTCTGGTGTGGATGACCTTAGGATCTTTTAAGGGTGATCCAAATCCCTCTGTGGGTGGTCTGGATGCCTGGATCCCTGATCTGGATACTTGGTCTGGATATTCTGTAGTAGTCTCCTCCCAGTCGTAAATAGCAGGAAACCCAATAAAGTATAAAATGAACATTTATTGAAAATACAAATACACAGATAAAAATAAATGTAAATAAAATCTATTTAGGTTAAAATGTTGCCAAAACGCATTTCACCTAGCGTGACTTCTTCAGTTGGCTTTGTTGATCTTCATACGTCCATCCAGGTCTTTATATGCTGTTTAAATAACCATTTGCAGTCTTTTTGTTCGTTGGAACGCAGCCTGCTTTCCACTCATTCACCGGCGTTTCACTTCCGGGTTCTGGTCACGTGGATGCGTTCCATTCGAGTAACAGCGCACGTCTCTTCTGATCTAATGTGTACTCTGTCTGTATGGAACGCACTTTGCGTTCTACCAGGTCCATTAGTGCAACAAAAAGAAAGTCTCTCTATTAATGTAACAGAAGAAAGTTCTTCTACACCTCAGTGTAGTGTTCAGTCCATAAGAATAATACACATGTAGATTGATAGTCTTATATTTGAAAAATAAATAGGTAGATAAACAGTTAAATGCATCAAATATATAATGATGTCATTTTGCATATTTTAAATGACAGTGTAATCAGAGTGTAACCACAAAATTCCATATTAAAAAAAGACCAATATTTAAAAGTTACAGTGCACCTTCATATATATTACATAGTGATGTCCCGAACTGTTCGCTGGTGAATAGTTTCTGGCGAACATCGCTTGTTCGCGTTCGCCACGGATGGCGAACACATGCGCTGTTGGTCCGCCCCCTATTCGTCATCATTGAGTAAACTTTGACCCTGTACCTCACAGTCAGCAGACACATTCCAGCCAATCAGCAGCAGACCCTCCCTCCCACCTCCTGGACAGCATCCATTTTACATTCATTGTGAAGCTGCATTCTTAGTGAGAGTAGGGACAGTGTAGCTGCTGCTAATTTGATAGGGAAATTGATAGCTAAGCTAGTGTATTCAGTGTCCACTACAGTCCTGAAGGACAAATCTGATCTCTGCTGTAAGGACAGCACCCCAAAAAGCCCTTTTTAGGGCTAGAACATCAGTCTGCTTTTTTTTTTCTGTATAATGTAATTGCAGTTGCCTGCCTGCCAGCCTGTGTGTCAGGCTCACAGCATATACTGTGACAACTCACTCACTGGTGTCACAATAGCTTGCTGGTGTCACAATAGCTTTTGACTGTAATAGATTGAATAGCAGTTAGTTGTCTGCCAGCGTGTGTGTCAGGCTCACAGCGTATACTGTGCCCACTTGCCCAGTGCCACCACTCATATCTGGTGTCACAATAGCTTGCATTTAACAAAAAAAAACTTTTTGGACTGTAATATAATAGCAGTCAGTTTCCTTCACTAGTGTGCGTTTCAGGGCCTGCCAGGGCACAGTGTCACACCAGTGCAACTCATATCTGGTGTAACAGTAGTGTACATGTAAAAAAAAAAAAAATACAATTTTGACTGTAATAGATTGAATAGCAGTTAGTTGTCTGCCAGCGTGTGTGTCAGGCTCACAGCGTATACTGTGCCCACTGGCCAAGTGCCACCACTCACTCACTGGTGTCACAATAGCTTGCATTTAAAAAAAAACAAAAAAACTTTTTTGACTGTAATATAATAGCAGTCGGTTTCCTTCACTAGTGTGCATTTCAGGGCCTGCCCAGTGCCACCACTCACTCACTGGTGTCACAATAGCTTGCATTTAACAAAAAAAACCTTTTTGGACTGTAATATAATAGCAGTCAGTTTCCTTCACGAGTGTGCGTTTCAGGGCCTACCAGGGCACAGTGTCACACCAGTGCAACTCATATCTGGTGTAACAGTAGTGTACATAAAAAAAAAAAATAATACAATTTTGACTGTAATAGATTGAATAGCAGTTAGTTGTCTGCCAGTGTGTGTGTCAGGCTCACAGCGTATACTGTGTCCACTTGCCCAGTGCCACCACTCATATCTGGTGTCACAATAGCTTGCATTTAACAAAAAAAAAACTTTTTGGACTGTAATATAATAGCAGTCAGTTTCCTTCACTAGTGTGCGTTTCAGGGCCTGCCAGGGCACAGTGTCACACCAGTGCAACTCATATCTGGTGTAACAGTAGTGTACATTAGTGATGTACCGAACTGTCCGCTGGCGAACAGTTCCCGGCGAACTTAGCGCGTTCGCGTTCGCCATCCGCGGGCGAACACATGGGCGGTTCGATCCGCCCCCTATTCGTCATCATTGGGCAAACTTTGACCCTGTGCCTCTCGGTCAGCAGACACATTCCAGCCAATCAGCAGCACTCCCTCCCTTCCACACCCTCCAACCTCCCTCCCAGAATCCATTTTCGATTCATTCTGAAGCTGCATGCTTAGTGAGAGGAGGGAAAGTTTAGCTGCTGCTGATTAGATAGGGAAATTGATAGCTAGGCTAGGGTATTCAGTGTCCACTACAATCCTGAAGGACTCATCTGATCTCTGCTGTAAGGACAGCACCCCAAAAAGCCCTTTTTAGGGCTATAACATCAGGCTGCTTTTTTTTTCCTGTGTAATGTAATTGCAGGTGCCTGCCTGACAGCTTCTGTGTGAGGTTCACATTGGATACTGTGCCTACTTGCCCAGTGCCACCACTCATATCTGTTTTAACAATTGGTTAAGCTTTAGATTTAAAATAAATAATTTGTTTTCACTGTAATAGAAGAGCAGTTGCCTGCCTGCCAGCTTCTGTGTCCGGTTGGATGCCTTGCCCATTTGCACAGTCAGTGCCACCACTCATATCTGTTTTAACAATTGGTTAAGCTTTAAATTTTAAATAAATAATTTGTTTTCACTGTAATAGAAGAGCAGTTGCCTGCCTGCCAGCTTCTGTGTCAGGTTGGATGCCTTGCCCATTTGCACAGTCAGTGCCACCACTCATATCTGTTTTAACAATAGCTTAAGCTTTAGATTTTAAAGAAATCATTTTTTTTCACTGTAATAGAAGATCAGTTAGTTGTCTGCAAGCGTCTGGGTGTCAGGCCTACTTCAGCGTGTGCTCTGCAGACCTGTGCCAGCGTGCTTTGACAGTTGCCAATCATATCTGGTGTATCTTTAGCGTGCTTTTACAAAGAAAAAAGGTTTCCAGTGTAAGCTAATAGCAGCCAGTCAGTGTCCTTCAAGCGGCTCTGTCAGGCCTTCCTTCAGCGTGTGCCCTGCACAACCTTGCCAGCGTACTTTGACAATTGCCACTCATATCTGGTGTCTCTATAGCGTACTTTTACAAAGAGAAAAGGTTTCCAGTGTAAGCTAATAGCAGCCAGTCAGTGTCCTTCAAGCGGCTCTGTCAGGCCTTCCTTCAGTGTGTGCCCTGCACAACCCTGCCAGCGTACTTTGACAATTGCCACTCATATCTGGTGTCTCTATAGCGTGCTTTTTCAAAGAAAAAATGTTTCCAGTGTAAGCTAATAGCAGCCAGTCAGTGTCCTTCAAGCGGCTCTGTCAGGCCTTCCTTCAGCGTGTGCCCTGCACAACCCTGCCAGCGTACTTTGACAGTTGCCACTCATATCTGGTGTCTCTATAGCGTGCTTTTACAACCAAAATTGTGTTTCCACTGTAATAGAAGAGCAGTTGCCTGCCTGCCAGCTTCTGTGTGAGGTTCACAGTGGATACTGTGCCCTCTTGCCCAGTGCCACCACTCATATCTGTTTTTACAATAGCTTAAGCTTTAGATTTAAAAGAAATAATTTTTTTTCACTGTAATAGAAGAGCAGTTAGTTGTCTGCAAGCGTCTGGGTGTCAGACCTACTTCAGCGTGTGCTCTGTAGACCTGTTCCAGCGTGCTTTGACAGTTGCCAATCATAGTTGGTGTCTCTTTAGCGTGCTTTTACAAAGAAAAAAGGTTTCTAGTGTAAGCTAATAGCAGCCAGTCAGTGTCCTTCAAGCGGCTCTGTCAGTCCTTCCTTCAGCGTGTGCTCTCCAAAACTGTTCCAGTGCACATTGCCAATCATATCTGGTGTGTCTATAGCGTGCTTTTAAAACCAAAATTTTTTTTCACTGTTATAGATTGAATAGCAGTTACTTGTCTTCAAGCGGGTGTGTCAGGCCTACAGTGTGTGCTCTGCAGAACTGTTCCAGTGCACATTGTCAATCATATCTGGTGTCTCTATAGCGTGCTTTTAAAACCAAAATTTGTTTTTCACTGTTATAGATTGAATAGCAGTTACTTGTCTTCAAGCGGGTGTCTCAGGCCTACAGTGTGTGCTCTGCAGAACTGTTCCAGTGCACATTGCCAATCATATCTGGTGTCTCTATAGCGTGCATTTAAAACAAAAAAATGTTTTCACTGTTATAGATTGAATAGCAGTTACTTGTCTTCAAGCGGGTGTCTCAGGCCTACAGTGTGTGCTCTGCAGAACTGTTCCAGTGCACATTGCCAATCATATCTGGTGTCTCTATAGCGTGCTTTTAAAACCAAATTTTTTTTTTCACTGTTATAGATTGAATAACAGTTACTTGTCTTCAAGCGGGTGTCTCAGGCCTACAGTGTGTGCTCTGCAGAACTGTTCCAGTGCACATTGCCAATCATATCTGGTGTCTCTATAGCGTGCTTTTAAAACCAAATTTTTTTTTCACTGTTATAGATTGAATAACAGTTACTTGTCTTCAAGCGGGTGTCTCAGGCCTACAGTGTGTGCTCTGCAGAACTCTTACAGTTCACATTGCCAATCATATCTGGTCTCACAGTAGCTTGCACGCATAGTACCACTAATCCCCAAAAAAATGACAGGCAGAGGCAGGCCACCCCGCAGGGGCCGTCGTGGTCGTGGTGCTGTGATTCCCTTTTGCCCTAGAATAATGCCCAGTTTTCAGAAGCCACGTACCCTGAACTTGAAAAGTTCTGAGGACATAGTTGACTGGCTAACACAGGACACCCAATCTTGTACAGCCTCCGCTCGGAACCTTGACGCACCATCCTCCTCCAGCTTAGCTTCAGGCACCTCTCAAGATAGCACTCACCCGCCTGCCACCACCACCAAAACTAGCACCACAGCCGCTTTACTTGGTATGTCAGAGGAGTTATTCACACACCCGTTTAAAGAAATTAGTGATGCGCAACCATTATTGCTAGAGGATGTAGATAACAGGGATATGTCTCAGGCAGGCAGCATTAAACACATGGAGGTACGGTGAGATGATGATGATGTTGTACCCGCTGCTGCTTCCTTTTCTGAGTTGTCAGATACAAGCGAAGCGGTTGATGATGACGATGCGTCCATGGATGTCACGTGGGTGCCCGCTAGAAGAGAAGAAGAACAGGGCGAAAGTTCAGATGGGGAGACAGAGAGGAGGAGGAGGAGACCAGTTGGAAGCAGGGGGGGTCGTCGCAAGGAGCTAGTGGCACAGTCAGACAGCATGCATCGGCACCCGGGGTCAGCCCGACAGCACGCCAATCAACGCATGCTATGTCCACCACCAGAATGCCGTCATTGCAGAGCTCAGCAGTGTGGCATTTTTTTTGTGTGTCTGCCTCTGACAACAGCGATGCCATTTGCAACCTGTGCCAAAGGAAACTGAGTCGTGGGAGGTCCAACACCCACCTAGGTACAACTGCTTTGCGTAGGCACATGATCTCACATCACAAACGCCTATGGGATCAACACATGAGTACAAGCAGCACGCCTACTCTAAGCCGCCATCCTCCTCCTGGTCCAGCATCTTCAGCCACGTCAACCACTGCTGTCCTTCTTGCCCCCTCTCAACCATCCGCCACTCCGTCTCCCGCCTTGAGCAGTTCCCGCTCATCTGCCCACAGTCATGTGTTTCTGTCAAGGACATGTTTGAGCGTAAGAAGCCATTGTCACCAAGTCACCCCCTTGCCCAGCGTCTGACAGCTGGCTTGTCCGAACTATTAGCCCGCCAGCTTTTACCATACAATCTGGTTGAGTCTGAGGCGTTCAAAAAATTTGTAGCTATTGGGACACCGCAGTGGAAGGTACCCGGCCGGAATTTCTTTTCACAAAAGGCAATCCCCAACTTGTACTCGATTGTGCAAAAGGAAGTCATGGCATGTCTGGCACACAGTGTTGGGGCAAGGGTCCATCTGACCACTGATACCTGGTCTGCAAAGCATGGTCAGGGCAGGTATATCACCTACACTGCGCATTGGGTAAACCTGCTGACGGCTGACAAGCAAGGAATGCGTGGCATTGCAGAGGAGTTGGTGACACCGCCACGAATTGCAGGCAGTCCTGCTGCCACCTCCTCTACTCCTCGTACTCCATCCTCTTCCATAACCTCCTCGGCTGAGTCCTCTTGTGCTGATGCGTCTTGCTCCACATCAACGGCACCCTCCCAGCTCCCCAGGTACTATTCCACATCCCGGATACGGCAGTGTCACGCCGTCTTGGGTTTGACTTGCTTGAAAGCAGAGAGTCACACCGGACAAGCACTCCTGTCCGCCCTGAACGCACAGGTGGAAAAGTGGCTGACTCCGCAGCAACTGGATATCGGCAAAGTGGTGTGTGACAACGGAAAGAATTTGATAGCGGCATTGAAGTTGGGCAAGTTGACACATGTGCTGTGCATGGCACATGTGTGTAATCTGATCGTACAACGCTTTGTGCATAAGTACACAGGCTTACAGGACGTCCTGAAGCAGGCCAGGAAGGTGTGTGACCATTTCAGGCGTTCCTACACGGCCATGGCTCACTTTGCCGATATCCAGCGGCGAAACAATATGCCAGTGAGGCGCTTGATTTGCGACAGCCCTACACGTTGGAATTCCACACTCCTAATGTTCGACCGCCTGCTCCAACAAGAAAAAGCTGTTAATTAATATTTGTATGACCGGGGTGCTAGGACAGCCTCTGGGGAGCTGGGAATTTTTTTGCCACGTTACTGGACGCTCATGCGCAATGCCTGTAGGCTCATGCGTCCTTTTGAGGAGGTGACAAACCTAGTCAGTCGCAACGAAGGCACCATCAGCGACATCATACCATTTGTTTTCTTCCTGGAGAGTGCCCTGCGAAGAGTGCTGGATCAGGCTGTAGATGAGCGTGAAGAGGAAGAGGAAGAGTTGTGGTCACCATCACCACCAGAAACAGCCTTATCAGCATCGCTTGCTGGAACTGCGGCAACGCTGGAAGAGGATTGTGAGGAAGAGGAGTCAGAGGAGGAATGTAGCTTTGAGGAGGAGGAGGAGGAGCAAGACCAAACACAACAGGCATCCCAGGGTGCTCGTTGTCACCTATCTGGTACCCATGGTGTTGTACGTGGCTGGGGGGAAGAACATACCTTCAATGACATCAGTGAGGAGGAGGAACGGGAAATGAGTAGCTCGGCATCCAACCTTGTGCAAATGGGGTCTTTCATGCTGTCCTGCCTGTTGAGGGACCCTCGTATAAAAAGGCTGAAGGAGAACGACCTGTACTGGGTGTCCACGCTACTAGACCCCCGGTATAAGCAGAAAGTGGCGGAAATGTTACCGAATTACAACAAGTCGGAAAGGATGCAGCATTTGCAAAATAAATTAAAAAGTATGCTTTACACAGCGTATAAGGGTGATGTCACAGCACAACGGGAATCTAACAGGGGGAGAGGTGGAAGTCATCCTCCTCCTCCTCCCACGACCACGCCGGCAAGGACAGGACGCTTTAAAGACGTGTTGTTGATGGAGGACATGCAGACCTTTTTAAGTCCTATGCATTGCCACAGCCCTTCGGGATCCACCCTCAGAGAGCGACTCGACCGACAGGTAGCAGACTACCTCGCCTTAACTGCAGATATCGACACTCTGAGGAGCGATGAACCCCTTGACTACTGGGTGTGCAGGCTTGACCTTTGGCCTGAGCTATCCCAATTTGCGATAGAACTTCTGGCCTGCCCCGCTTCAAGTGTCCTGTCAGAAAGGACCTTCAGTGCAGCAGGAGGTATTGTCACTGAGAAGAGAAGTCGCCTAGGTCAAAAAAGTCTAGATTACCTCACCTTTATTAAGATGAATGAGGGATGGATCCCGAAGGGACTGACACTGGGCGATACATTCGATTAAAAAAGGCCTGATGAGATGAGCTGCCTTGGGCTAAAAATGGTCCACACGCTGCTGTATTTTAGCTCTGAATTACGTTTGACTTGCGTGACTTATCCGCCACCAACTAGGGTTCAAGCCGCCATGTTTTAGGGCACTTTCTGCCTGTGAAACAAACATCAATTTTTCTGGCCGCTGCTACGGCAGCGGCTGCAACAATACCAAATTTTTCAGGCATGTGTACATGCCTAATTTTTAGGCCCACTGGTGCAGCACTGTGGCTTCAAAAACCAAACCAAAAAAAAATCCTCCAAGATGGCACCAATATACCAGTGGTCTAAGCATCTTCCCACCTTGGCCTAAAAAGGGGAGGTGATTCAACTATTAAAAATCTCTGCCATTTACACGTCCACTGATAGGAGACGCGGAAGGTATTAAACTGATGTGAACAATACTAAACTCACCACTCCTATCTGGTGGCACATTAGCTTGCCCGCGCATTGCCACAAATTTCAAGTAAGAGGACCGACCAAGCATCTTCTTCCATCTCCCTGTTACATAAATCAATGCCATATCCATAGAACTTGTAGAGAATATCCAGGATAGTTTTACAGGGCCAAATCATGTCGCCTGTTGAAAGAGGTGACCTTGCTCGGGTCCCAGGTGTGCGGTTCCTAAAATGGCTGCCATTTACACGTCCACTGATAGGAGACGCGGAAGGTATTAAACTGATATGAACATTTACTAAACTCACCACTCCGAGTGCTGTTATTTATTTAATTTTTTTGTGTTGTGAGGCTTTACAGGACAGAGTGCTTCTCCATGGGACATGTTAACTCACGGGCAGCTGGCTCATCAAGGAACCAGAGCAGCTTGAACGAGGTGAACTTGCTCGGGTCCCAGGTGTGCGGTTCCTAAAATGGCTGCCATATACACGTCCACTGATAGGAGACGCGGAAGGTATTAAACTGATATGAACATTTACTAAACTCACCACTCCGAGTGCTGTTATTTATTTAATTTTTTTGTGGTGAGGCTTTATAGGACAGAGTGCTTCTCCACGGGACATGTTAACTCACGGGCAGCTGGTTCATCAAGGAACCAGAGCAGCTTGAACGAGGTGAACTTGCTCGGGTCCCAGGTGTGCGGTTCCTAAAATGGCTGCCATATACACGTCCACTGATAGGAGACGCGGAAGGTATTAAACTGATATGAACATTTACTAAACTCACCACTCCGAGTGCTGTTATTTATTTAATTTTTTTGTGGTGAGGCTTTACAGGACAGAGTGCTTCTCCACGGGACATGTTAACTCACGGGCAGCTGGCTCATCAAGGAACCAGAGCAGCTTGAACGAGGTGAACTTGCTCGGGTCCCAGGTGTGCGGTTCCTAAAATGGCTGCCATATACACGTCCACTGATAGGAGACGCGGAAGGTATTAAACTGATATGAACAATACTCCACTCCTATCTGTAGGTCCGTCCCATTGTGATTTATGCCCCCCACCCACCGCGCAGGGATGGGGGCCGGGGGGGAGGAAAGTAGGCCCCCCCATTGTGATTTATGGCCCCCACCCACCGCGCAGGGGTGGGGGCCGAGGGGGGGAGGACAGTAGGTCCCCCCATTGTGATTTATGGCCCCCACCCACCGCGCAGTGGTTGGGGAGGACAGTAGCTCCCCCCAGTGTGTATCATGGGCTTTGAGGACAGGTGTCAATCCATACCTGCCAAGTGACCCTATGTAGGGGGAACAGTCCCTATTCTGCTCTCTGTCAGTGTGTATCATGGTCTCTGTGGACGGGGAACAGTCTCTATTCTGCTCTGTGTCAGTGTGTATCATGGTCTCTGTGGACGGTGAACAGTCTCTATTCTGCTCTGTGTCAGTGTGTATCATGGTCTCTGTGGACAGGGAACAGTCTCTATTCTGCTCTGTATCAGTGTGTATCAGGGGCTTTGAGGACAGGTGTCAATCCATACCTGCCAAGTGACCCTATGTAGGGGTAACAGTCCCTATTCTGCTCTGTGTCAGTGTGTATTATGGTCTCTGTGGACAGGGAAAAGTCTCTATTCTGCTCTGTTTCAGTGTGTGTCATGGTCTCTGTGGACGGGGAACAGTCTCTATTCTGCTCTGTGTCAGTGTGTATCATGGACTCTGTGGACAGGGAACAGTCTCTATTCTGCTCTGTGTCAGTGTGTATCAGGGGCTTTGAGGACAGGTGTCAATCCATACCTGCCAAGTGACCCTATGTAGGGAGAACAGTCCCTATTCTGCTCTGTGTCAGTGTGTATCATGGTCTCTGTGGACGGGGAACAGTCTCTATTCTGCTCTGTGTCAGTGTGTATCATGTTCTCTGTGGACGGTGAACAGTCTCTATTCTGCTCTGTGTCAGTGTGTATCATGGTCTCTGTGGACAGGGAACAGTCTCTATTCTGCTCTGTGTCAGTGTGTATCAGGGGCTTTGAGGACAGGTGTCAATCCATACCTGCCAAGTGACCCTATGTAGGGGGGACAGTCTCTATTCTGCTCTGTGCCAGTGTGTATCATGGTCTCTGTGTACGGGGAACAGTCTCTATTCTGCTCTGTGTCAGTGTGTATCATGTTCTCTGAGGACAGGTGTCAATCCATATCTGCCAAGTGACCCTATGTAGGGGGAACAGTCTCTATTCTGCTCTGTGTCAGTGTGTATCAGGGGTTTTGAGGACAGGTGTCAATCCATATCTGCCAAGTGACCCTATGTAGGGGGGACAGTCTCTATTCCGCTCTGTGTCAGTGTGTATCAGGGATTTGACTATCTTTATTCAGATTCAAAAATTACAATTCCAGGAAGAATTTAACAAACATTTACAAGAACATGTTATGCACATCATAGAAACAACGTGAACCTCTTTAAAGCCACAAACTTAAGACAAAAAGTATGTACACACAATGTGTAAGGGTTTGAAAGAATATTCTGAATCCTTACATGTTTACTTTAACGTTTGTTTGATTTTTGTGAACCATATTTAAACTACAAGCAGAGTGAAAACTATAAAAACTCAAGTGGCCATGCTGATCAAATTAAATAGTATGCTTTACACAGCGTATAAGGGTGATGTCACAGCACAACGGGAATCTAACAGGGGAAGAGGTGAAAGTCATCCTCCCCCTCCCACGACCCCGCCATATCTGCCAAGTGACCCTATGTAGGGGTAACAGTCTCTATTCTGCTCTGTGTCAGTGTGTATCATGGTCTCTGAGGACGGGGAACAGTCTCTATTCTGCTCTGTGTCAGTGTGTATCAGGGGCTTTGAGGACAGGTGTCAATGTTAGGTGATTTCTGCCCTTTATGGATTAAAAGCAGACTCTGCATCAACTGTGTAATTTTCCATGGGAGTTTTGCCATGGATCCCCCTCCGGCATGCCACAGTCCAGGTGTTAGTCCCCTTGAAACAACTTTTCCATCACTTTTGTGGCCAGAAAGAGTCCCTGTTGGTTTTAAAATTCGCCTGCCCATTGAAGTCAATGGCGGTTCGCGCGGTTCGCGAACATTTGAGGAAGTTCGCGTTCGCCGTTCTCGAACCGAAAATTTCGGTTTCGCGACAACACTAGTGTACATTTAAAAAAAAAAAAAAATTATAGATTGATTAGCAGTTAGTTGTCTGCCAGCGTGTGTGTCAGGCTCACAGTGTATACTGTGCCCACTGGCCAAGTGCCTCCACTCACTCACTGGTGTCACAATAGCTTGCATTTAAAAAAAACAAAAAACTTTTTTGACTGTAATATAATAGCAGTCAGTTTCCTTCACTAGTGTGCATTTCAGGCCTGCCCAGTGCCACCACTCACTCTCTGGTGTCACAATAGCTTGCATTTAAAAAAAATAAAACTTTTTGGACTGTAATATAATAGCAGTCAGTTTCCTTCACGAGTGTGCGTTTCAGGGCCTGCCAGGGCACAGTGTCAAACCAGTGCAAATCATATCTGGTGTAGCAGTAGTGTACTTTAAAAAAAAAAAAAAAATACAATTTTGACTGTAATAGATTGAATAGCAGTTAGCTGTCTGCCAGCGTGTGTGTTAGGCTCACAGCGTATACTGTACCACTTGCCCAGTGCCACCACTCATATCTGGTGTCACAATAGCTTGCACTTAAAAAAAACTAAACTTTTTTGACTGTAATATAATAGCAGTCAGTTTTCTTCACTAGTGTGCATTTCAGGGCCTGCCCAGTGCCACCACTCACTCACTGGTGTCACAACAGCTTGCATTTAAAAAAAAAAAAAAAAAAAAAACTTTTTAAACTGTAATATAATAGCAGTCAGTTTCCTTCATGAGTGTGCGTTTCAGGGCCTGCCAGGGCGCAGTGTCACACCAGTGCAACTCATATCTGTTGTCACAGTAGCTTGCACGCATAGTACAACTAATCGGAAAAAAAATGACAGGCAGAGGCAGGCCACCCCGCAGGGGCCGTCGTGGTTGTGGTGCTGTGATTCCCTTTGTCCCTAGAATAATGCCCAGTGTTCAGAGGCCACGTACCCTGAACTTGAAAAGTTTTGAGGACACAGTTGACTGGCTAACACAGGACACCCAATCTTCTACAGCTTCCGCTCGGATCCTCGACGCACCATCCTCCTCCAGCTTAGCTTCGGGCACCTCTCAAGTTACCACTCGCCCGCCTGCCGCCACCACAACACTAGCACCACAGGCCGCCCGCCTGCTGCCACCACCAACACTAGCACCACCACCAACACTAGCACCACAGCCGCTTCACTTGGTATGTCAGAGGAGTTATTTACACATCAGTTGTAAGAAATGAGTGATGCGCAACCATTATTGCCAGATGATGGAGATAACAGGGATATGTCTCAGTCATACAGCATTACACACGTACGGTGTGATGATGATGTTGTACCCACTGCTGCTTCCTTTGCTGAGTTTTCAGACACAAGTGAAGCGGTTGATGATGACGATGTGTCCGTGGAATCAGGGGGAGGTCGTCGCAAGGAGCTAGTGGCACAGTCAGACAGCATGCATCAGCACCCGGGGTCAGCCAGACAGCACGCCAATCAACGCATGCTGTTGCCACCACCAGAATGCCGTCATTGCAGAGCTCAGCAGTGTGGCATTTTTTTTGTGTGTCTGCCTCTGACAACAGCGATGCCATTTGCAACCTGTGCCAAAAGAAATTGAGTTGTGGGAAGTCCAACACCCACCTAGGTACAACTGCTTTGCGAAGGCACATGATCGCACATTACAAACGCCTATGGGATCAACACATGAGTACAAGCAGCACACAAACTCAAAGCCACCATCCTCCTCCTGGTCCAGCATCTTCAGCCACGTTAACCACTGCTGTCCTCCTTGCCCCCTCTCAACCATCTGCCCCTCCGTCTCTCGCCTTTAACAGTTCCTGCTCATCTGCCCACAGTCAGGTGTCTGTCAAGGACATGTTTGAGCGTAAGAAGCCAATGTCACAAAGTCACCCCCTTGCCCGGTGTCTGACAGCTGGCTTGACTGAACTCTTAGCCCGACAGCTTTTACCATACAAGCTGGTGGAGTCTGAGACGTTCAAAAAATTTGTAGCTATTGGGACACCGCAGTGGTACCCGTCCAAAATTTCTTTGCACAAAAGGCAATCCCCAACCTGTACTCGATTGTGCAAAAGGAAGTAATGGCATGTCTGGCACACAGTGTTGGGGCAAGGGTCCATCTGACCACTGATACCTGGTCTGCAAAGCATGGTCAGGGCAGGTATATCACCTACACTGCGCATTGGGTAAACCTGCTGACGGCTGGCAAGCATGGAATGCGTGGCTCTGCAGAGGAGTTGGTGACACCGCCACGACTTGCAGGCAGGCCTGCTGCCACCTCCTCTACTCCTCCTATTCCATCCTCTTCCATAACCTCCTCGGCTGAGTCCTCTTCTGCTTCTGCATCTTGCTCCACTGTACCACATCCCGGATACGGCAGTGTCACGCCATCTTGGGGTTGACTTGCCTGAAAGCAGAGAGTCACACTGGACCAGCACTCCTGTCCGCCCTGAATACACAGGTGGATCAGTGGCTGACTCCGCACTCCGAAATTTGTTGGCGGCATTGCATTTGGGCAAGTTGACACATGCCCCGTGCATGGCACATGTGTGTAATCTGATCCTACAACTGTTTGTGCATAAGTACCCAGGCTATCAGGACGTCCTTAAGCAGGCCAGGAAGGCCAGGAAGCAAGCAGGCATTCCTACACAGCCATGGCGCACTTTTCCGATATCTAGCGGCGAAACAACATGCCAGTGAGGCACTTGATTTTCGACAGCCCGACACGTTGGAATTCAACACTCCTAATGTTTGACCGCCTGCTCCAACAAGAAAAAGCCGTTAACGAGTATTTGTATGACCGGGGTGCTAGGACAGCCTCGGCGGAGCTGGGAATTTTTTTGCCACGTTACTGGATGCTCATGCGCAATGCCATTAGGTTCATGCGTCCTTTTGAGGAGGTGACAAACCTAGTCAGTCGCACCGAAGGCACCATCAGCGACTTCATACCATTTGTTTTCTTCCTGGAGTGAAGAGTGCTGGATCAGGCCGTAGATGAGCGTGAAGAGTTGTGGTCACCATCACCACCAGAAACAGCCTTATCAGCATCGCTTGCTGGACCTGCGGCAACACTGGAAGAGGATTGTGAGGAAGAGGAGTCAGAGGAGGAATGTGGCTTTGAGGAGGAGGAGGAAGACCAACCAAACAGGCATCCCAGGGTGCTCGTTGTCACCTATCTGGTACCTGTGGAAGAACATACCTTCAGAGAGATCACTGAGGACGAGGAACAGGACATGAGTAGCTCCGCATCCAACCTTGTGCAAGTGGGGTCTTTCATGCTGTCATGCCTGTTGATTGACCCTCGTATAAAAAAGGCTGAAGGAGAATGACCTTTACTGGGTGTCCACGCTACTAGACCCCCGGTATAAGCAGAAAGTGCCTGAAATGTTACCGAATTACAGCAAGTCGGAAAGGATGCAGCAGTTCCAAAATCAATTAAAAAGTATGCTTTACACAGCGTATAAGGGTGATGTCACAGCACAACGGGAATCTAACAGGGGAAGAGGTGAAAGTAATTCTCCTCCTCCCACGACCACGCCGGCAAGGACAGGACGCTTTACAGACATGTTGTTGATGGAGGACATGCGGATCTTTTTAAGTCCTATGCATTGCCACAGCCCTTCAGGGTCCACCCTCAGAGAACGACTCGACCGACAGGTAGCAGACTACCTCGCCTTAACTGCAGATATCGACACTCTGAGGAGCGATGAACCCCTTGACTACTGGGTGTGCAGGCTTGACCTGTGGCCTGAGCTATCCCATTTTGCAATAGAACTTCTGGCCTGTCCCACTTCAAGTGTCCTGTCAGAAAGGACCTTCAGTGCAGCAGGAGGTATTGTCACTGAGAAGAAAAGTCGCCTAGGTAAAAAAAGTCTAGATTACCTCACCTTTATTAAGATGAATGAGGGATGGATCCCGAAGGGACTGACAGTGGGCGATACATTCAACTAAAAAAGGCCTGATGAGGGGGACTACTTAACACACCACTCCTATCTGGTGGCACATTAGATTGCACGCACAGTGCCCCAAATTTGAAATAGGAGGACCGACCAAGCATCTCTTTCCATCTCCCGCTTCCTAAAATCAATGCCTTATATACACGTCCCCTGGTAGGGGACGTAACAGGGATTAAACTGATAGGAATAGTACTACTTAACACACCACACCTATCTGGTGGCACATTAGATTGCACGCGCAGTGCCCCAAATTTGAAGTAGGAGGACCGACCAAGCATCTTTTTCCATCTCCCGTGCGTTAAACGGGGAGTTTGGTCTGTCACTGTGAAGCGGGCGTAACCCTTACACTACCTGATCGATACAACTTCATACCTGATGTTTTAAAGCACGTTATTCCAAACAATTTAGGAATGTTAGGTGATTTATGACCTTTATGGATTAAACCCAGACTCTGCATCAACAATGTAATTTTCCATCGGAGTTTTGCCATGGATCCCCCTCCGGCATGCCACAGTCCAGGTGTTATTCCCCTTGAAACAACTTTTCCATCAATATTGTGGCCAGAAAGAGTCCCTATGGGTTTTAATATTCGCCTGCCTATTGAAGTCTATGGTGGTTCGCCCGGTTCGCCCGTTCGCGAACATTTGCGGAAGTTCGCGTTGCCATTCGCGAACGGAAAATGTTATGTTCGCGACATCACTACTGATGACACCCAGCTATATCTCTCCTCCCCGGACCTCTCCCCTGCCGTCCTGCAACGTTTCACTGCTTGCCTTTCTTCCATCTCTGACTGGATGTCCTCCCGCTTTCTAAAACTCAATCTCTATAAAACTGATATCCTTGGCTTTCCTCCTCCTAATACTGATCCTCCTCTTTCGCTCTCCCTTCAAGTTTGTGGTACCCACATCAGTCCATCCTTGCAAGCACGCTGTCTTGGCGTCATACTTGACTCTGGTCTCACCTTTGAGCCTCACATCCAGCATGTTGCCAAATCATGTAGATTCCATCTTAAAAACATAGCCCGCATCTGCCCCTTTCTTGCACCAGATACTACCAAGAAGCTTGTCCATGCTCTAGTAATTTCCTGCATGGATTATTGTAACCCTCTCCTGATTGGTCTTCCCAAAAGCCAGACTGCACCCCTACAGTCCATAATGAATGCTGCTGCTAGACTAATTTTCCTCTCTAGTCGTTTCTCTCACACCTCACCCCTCTGCCAGTCCTTACATTGGTTTCCTGTATGCTATAGGAGTCAATGTAAGGTACTAACTCACACCTATAAAGCACTGAACAACTCTAGCCCCTCTTATATCTCCTCACAGATCCATAGGTATGTCCCTTCTCGGTCTCTCCGCTCTGCCTGTGACCACCTCCTGTCCGTTGTCCGCACCCGTACGGCCAACTCGCGCTTGCAGGACTTCTCGCGGGCGGCTCCCTTCCTATGGAATAGCCTGCCTACCGCCATCAGACTCTCCCCTAGTTTTGCATCTTTTAAGAAGTGCCTTAAAACCCATCTCTTTAGGAAAGCTTATGGCCTCCAAGACTAACCCCTACCTCACATACCTGTCTCTTGCCCTCTCCTAAAGGGCAGCCCACCTTATTTGATTGCAACTACCTGTCCTAATGTGTTTTACACCCCACCTCCTATAAATGTAAACACTGATAACACTGTGCAAACACTGATACATGGCTTTCAATGCCCATTTCAAGATCATTTATAAATATGTTAAATAGAAGCAGTCCCAAAACAGAACCCTGAGGGACACCACTTACCAATTTTGTCCAGCTTGAAAATGTACCATTTATGACAACTCGTTGTACTCTATCCTTAAGCCAATGTTCTACCCAAGAAGAAGAATATTCATCTAGACCAATTTCTTTTAGTTTGAAGACTAACCTATTGTGAGGAACCGTATCAAATGCCTTGTCAAAATCCAAGTAGATCACATCCACTGCAACACCCTGATCTATATTTCTACTTACTTCTTCGTAGAATGCAATTAGGTTAGTTTGACATGACCTATGTTTCATAAAACCATGCTGATTATTGCTAATAACACAGTTCTTCCCAATGAATTCTGGAATATTACCCCTTAATAGCCGTTCAAATAATTTCCCAGTCACAGAAGTTAAGCTCACAGGTCTATAATTTCCAGGCAAGGATTTTGAACCCTTTTTAAATATAGGAACAACATCTGCCTTCCTCCAATCCTCCGGTACAATACCTGAAACAATTAATATACTGGATCCGGACCACTGAACCAAACAAGAGTAATACTCAGAGGTATAACGGGGAAGACTCCCGCTTATTTACACACACTCCTGGGGACGGTATGGCTATCGGATGAGCCTCAGGTTTTACAAGAGTGCAGGTTTTGGTATATTCTGTGCTATATAAAACAGGCAGTTGCATTCTATTTTAGATATCAGGATCATTGCGAACAAACTGCACAGACAGTTTTTCCCATATCAAGATGACATGAGATACTGAGACCTTCATGGAGCAAATGGGCACTGCCTTGCTCGGGTAACAAGACTAGGGAAGACCCACTAACCGGTCTGCAGGCACACCGTACACATGGAAAGACTGGAAACCCCGGTTGACTTGAGTTCCCTGGTTGTTACAATCTTGGGATAAGATGACAGGATTGCCCTTACCCCTCTGAACACATATCTGGAGAACATGGTTCGGAGATGGAGGGCCCTCTGTCTATACTCTATATCCCTCACGGGAGCCATCTTGGTTTTGGTTCTCGCTAACCCATTTTTCAACTACCATCAACGGGACCTATGAGACTCTGTGGAGGTTCCCGGTGTGCCCCGACCCTGACCCTCCTACACGGACGTCAAAGTCGGGTAGCAACTGTCAGGATATTTATATCGGCAGACATTTTGTGCTATGATAGAAATTAAAAGTGTATATTGCCTGAGTCACTGAGAACAGAACAGACTCCATTTTGGATTTCAAACTAACAAAGAGACACGATTTATACCCTTTCTGTAACTAACCACTTTGCCAGAGCTAAGGAATGCTTGTATATACAAATCAAAAGATAAGAAATGAGAACGGGGGATGGACAGATTGTTAGCTAAATGCTAATGGAATATCATTAATTTTAAAACCCAGACATTTGTGACAGAGAAGATTAAATAATGTAATTTTACTTTCGATATTGTATAAGATCCCATTGTAAGTTGAGGGGTCATACTTAGTTATAACTGTCATATTAGAAATTATAGCAGAATTTGCCAGACACATAGTCTGAAGAAAGCCCAAAGAAAACTCTTTGAACTGACAGTAAACTTAAGTTATAGTCAACCATAAAGAAAAGCTAAATGACGTCAAAATAGACACCAGGAAAAGTTAACTCTTTCCTGGATAGGTATGTTTAGTGGGACGACACTGCCCTCTATAGATCAAATACTTAAATTGTTATCTGGAAGGTAACCACACCTCCAGTGTTTCTATTGGTCTATCACCTAGTGAATTTTCCTTTAAAAAGTTAAGACAAAGGGAAGAGAGAGGTATGCAGAGAAAGCAAAAGGAGGCAGAAGGATGCAAAGCAAGACAAAGTAGGCGAGAAAGAAACATTCCTTGACACTTAGCTACCTGAGAACATCTGATGAGAACATATCTTTAACTGGTAAATATACTGGTTTCATTTAATTAATCTAAATTAATTAACATTTTCTAATAGCATGATATATGACTGGATAAATCACGATTAGATTTCGATATTTAGAAACCTTAGTTACTAAAGAAATATATGATTAAACTTTCTATTCTGCAGTTAGAAATGAATAATTATGTATTTATGTGACATATCACATGTTAGCATATCGTGTGTAACGAAAATATACCCCAACTCGCAGGATTCAACTCGACAAAAGACAACACAGAGGAGAGATACGTCTACCGGACCTTAGAATGTCCGGACTCGACGTATATGAGAGGAGACAGAGTCAGGAATGATCCAAGGTCAAGGGCACAGAGAGACAGCGTAAACTAGGACTAGCCGGGGTCTGGTACACAGTAAACAGCAAGCCGGCAAACAGAACAGATAAGGATAAAGAGATAATGTAGTCAGAAACAAAGCCAAGGTCAATACGAAGGAACACAACTTAACACAACAAGCGCTAAAGGGAACTGAAACAGAAACCACGACAGGGCAGGGAGTAAAGGAAGAGGTAAGTTTAAATACCTTCAACTTATTCTTGATTGGCCCCTGTCATATCCACGCCCTCAATATGTGAGAGTATTGGTAGTGTGGGGTGACAGGGGCCAATGGGAGACCGTTTTGATTGTCGGCTCCCACTTCCACTTTGAGAGCGTGCTCGTGACGCGCAGCGTGCTCTCAAAGCTAGGCGGGACACGTGACCGCATTCCGCGGTCAGCGCCCGCCGTCATCGGAGCTCTGAGCGCGCCGGGAACAGAGGACCTCGGCCGGCCCCCGGACAAGGTAAGTAACGCTACAGTACCCCCTTGAGGACACGCCCTCCGGGTGGGTAGAGCCAGGTCTGGCAGGAAAACGAGAATGGAAAGAACGCACAAGGCGGGGAGCATGAACAGCATCAGCTGAAATCCAACTGAGCTCCTCAGGCCCATAACCCTTCCAATGTACCAAGTACTGAAGTCGACCCCTAAGGAAACGAGAGTCAAGAACAGCAGAAACTTCGAATTCCTCATGACCCTCCACAGAGACAGGAGGGGGAGGAGCAGTATGCCGGGTATAGCGGTTGCGTACGTAAGGCTTCAACAATGAGGTGTGAAAGACATTAGGAATACGCAGATTCTTAGGCAGGCCCAAGGCTTACGAAACAGGATTAACCTTATGTATAATACGATAAGGACCAATGAAGCAGGGAGCCAAATTCATAGAAGGCACCCGTAGGCGAATATTCTGTGTGGAAAGAAAAACCCTGTCCCCCACAACATAAGAAGGAGCCGCTCTGCGATGCATGTCAGCCTGAGCCTTCTGGCGAGCAGCGGAATCCACCAAAGAACGCTGAACCTGCTCCCAAGTATTATGCAAACCAGCCAAATGCTCATCCAGAACTGGCATGCCCTGTGAGGAGAATGCAGCCGGAAGAACAACGGGATGCTGGCCATAGACAACATAAAAAGGGCTTTTGCCGGATAAATCATCAGTGGCGTTATTCTGAGCAAACTCAGCCCAAGGAAGAAGGTCAGACCAATTGTTCTGATGGTGGGACACAAAACAACAAAGGTACTGCTCCAGAGACTGGTTGGCACGTTCTGCAGCTCCATTAGACTGGGGATGGTAAGCGGAAGAAAATGAGAGAGAAATACCCATTTCTGAACAAAAGGCTTTCCAGAACCTTGAAATAAATTGGCTACCCCTATCGGACACAATAGATACGGGAATACCATGCAACCGGAATACCTCTCTAGCGAAGATACTAGCTAGTTCCCTGGATGTGGGCAACTTGTGAAGAGGCACAAAGTGAGCCATTTTGGAAAACCGATCTACTATCATCAGGATAACTGTGTAACCATTCGAAGGGGGTAATTCAACAATAAAATCCATGGATAGGTTAGACCAAGGTCTCTCGGGAACGGGTAACGGATGCAAAAGCCCACAAGGAACTCTATGAGAAGATTTCATACAGGCACAAGTAATACAAGCACCTATATAGTCAGTGACATCCTTGCGTAAGGAATCCCACCAAAAATACAGAGAAACAGCTGACATTGTTTTGGAAATACCAGGATGTCCAGCAGTCTTAGTATCATGATATAACGACAGAATGTCCCGTCTCTCGGGAACATCAACAAATAATTTATCAATAGGCCTCTCGCTAGGTGCCATGGTTTGTTTCGCCTGTATGGCCTGCAAGAGGGATGAAGAAATAGACAAAATAGTAGTAGCTATTATTCTGTCTAGGGGAATGAGAGGAGTAACATCAATCTCCTGTTTGTCAGCAGTTTCGAACTGTCTGGACAGAGCGTCTGCTTTAATGTTACGATCACCTGGTCTATAGGTGATAATATAATTGAAACGGGACAAAAACAATGACCACCTAGCCTGCCTAGAAGATAATCTTTTAGCTTTACCAAGGTAGGATAGGTTCTTGTGATCCGTAAAAATGAGGATAGGATCCTTAGTTCCTTCTAACAAGTGTCTCCATTCTTTAAGAGCTAAGATAATAGCAAGGATTTCACGATTACCCACATCATAATTCTTTTCAGCTTTGGACATTTGTCTAGAAAAGAAGCCACAAGGATGCAATGGCTTTTCAGGCGATTCTCTTTGGGACAAAACAGCACCTACCCCGATATCAGAAGCATCAACTTCAAGAATATAAGGCAGTGAGGGGATAGGATGCTGTAAAATAGGTGCAGAGGCGAATGTAGTTTTAAGAAAGTCGAAAGCCTGAAGTGCCTCGGGAGACCAGACACGAGTATTACCACCCTTTTTTGTCATACGGGTGATAGGCGCTACAATAGAAGAAAAACCCTTAATAAAGCATCTGTAATAGTTAGAGAAACCAAGAAAACGCTGAATGGCTTTCAAACCTTGTGGTAGAGGCCACTCTATGACAGCAGAAAGCTTCTGGGGATCCATACGAAAACCTTTGGCGGAAATCAAATGCCCCAAATACTGGACTTCAGATTGGTCAAATAAAATTTTTTCTAGTTTACAATAAAGACCATTAGCAAGAAGGGTCTTCAGGACCGTTGTAACATGTCTGTGATGAGTGTGTAAATCTGTAGAATATATTAGTATGTCGTCCAAGTATACAATTACAAATGTGTGAATAAAGTCTCTTAAGACGTCATTAATGAATTCTTGAAATATTGCTGGGGCATTGCAAAGACCAAATGGCATAACAGTATACTCGTAATGACTGGATCTAGTGTTGAATGCAGTCTTCCATTCGTGGCCTTCCTTAATACGTATTGTATTGTATGCACCTCTAAGGTCCAATTTAGTGAATACAGTAGCATGTTTCAGCCTGTCAAACAATTCTGTGATTAAAGGTATAGGGTATGCATTTTTGATAGTGATTTTGTTTAGACCTCTATAATCGATACACGGTCTTAAATCACCTTCTTTCTTAGATACGAAGAAGAACCCCGCTCCAGCTGGAGAAGAGGATCTCCTAATGAACCCCTTTTCTAGTGATTCCTTAACATATTCCTCCATGATACGGTTTTCTTGAATAGATAAAGGGTACACCCTGCCCTTTGGAGGTATAGTGCCAGGCAATATATCGATAGCACAATCATAGGGTCTGTGAGGCGGCAATTTATCAGCCTCCCTTTTATCGAATACAGTCTTGAGAAACAAGTACTGAGGAGGTATAACAGTAGACAAAGGAGGAGTTGTAGGAACATTAATAGAAAGTAGAGGGGTGACTTTAATCATACAAGATTCGTGGCAAGCTTTGCTCCATGATTTTAATTGCCCCGACCCCCAGTCGAAAAATGGGATTGTGAGAACGTAGCCATGGGTACCCTAACACGATATGAGAAGAGGGAGAGGTGATAACCTGGAACTGAAAAGTGTAAAATCCCTGTATACATGAATAATGGTACAGTTTCATGGGTAACAACTGCAGTACTTAAAGGTCTACCATCTATGGCCTCAATGGCCAAGGGTATCTCCCTCTCTCTGATGGGAATGTTGTTTTTCATAACAAAACCAGAGTTTATGAAGTTCTCAGCAGCCCCGGAATCAACCAAGGCTAGTATGCTTTCAGCTATACAACTCTCTCCCATATGAAGAGAAACAACAAATGGTTAGGAGGCAATTTAGGAGACTTGGATATCACACCCAAGGCCAGTCCCCTATAAGGTGAAAGAGTTTTCCGGAAGCAAAGGACATTCCTTTACCATATGGTCTCTCCTACCACAGTATAGGCAGAGTCCGTCCCTTCTCCTAAGTAATTTTTCAGTATCAGAGAGTTTGGCAACACCTAATTGCATGGGTTCCTCCTCAGATACTTTAACACTCTCAGCTTTATCAATTCTGGGGTTAATAGGTGTAACAAAACATCTATTCCTGTTCTTAGTATAGAGCCTGTCACGAATCCTATTATCTATATCAATGAGGTAATCAATAAGGTCCTCTAATGCAATAGGAAGCTCCCTTGCTGCTACCTCATCCAATATAGTGTCAGATAAACCTTCCATGAACGCAGTAGTTAACCCATTATTGGTCCAATCTACCTGTGAAGCAAGGGTATGAAACTGAATAGCATAGTCAGCCACAGTCCTAAAACCCTGTTTAATTCTCATTAATGCTCTTGCGGCATTCTTTGACCTTTTCGTTGTGTCAAAAGTTCTACGAAAAGCCGTAAGAAAACTATTGAAATTATGCACCATAGGTCCATTGGCCTCCCAAATAGGATTTGCCCACTCAAGTGCTTTGTCAGTAAGTTGATGCATCAAAAACCCCACTTTAGACCTATCAGTAGGAAAGGAACATGGATACATCTCAAAGTGGAATTCTATTTGATTAATGAAAACACTGCATGTCTTAGCTTCCCCTCCATACCTGGGAGGGGGTGTTAAATGGGGCGAAGTATTAGGCAAATTGGATACTTCGGGAAGAAGAGGTGTAGGAGGGTTAGGTGCGGTTGCAGGAATAGTTCTAGACAAGAGCGTCTGGAGAGCCTGAGCTATCTGATCCATATGGTGATCCTGCTCTACAAACCTTGCCTCTTGAGAAGCCATTTGCTGAGCCAAATCTGTGCTGTCCATGGCCCTATCGTAATGTAACGAAAATATACCCCAACTCGCAGGATTCAGCTCGACAAAAGACAACACAGAGGAGAGATACGTCTACCGGACCTTAGAATGGCCGGACTCGACGTATATGAGAGGAGACAGAGTCAGGAACAATCCGAGGTCAAGGGCACAGAGAGACAGCATAAACTAGGACTAGCCGGGGTCTGGTACACAGTAAACAGCAAGCCGGCAAACAAAACAGATAAGGATAAAGAGATAACGTAGTCAGAAACAAAGCCAAGGTCAATACGAAGGAACACAACTGAACACAACAAGCGCTAAAGGGAACTGAAACAGAAACCACGATAGGGCAGGGAGTAAAGGGAGAGGTAAGTTTAAATACCTTCAACTTATTCTTGATTGGCCCCTGTCATATCCACGCCCCCAATATGTGAGAGTATGGGGAGTGTGGGGTGACAGGGGCCAATGGGAGACCGTTTTGATTGTTGGCTCCTGCTTCCCCTTTAAGAGCATGCTCGTGACGCGCGGCGCGCTCTCAAAGCTAGGCGGGACACGTGACCGCATTCCGCGGTCAGCGCCCGCCGTCATTGGCGCTCTGAGCGCGCCGGGAACAGAGGACCTCGGCCGGCCCCCAGACAAGGTAAGTAATGCTACATCGTGATATTTATCCAGGTGTATTGATTTGCTCTGAAATAAGATAAAATATCTGTTTAGGCAAGTTAAGATGCTGCTTATAGAACATAGTAGAATACTCTTATTTGATGGTTCCAGGAAATGACAAATGAACTGGTTTAAATTTTATTTTATTTAAAATCACATGAGAATAGGTCTTAATTACTTAGGAGGTCTAGCCAGCATTGAAAGGGTTATTTTAACTGTCAGCTAAAGTTTTATGGCCTTAAGCTGCAGCACTGTGTCTGTGTGTAAGTTTCACTTTCGTTTCTCTGTGAAAGACAGTCATAAATCTTGTCTTAACCATTGGAATGTACATTGCCATTGTATTGCATACCATGTTATACTAAATATTCATTGATTATTGTCACGCATGTTACTTATTATTATTATTTAAATTGTCACAATAAATTGTATCTATTTTTATAACAAATTGTGATTTTATTTATATGGAATACATTTCACTTACACGATAACGATCTTTGGGATCTGAGAATTGAAATAGTGGGCAATTCTCAACTGTTTACTATTATTATCCCATAAATATCCCCACACAACCTACCGCTGGAGTACGGCTCAGGATGTGTAGCAGACTCAGGTAGGGCTGCCGACATTCTCAAACGGGACAACACATGATTCGGATGGTTGAAGCTAGACCCTTGTTCTTCATTACATCTGCTCTCTGGAGTGATCTGTCATGAGCGAAACGACTTTACGCCTTGCCTGCATATTGGAGAACACTATGTGTTCGCGGGACTCCAAGCTAAGATGGGAGGTATCCCTCTATAGGGACACTTTGACTTCGGTTATCGAACTCACAATCCTGGGTCCCTTGACTTAGGGCCTACTCTGGGAGATAAGTGCCAGAACAGTCAGAGGTATGGGGACCTAGGGGGTCTCACTATATTATACCCCTATCTTGTAGGTGGCATGTAGACCAGAAACCCCTACACGGGTTTTGACAGGTCGGGTATGGAACAGGATCGTACTACGGGTAATCGGATTATTTCATTCTCTCACTACAACACGTGAGGACTCTTCGTTGTTATACCGGTCCTAATCACCATTGGATCCGTACATCTTATCGCTCTCAGGCGATGACATATCTGGATGGAAATCTCAACTCCGGTTTACGTTTCCCATCCCTTTGAATATTTCCGGGACTCACTATTCCCAGAATAGTCGAACACCACTACACCACACAAGTTCAGTTTGGGACCCTGATTGGACGTTCTTTTGGAGTCCTTTCCCTACCGCAAACGAGGATTACACAGTCCATTTGGAATATTGGAATCTCTTAGGATACAGCTAGGTTGACCACACTCTTGACGGCATAATAAACTTATTCTCGGATGAGACATCTCACCGGGTAGGCCATGAGGGAACTGAAGCTCCTACTCGTTTATATTACGGAATTGGTGGTGGACTTGGGAGCATTTCTTGGAATTGGAGATCTACCTGCAAGGACACATCACCGGATGATCCTGGCAAGATCAGAGGAGCCACCTTACGCATCAAGTCGAGACATGGTGCCAGTTTCGTCTCACGGCCCTAAGTCCGCAAATGACCTTCGACATTTTACAACTACAGGAAATGGCTAATAGGTCAGCTGGCAGCTCATAGACTGGCTACTAGGAAACAGGTCGCAAACCCACGTACAATGGATCTATCAGCGGATGGTGTTTTTTGTATTTGGGATGCTTCGTTAGCTGGTATCTTCATCGATCCGGCTACTGTCATTTATCGCAGTTGGAAAGTCCATTTAGGATTGCTCTGATATCTCCAGGAATTAGGTACCAGTGAAACAAACAGCGTTGGATTTGTTGACTGAGCGTTAAAACAGCAAATACGAAGCCTCCTGTCATGTTATAAAGTTGTAGATTATGCTAGTTTATAATCTTAATTTTATTAATGACACAAGGCGAGTATTTCCCACCCGTTCTTATCCCTCTCTTGTTTAATTTTATTAGTTTGAGTCCATCAGGTTTGTGCGCAACTCTGCTTGTTGTCTCTGCTACCTGTCACTTATTCTTATGTCTGTTTTTCATAAGTAGGGTTGGGATCTATGCAGATTATGGTAAAATGTTGGTTATTGCATTGGGTACCTACATGCTTGTTCAAAGTACATTTCATTGGCTAACCAACCTGTTTGACTGTTTTCTTTCGTTTCAGTTTACAGTCCATCAACACTATCTGGTTCGACAGCTCTTCTTGGATGGTGGACGTGGTCGTTTTCATTATATCTAGGACTTTGTTTCTCCCCCATTATATTTTCTGTATTTTGTTGTCTTGTCGTAGCTTGAAAGAGGAAATGATGCATGGGAAGGGGAATTTTATAGTTCCTAACTTTTTTCTGATTGGTTGTTTTTCTGTGCTGCTGTGGAGTTCTAGTAAAGAGAGACTTAAGCAAATACTCGCCTCCTGTCATTAATAAAATTAAGATTATAGGTACACTAAAGCTAGCATAATCTACAATTTTCTAAATACTTTCATTAGTCCATGGCCTTATCTTAAGTCTATGATAGCTTTATGCCTGTCCCAAACATGCTTAAACTCCTTCACTGTATTAACCTCTACCACTGTAGCTGGAAGGCTATTCCATGTATCCATTACCCGCTCAGTAAAGTAATATTTCCTGATATTATTTTTAAACCTTTGCCCCTCTAATTTAAGACTGTGCTCTTGTTGTGGTAGTTTTTCTTCTTTTAAATATAGTCTCCTCCTTTACTGTGTTGATTCCCTTTATGTATTTAAATGTTTCTATCATATCCCTCCTGCCTCGTCTTTCCTCCAAGCTATACATGTTAAGATCCTTTAACCTTTCCTTGTAACTTTTATCCTGCAATTTATGAACCAGCTTAGTAGCCCTTCTCTGAACTCTCTCTAAAGTATCAATATCCTTCTAGAGATACGGTCTCCAGTATTGCTTACAATACTCCAAGTAAGGTCTCACCAGTGTTCTGTACAATGGCATGGGCACTTGCCTCTTTCTACTGCTAATACCTCTCCCTATAAAACCAAGCATTCTGCTAGCATTTCCTGCTGCTCTATTACACTGTGTGCCTACCTTAAGTCATCAGAAATAAATACCCCTAAATGCCTTTCTTCAGATGTTGATGTTCATTAGACAAGTGGTTATGTAGTAAACACTTTTTTCTTAGATAGTTAAATATTTCTTTACTATCAAGGTTATATTCAGTATTACGTGAGAAGAAATATTTCAAATTGTTGTTATTTATTAAATAACTTATTTTTCAGAGACCACATTTAATCCAATTTTGTATGTTAAGGTTAAGACTATAGGAATAGAGAGAGTTTGAGAAAGACACAACAAAGTGGGAAATTCCCAAGAGTTTACCAATATTTTGTTCTGACTTGATAAATCTTTTTTGCATTTCTCCCAACACGTTCATATATTGCCATAAATCATGCTTTCGAGTTTCATTATAAAGGGGCTGCTCTGTTTATTCTTTATTAGCCAGAATAAAGAACTCAGATCAATATTGTGCTGCTCAGTCTGAATCAGAGATTCTTCAATTTTATACCATATTTGTTATTTGGCGCTTTCTAATTGAGTGATAAAAGCATGTGATAAGTAATAGGCTTTGTGATAGTCTTTTAGAAGGGGCACCCATTTTAACTTTTAATGCTAAACAATTAGTGTGATGGACCGCCTGGCACCCCAACCGGATACCTCCGTCAATCAATGCTCCTAGTGCTTTCTGAGGGCTCCAAGCACTTCACCAGACATCATAAGCACTGCAGACTCCACTTCCAGTAATGCAGCTGCGCTGTGGTCTTGCCGTCCTCCACCCACCCTGGACCCAAGACCAGGATCCAGCTCCCAGTGGGCACATCTCTCCTAGTCCAGAGAGCGTAGCAGGAACAAGCTCTTAGAAGAGCTTAGTGATTATACTCAGGGGAGTATTGTGATTATAGCAATACCCAAGAGTGTAGTAATCCAATCGCCCAAAAACCTCCCTTATAGTAAAATGGAGGTCAAATTGGCTCCCATAGCCCTTTTTTTTTTTTGGGCTGCTAGAGCTACCCGTAGGGAAATAGTAAAAAACAAATAGAGCATTTATCAACTACTTTTTGGAGTTGAATTCAATTAGGCCCTTTATCTGGGATTATGTGTCCGATAAATTGAATCACTAAACTGGCATTGGACTACTCTGCCTTTAAATACCCGTGACAACATTTTGTTTCAGTCCTGCCCTGTACTCAAAGTATAAATTTAATGAAAAATATAACTATTAAAAATTATTGTAAGATATAGTGATAATACTGTTGTAAATAAAAGGCATGAAGTATTATTTATGGATCCCAAAGTATTATATAATTTCACTTATCATTAAGGATAAGCTCTGTTAACTTTCCCATGGTGCATATGTTTTTACCATATCAGTTACTTATTTTCTTATAATTTTTTCCTATTGTTGAATTTTTAGGTCTTTTGGGTCCAACTATTCGGGCGGAAACATTTGATACTATTGTCATTCACTTTAAGAACCTTGCAAACATCCCTTACAGTATGCATGGGGTGGGGATTTCTTATGGAAAGAACTCAGAAGGTAAGAATTATTTGCCACTTCCATTATTTATACCTTGACTTAAGACCTTAAGAAAAACAGCTTCAGGTTGTTGTTGTTTTTTTGTAATTAAATAGCTATCTGTGTTTTCAGCTGTAATTCCCATCTTCCTCTTCTATTGCACCAACACATCTTATTTTAGATGACAAAAAGAGCGTTAATCCTCATTAATAAAACAAAAAAAATCTAAAAAATATGCAAAAACCTCACATATTTTCAGTTTCTGAAATAATATGTGCATTTAACTCCTTAAGGATGGCGGGTATGCTATGCTGTCCTTGGGGACCTGACTCTAAATGCTGGCGGGCGTCATAGCACGTCCACGCTGTCATATTCACTTACCTGCTCGCCGGCGTGTGATCACGATGGGGGGGACTTACCTGGAATTCCAGGGAGACCCCCTGCTGCAATTCTGGTCGTCCTGGGCCATGTGATCACAAGGTCCTTGTGAGGACCTCGCGATCACATGGAAAAAATAGCTGTACATAGCAGTACCAGCAGGGGGAGTGCCTGGAATTGCCAGAATTTATAAGCCTTTCCCCGCCCTGCAGAGCTCAGTCTGCGCGGAGTCCTCCATGGGTGAAATTTTATTTTTTTTTGCGCTCTTTTTTTTTTTAAAGTGCGTTGGTTATTATGAATTTTTATTTGGCCTTTTTGGGGGCTGAAAAAAAAAGAGTTTAAAAGAAAGAAGACATCAAATGGTAAGTCATTTTTTTTACAGGTATTTAGATAAGGGCCCTCCCTCATTATTTTTAGGATGAGGGGGGTAGGTAGGGGTTATTTTTTGGGGGGAGGGCGGTGACTAGGGGTTTGGGGACCCCAAGTCACCTGGGGGGTTTACATTTTTATTTAGGGCCCCCACCCCCGCCGCGCATGGGTGTGGGCCGGGAGGGAGGACAGTTGGACTCCCCCAATTTTTATTTATGGCCCCCACCCACCGCTCAGGGGTGGGGGCCGGGGGGAGGACAGTAGGTCCCCCTCCCCCAATTTTTATTTATGCATGGCTGTGGTGGCTTCTAAGGGCCCTGCAGCCTTTCAAAACACGTCATTAAATCGCCGAACATCGAACTCCAACCCAAACATACAGTGATATGTCCGTGTTCGGGTCCGGGGTCCAAAAAACGTAATGTTCGGTACGAACCCGAACTTTGCGGTTCGCTCAACTCTATTAACTAATTTACAGTACCACCATATGTGGATAAGGGACCCATCCAAAAAGCCACAACGCCAACAATGAGGGAGCTGGGCGGGATACATCCTACTTATCTTATCCGGTGTCAGATACCATCTGTACATAAGCTTGTACTGGCATTCTAAATTCAGACAGTGGATATTTTTACGAATGTCTATAAAGGTGGAACACCATTCGTTATCAGTAAAATCAATTTCTAGCTCTTTTTTCCAGTTGTTAATCTTATTTAATGGGTGTTCATCTATGGTATGGATCAGATCAGTAGCCTTAGAGAGGACTTTTTAACTTTTGAGTAATTAAAGATCTTCTGAATAAAAATATTACTTTCTGAAGTGGTCTTCAACAGAGATAAATTCAGGAAATTCTTAATCCTAAAATAGCTAAAAAAAAACCTCTTTATTAGAGAGATGAAGTTTGGCTTGTATCACATGGAAAGGTAATATTAGATCATTCTGTGTAATATCTTTAATGGACCATTGGAATCTGGACCAGTTTTGTAATACTATGACCTGCATGTTATCCTCCAGAAATGCTAAATGGCAGGTATTAATTACTTTGTTTGAAATTTTCAAACGTTTCTTCAGAGAATCCCATGCCCTGAATGTTTGTGAGAGAATTAATGATTTTTTACTTAGTTCATCTAAAACTTTTTTATTACTATTAAGCTATAAATAGAATTCAAGTCTATCACTATCAGCAGCCTCTGACTCAATCTTGTACCATATATCCTCCCTCTATGATTCTGCCTGAAGTTTGTATATATGACAGATAATATTAGCAGAATAGCATATTCTTATATTTGGGTAATTCAAACACCCTTGTTGATATTTCTAGAAAGGACTTTTTTTTTTACTAATTCTCGGATTTTTAGTTTGCCAGATATAGGATTGAAAGCTTGATTGTATAATTGTAAGCCAGCTGTCCGGGATATACAGAGGTACCATCCTAAATAAGTATAACCATTTAGAGATGATATATGAATTAATTATATTTATTCTACCAGACCAAGAAGATTCTAGTTTACACCACTCTTTAACTTTATATTAGTATGTTTTAAGGTTCAAAACATTTATTTCCATGATTTTACTGACTTGGGTTGAGATTGTAATACCCAAATAGGTAAAATTGCTGTCAGACCATATGAAATCGTATTGGTCTTTTAAATCGCCTAAACTGTAGTTATCAAACTTATTATTTATAGCAGTTGATTTGGATACGTTTAATTTATAGTTTGATACTTTTGAGTATTCCTTTATCTCTAATATGGCATAAGATAACAAGGTTTCAGGGGCCGTGAGTGTTAATAGTGTGTCATCAGCATACAATAGTATTTTTGCCTCTAGATTTTTTGTTAAGAAACCCCTAATATTTGGGTTAGACCTGATGTTAATTGCTAGCGGTTCAAGAGTAAGAACATAGAGAAGTGGCTCCATCAAAACCGATCTACCAAAATACCAGATGCAGTTGTTAACATAGCACCATTATATAATATCCACGCGGTGTGGCAGTTACTCGGTACAGGAACCCACATTTCCTACACCACCCCTTACTAAGGGCATGGGATTGGGACCTACACCCCACACCAGTCTGGCGACAGGTAAGACCAGACATACTCACCTTACTTATACTCTTACTCTTTCCTATTCTTTCTCTTTTTTCCTCCTCACCACTTCCTTTCCACTCCCTCCCCATGCGTCGGACTCGGTGGGGCATCGGGGTGGTACTGCAGGGACTTGCCGACGTGCTCTCGGCCATGGGAAAAAACTGCACCAACCCTACAGCTCCTGGAACAACTGAATGGGACCAGGAGATTCATCACCGAACTACTCCTGGGCGACACCGCCAAAGCTATCACATGGTCCAAGAGGACCTTCTATGAAAAATCAAACAAGATGGATACACTATTGGCCAGAACTCTACGTCAACGTCAAGACAGGACACACATCACTACGATTAAACACAAGGATGGATCCACCAAAAACACTCCATTAGACATTGCACTGGTCTTCACGGATTACTACAAGATACTTTACAATCACACACTATGAGACCCCGCCACTTTGGAAACAGCAGAAGCTAACTAAATGACCTGGATCTTTCGAAGCTCCCGACGATGGCAGCGATGCACATGAACGACACTAGCACTGGAGACGAAATAGACAGGGCGATAGCAGAGCTTAAAGGCAATAAGGCTTCAGGACCAGATGTATTTGATGGGGCATACTACAAAACCTTCAGGGAAGAACTAACACCCCGCTTGGAACGGCTATTCAATGATTTCATGGAAGGCGGTACACCAGAGAGGGGGATGTCTCTAGCCAACATTATCTTACTCCAGAAACCGGGTAGAGACCTCTACTTCCAGACAACTACAGGCCAATTTCTCTCATCAACCACGACATCAAGATACTAGCGAAAATCCTGGCGGACTGCCTTAACCCCCATCTAAAAACATTGATACGCCCGGACCAAGTGGGATTTATTCCAGATCGACAACTATTTGAGAATACTAGAAAGAACATCGACCTCATTTGGCGACAAAAAAACACGAATACCCCAACCTTAATGGTAGCAATAGATGCAGAGAAAGCTATCTCTTTAACCTATTGGAATTTTTGGGTTTCCCAGAAAGATATGTGACAACGATCAAAGCCATGTACAACCAAGTGCATGCACAGATTAAAATTGCAGGAGCTGGGCCCAAACCCTTTAAACTAGGCAATGGAACACGACAGGGATGCCCTCTTTCCCCGCTCTTGTTTGTGCTTATGCTGGGACTGCCCCTGCAAGCCCTGCTGAAACACCCCCGCATAACTGGGATCTCTGTGGGGGTCAGAAGTTACTTGTTTCTGCCTACGCAGATGACGTCCTACTAACACTTACGGAGCCAGGGGACTCCATGGACGCTCTGCATGGGTCCTCTCCTAATTCAGAGCTTTTTCAGGCTACAAGGCCAGTTTAGAAAAATCTAGCACCCTCCCGTTGGGCATGTCTGCGGAGGACACAACAGCATTGGGAGAAAACTATACCATCCTCATAACAAAAGAGCACCTAAAGTACCTAGGGATAATACTACCTAATGACCAGGCCAAATTGTACCAACTGAATTATGCCCTGCTTATGAGAACCCTAATACAAGATATGGATAAATGGCTAGATAAGATTCTTGAATAGGGCAAAAATGAATGTACTGCCCCGTATTCCTTTTCCGAACACTACCATTAAGCTTCTAAAATCAGACTTAGCCCCGCTACAAAAAGCGATTGGGGACTTCAAATTGCAAAATCGTCGCCACAGAATATCCCAAAACATACTATACAGACATAAACAGATGGGGGGGTCTGGGACTTCCACAACTATATTTTTATCATCTAGCAGCGCAACTCTCCTGGTGGCCAAGTGGCACGCACCACTGGAAATTAGGAGATGGATAGACCTAGAGTCCCTTTTAACGGGACCGGATCTACCCCAATACCACATGTGGGTGCCCAAAGAAGACAGGCCAATTCTGAGAACCACATGCCCGGCTATTTTAAACTCCCTGAGACTATGGGACGCATCAGCTTTAAAATACAACTTGGCCTCCTCCCCATCCCAACTAACTCCCCTACTGAGAAATAAGGCCTCTCCCCCGGGTATAGTAGCTAGAGACTTTGCAAACCTAGAAAAAGAGGGGCTACAGAGAATATGCCACATGTTCAAGAATGATAGTATAGTTGCATTCGACTACTTACAACAGAAAGCACACCTCACACCCACAGACTTCTTTCGATATTTGCAACTCAAGGATTACACACAACACCCACTCATATAAAGGCGGGAAAGGGACCATTAACCTTCTTCGAGAGAATGTGCCTGAATGAATCCACACAATCGGGACTCATAACTAAGATGTACGCACACATCTGCTCAGAAACAGAAGAGTGGGGCACATTAACATATGCGGACACCTGGTAGAGGGACCTGGGAGAAGTTCTGGAGGGAGTGGAGTGGAGGGAAATATGGGAGGCTAACAACGCGGTGTCCATATGTGTATCCCTTCAAGAACAATCGTACAAAACAATGTTCAGGTGGTACACCACACCGGTCAAGCTCTTACATATGCGAAAAACACCATCTGATGACTGCTGCAGGGGATGTGGCCTCAGGGGCACATACCTCCATATGTGGTGGGAATGCCCATGGGTACAAAGCTTCTGGACAAAATGTTTTAATCTAATCAAACAGATATTCCATAGGGCACCTGACCTGAACCACTGGAAATATCTATTAAATAGATCTCTAGACGATTGGACGAAAAGGGAACAGAAATTGCTCCACAAAATAACGTTAGCAGCAACGAGAGCTCTAGCACATTCATGGCTAAAAGTAGATATGCCACCTTTAAAGAGAGTAATTTCCAATATAAAAGAAGTATGCCTAATGGATAGATTGACAGCCCAGGTAAGAGGAACATGTCTAGATTCAAAGAAATATGGGAACCCTGGACAAACAGCGACCTTTCCGAAGAAATACCTTGATCCACCCACCCCCACCCATAGGAACAGGACACAAACAGACGAAGACCCCACATGGTCTAGGAGTGCGGGCGGGACTCCGGGGCCCCCTGCGCCACACCGAACTGACGTATTCCCTTCCCCCTCCCCCTCTCTATTACCCCCCCTACTATCTCTTACTCTTTCTAAACTATTTCTTCCTCCTCCTTATTACACCAGGAGGGGACCTGGGCACCAAAACCCCACATAATGATAAACACAGAGACCCGTGTTTGGACAAGGGCCAAACTACACAGGACAGGTGACACAATCCCCACCCGAAAACCATCACATTCTTACGATAATGTCAGCTCCCCATCTTAGAATGTTTAGTTTATCGCATACTGCTGGTTCGACACTCAGGTTATAAAAACATAAAAAAGTGAAATGTCCTTGTTGTATCTCATAAAAGACAAGCTCAACTGAAAACATGAGAAAGAAAATGTAAAATTAACAATGTTGGAAATCTATCACAAGAAACTTTTGTACATCAAAAATGTATGTTGTATTTATGACAAGACTTTCACACAAAAATAAAGATTTAAAATAAAAATAAAAATTCCAATTACCTGGATTTGAGTTTTTTAATTATATCAGAATTAAGCATTTGATAACGGAACACCTACGATTTGAAACCTATATATATAAACATTTAAAAACTAAACTTATTTCTAGAACTACACAATTATTAAAAAAGTTTGACGGATACAGAGAAACCTTAATCAATAGAGATTTAAATATTTTTTTTTCAATAGAGGAATGAGGGGAGGCTTTTACACAAGTTAAGAAAATAACACATAGCCTTAGTTTGCATTAAACTTTTTTCAAATGTATTCATAGATGGTACCTTACCCCCTACGTAATAAAGAAATTCAAACATAATTATTCAGACACCTGTTGGAGATGTACTAGTGCTATAGAAACATTATACCACATGTGGTGGGAGTATAAATGTTTAATAGAGATTGAAGAAAATATTATGCAAATCTACAAAGACCTGCATATACAAGAAAACCTATCCCCTCAAACATTCCTAATCCACCTGATTTTTCCCATATGTAGTTTTGAACAAAAATCATTCTTAATACATATATGTATGGCCATGAAGCTCATAATAGCTAGAAATGGGAAGTTACCTTTACACCTAAATGGTCAGATGTAGCTGGTCAGATTGAATACCAGGGCAGAATGGAAAAAGGGTTTTACAGAAATGCAGATAAGACCTATGTGCAAATAGCTATATGGTCCAACTGGAATAAAATCTCTACAAATAAAATATCTACAGCTAATATTACTCATATTCTCTAAAAAATATCAAATATATATAGAAATCTGTAACGGCACCCTGAGTAGGGAAGGGGTTAACGCCGCCAAAGCTACCGAACACTCCTAAGCGCCGAACAGAAAAACATACAAATTATCCCCCCAAGTACGAGACGAGGCTCTGTATTGAGGGTCAAGCAGGATCTGTTTAATGGGGGCTACATGTCAGCATTTTATACAGGTCTTCCTGCAAGGGACACTCCCATAGGGACCTTGTGGAAGACTGAGACAGTTTTTTACATTAGCCAATCACATACATTTACAGTATCAAACACTCCCACATGAACAGCACAACTCCTCCTCTCTATCCTGGAGATAATTGGGTTAAGTGCTAGAAGTAACTCAATTACCTCCAGGGATGGAGAATTATCCTCCATTTTACAGTAACAGCAAAAACACATAAAAATATATATTTCCAAATATACCGAACAGAACCCACACATTCATGTATCCCCAGATAGCTTAGATCTGAGCGCTCAATATAAGTGAACAGCGCTCAAATCCCATACATGCAGTTCAATCGCCATGGAGTTAAAGTCTTGTACATGGTGCGTTCGACGAAACAAAGGAACTCCATGGGTTTGCTATCTGGTACAGTTCTGTTTGTGCATTGTCAATTTACCGAACGGCACGGTGTTCATATGAACCTTGAACATAGCGATAAAGGGTCGGGGATTTCAGCAGTGTTCGTGGGAAGGAGTGTCCAAAATCAGTTCCATGAGTTTGTTGATGAACACCGCTTGGCATTTGACTGTCCAAGATGGCCGCCGCCACATGTTCGTTCATACGAACGATGACCACCCAGCCGACCGTTCGGGAGTTGGAAGTGTCTGCGGTTAACCACAATGTTAATGAGGGCAGAAAGGTTAAAGAGCGGCACACTTCCCTGGCTGGCCTGCCATTCGGTAGTTTATTTGTATTTGGGCGAATGCAAACAAAAGCCATACGAACAACCGGCAATAACCGAACAAACAGACGAATCAGGTTTTAAATAATAATCCCAAGACAGAGAGGTCTGCCACAAAATCAATTGGGTTTTAAATAATAATCCCAAGGCAGAGAGGTCTGCCACAAAATCAATTGGAGATATTTAAAGGGAGACATGTTTAACAGTCCCCTCAAAAATAGGGGGAAAAAAGAAAGGAAAGAATAAAAAAAATCAAAAGAGAAAGGGGGAAGGGAAAGGGAGAAAAAAAGGGAAAGAAAAAAGAAAAAAAAAGAGAGAAAGGGAAAAGGATAAAAAGGGAAAAAAATAAAATAAACAAACAACCTCCCTGAGCTTAGTATGCTGTCTCCTCTCTCCCCTCGAAAGGACCCTATCTGTCCACCATCGCGTAAAAATAATTACGATCATTGACTCTATGTTAATAGGTATTAAGTAATTCTGTCAGTTAAATTTGAATGTGATGAATGATTGTCAAGAAACTGGAAGTATAAAGTTATCAAAGTTATCAGCTGAATCTATTTGAATCTTGTCGCACCATTTGTTCGTCAGTCTGTTTAGTATGTTGTTCATCAGGAAAAATTATCGATAAAAAGTTATAATAAAGATAGGATTTTTAATAATGCAAATAAAACTTAGTGATATGAAACAATAAAGGAGTGATTTAATTATACTTAAGGTATGAAACAAATGATGATAAAGGTACACTACGGTTTATTACCTATCTGTAAAAAGAATATATAATATACCTTCTTTATGATTCCTGCATGCAAGTTTTCTTTTCTAGATCTTTTTTATATATTACATATTCAAATTAGAAAGAGTGCTTAAATCAACCAATGCCCAGTGTCCATGATCACTCGCGTTTCGGTGCTTTGGATAATGCACCTTCGTCAGGGGCCCTAATGAAGGTTCATTATCCAAAGCACCGTAACACACGTCGGGCATTTTTTCCTTTTTATTTTGATCATGGACACTGGGCATTGGTTGATTTAAGCACTCTTTCTAATTTGAATATGACTGTTACTCACTATCTAATCTTTCTGCTTCTATGCCTGTGTAGATAGATTAACAGGGAGAGAGGCTTTATAAAATTCTACTGTCAGTTTACTTGAAACTGACCTTTGATATAACATTGCCTACTCTCTATACTTGCTGTCTGACAGTATTTCTCCTCTGGAAACTTAATATTACAACCCTACTTAGACCTATTGAGGTTATGTTGCTGTAATTATCTCTAACTACAGACATACTTAATCACCCACTGTAACTATACTATAACTAGTACAGAGACACTTTGTTCTTTCCAAATGATTATAGATATCATTTTGGACTTTGTGCATGTAGACAGTTTCAATAAAGTTTATTTGAAGTCCAGTTTGGTTGCTCGCACATGCAAACCTGAATCGCTCAACGCTATGACATCAGACATGATGTTCAGCGTTTGTCCGACGCATGGGCACTCACCAAGAAAGGCATGCAAAATTGCATATTTAAACGCCGACAGGCAGGACGCGATCCTGCTCTCGATCAAGTCTTGGGAGATGAAATGTGTCAAGCTTTATCCACTACAAAGAAGGATTTCAGCACAAGCCCTTTTACATTGCACTCCTACCAGTTACTAACATTTTACATCTATCTTTGGATTTTGAACTACTGGTGTTGGAAGGATCCATTGGCAGCTGTCCATCATATCGGAGTCTGAGCCCATTTGAGGCTAAAACACAAGTTTGCCCAATTTAGATATGTCTTATTGTGCCAATTTATTTGTGATTATTTTTTATTCTGTTATTTTAGAATGTTCTGTGTTTAATAAATACTGCACTATGATATTTTTCTTTTGTTTTTACATGTAATCAACTTCCTTTTGAGCGGAAGTGTCACTTTTTTCCTCCTCACCACTTCCTTTCCACTCCCTCCCCATGCGTCGGACTCGGTGGGGCATTGGGGTGGTACTGCAGGGACTTGCCGACGTGCTCTCGGCCATGGGAAAAAACTGCACCAACCCTACAGCTCCTGGAACAACTGAATGGGACCAGGAGATTCATCACCGAACTACTCCTGGGCGACACCGCCAAAGCTATCACATGGTCCAAGAGGACCTTCTATGAAAAATCAAACAAGATGGATACACTATTGGCCAGAACTCTACGTCAACGTCAAGACAGGACACACATCACTACGATTAAACACAAGGATGGATCCATCAAAAACACTCCATTAGACATTGCACTGGTCTTCACGGATTACTACAAGATACTTTACAATCACACACTATGAGACCCCGCCACTTTGGAAACAGCAGAAGCTAACTAAATGACCTGGATCTTTCGAAGCTCCCGACGATGGCAGCGATGCACATGAACGACACTAGCACTGGAGACGAAATAGACAGGGCGATAGCAGAGCTTAAAGGCAATAAGGCTTCAGGACCAGATGTATTTGATGGGGCATACTACAAAACCTTCAGGGAAGAACTAACACCCCGCTTGGAACGGCTATTCAATGATTTCATGGAAGGCGGTACACCAGAGAGGGGGATGTCTCTAGCCAACATTATCTTACTCCAGAAACCGGGTAGAGACCTCTACTTCCAGACAACTACAGGCCAATTTCTCTCATCAACCACGACATCAAGATACTAGCGAAAATCCTGGCGGACTGCCTTAACCCCCATCTAAAAACATTGATACGCCCGGACCAAGTGGGATTTATTCCAGATCGACAACTATTTGAGAATACTAGAAAGAACATCGACCTCATTTGGCGACAAAAAAACACGAATACCCCAACCTTAATGGTAGCAATAGATGCAGAGAAAGCTATCTCTTTAACCTATTGGAATTTTTGGGTTTCCCAGAAAGATATGTGACAACGATCAAAGCCATGTACAACCAAGTGCATGCACAGATTAAAATTGCAGGAGCTGGGCCCAAACCCTTTAAACTAGGCAATGGAACACGACAGGGATGCCCTCTTTCCCCGCTCTTGTTTGTGCTTATGCTGGGACTGCCCCTGCAAGCCCTGCTGAAACACCCCCGCATAACTGGGATCTCTGTGGGGGTCAGAAGTTACTTGTTTCTGCCTACGCAGATGACGTCCTACTAACACTTACGGAGCCAGGGGACTCCATGGACGCTCTGCATGGGTCCTCTCCTAATTCAGAGCTTTTTCAGGCTACAAGGCCAGTTTAGAAAAATCTAGCACCCTCCCGTTGGGCATGTCTGCGGAGGACACAACAGCATTGGGAGAAAACTATACCATCCTCATAACAAAAGAGCACCTAAAGTACCTAGGGATAATACTACCTAATGACCAGGCCAAATTGTACCAACTGAATTATGCCCTGCTTATGAGAACCCTAATACAAGATATGGATAAATGGCTAGATAAGATTCTTGAATAGGGCAAAAATGAATGTACTGCCCCGTATTCCTTTTCCGAACACTACCATTAAGCTTCTAAAATCAGACTTAGCCCCGCTACAAAAAGCGATTGGGGACTTCAAATTGCAAAATCGTCGCCACAGAATATCCCAAAACATACTATACAGACATAAACAGATGGGGGGTCTGGGACTTCCACAACTATATTTTTATCATCTAGCAGCGCAACTCTCCTGGTGGCCAAGTGGCACGCGCCACTGGAAATAAGGAGATGGATAGACCTAGAGTCCCTTTTAACGGGACCGGATCTACCCCAATACCACATGTGGGTGCCCAAAGAAGACAGGCCAATTCTGAGAACCACATGCCCGGCTATTTTAAACTCCCTGAGACTATGGGACGCATCAGCTTTAAAATACAACTTGGCCTCCTCCCCATCCCAACTAACTCCCCTACTGAGAAATAAGGCCTCTCCCCCGGGTATAGTAGCTAGAGACTTTGCAAACCTAGAAAAAGAGGGGCTACAGAGAATATGCCACATGTTCAAGAATGATAGTATAGTTGCATTCGACTACTTACAACAGAAAGCACACCTCACACCCACAGACTTCTTTCGATATTTGCAACTCAAGGATTACACACAACACCCACTCATATAAAGGCGGGAAAGGGACCATTAACCTTCTTCGAGAGAATGTGCCTGAATGAATCCACACAATCGGGACTCATAACTAAGATGTACGCACACATCTGCTCAGAAACAGAAGAGTGGGGCACATTAACATATGCGGACACCTGGTAGAGGGACCTGGGAGAAGTTCTGGAGGGAGTGGAGTGGAGGGAAATATGGGAGGCTAACAACGCGGTGTCCATATGTGTATCCCTTCAAGAACAATCGTACAAAACAATGTTCAGGTGGTACACCACACCGGTCAAGCTCTTACATATGCGAAAAACACCATCTGATGACTGCTGCAGGGGATGTGGCCTCAGGGGCACATACCTCCATATGTGGTGGGAATGCCCATGGGTACAAAGCTTCTGGACAAAATGTTTTAATCTAATCAAACAGATATTCCATAGGGCACCTGACCTGAACCACTGGAAATATCTATTAAATAGATCTCTAGACGATTGGACGAAAAGGGAACAGAAATTGCTCCACAAAATAACGTTAGCAGCAACGAGAGCTCTAGCACATTCATGGCTAAAAGTAGATATGCCACCTTTAAAGAGAGTAATTTCCAATATAAAAGAAGTATGCCTAATGGATAGATTGACAGCCCAGGTAAGAGGAACATGTCTAGATTCAAAGAAATATGGGAACCCTGGACAAACAGCGACCTTTCCAAAGAAATACCTTGATCCACCCACCCCCACCCATAGGAACAGGACACAAACAGACGAAGACCCCACATGGTCTAGGAGTGCGGGCGGGACTCCGGGGCCCCCTGCGCCACACCGAACTGACGTATTCCCTTCCCCCTCCCCCTCTCTATTACCCCCCCTACTATCTCTTACTCTTTCTAAACTATTTCTTCCTCCTCCTTATTACACCAGGAGGGGACCTGGGCACCAAAACCCCACATAATGATAAACACAGAGACCCGTGTTTGGACAAGGGCCAAACTACACAGGACAGGTGACACAATCCCCACCCGAAAACCATCACATTCTTACGATAATGTCAGCTCCCCATCTTAGAATGTTTAGTTTATCGCATACTGCTGGTTCGACACTCAGGTTATAAAAACATAAAAAAGTGAAATGTCCTTGTTGTATCTCATAAAAGACAAGCTCAACTGAAAACATGAGAAAGAAAATGTAAAATTAACAATGTTGGAAATCTATCACAAGAAACTTTTGTACATCAAAAATGTATGTTGTATTTATGACAAGACTTTCACACAAAAATAAAGATTTAAAATAAAAATAAAAATTCCAATTACCTGGATTTGAGTTTTTTAATTATATCAGAATTAAGCATTTGATAACGGAACACCTACGATTTGAAACCTATATATATAAACATTTAAAAACTAAACTTATTTCTAGAACTACACAATTATTAAAAAGTTTGACGGATACAGAGAAACCTTAATCAATAGAGATTTAAATATTTTTTTTTCAATAGAGGAATGAGGGGAGGCTTTTACACAAGTTAAGAAAATAACACATAGCCTTAGTTTGCATTAAACTTTTTTCAAATGTATTCATAGATGGTACCTTACCCCCTACGTAATAAAGAAATTCAAACATAATTATTCAGACACCTGTTGGAGATGTACTAGTGCTATAGAAACATTATACCACATGTGGTGGGAGTATAAATGTTTAATAGAGATTGAAGAAAATATTATGCAAATCTACAAAGACCTGCATATACAAGAAAACCTATCCCCTCAAACATTCCTAATGCACCTGATTTTTCCCATATGTAGTTTTGAACAAAAATCATTCTTAATACATATATGTATGGCCATGAAGCTCATAATAGCTAGAAATGGGAAGTTACCTTTACACCTAAATGGTCAGATGTAGCTGGTCAGATTGAATACCAGGGCAGAATGGAAAAAGGGTTTTACAGAAATGCAGATAAGACCTATGTGCAAATAGCTATATGGTCCAACTGGAATAAAATCTCTACAAATAAAATATCTACAGCTAATATTACTCATATTCTCTAAAAAATATCAAATATATATAGAAATCTGTAACGGCACCCTGAGTAGGGAAGGGGTTAACGCCGCCAAAGCTACCGAACACTCCTAAGCGCCGAACAGAAAAACATACAAATTATCCCCCCAAGTACGAGACGAGGCTCTGTATTGAGGGTCAAGCAGGATCTGTTTAATGGGGGCTACATGTCAGCATTTTATACAGGTCTTCCTGCAAGGGACACTCCCATAGGGACCTTGTGGAAGACTGAGACAGTTTTTTACATTAGCCAATCACATACATTTACAGTATCAAACACTCCCACATGAACAGCACAACTCCTCCTCTCTATCCTGGAGATAATTGGGTTAAGTGCTAGAAGTAACTCAATTACCTCCAGGGATGGAGAATTATCCTCCATTTTACAGTAACAGCAAAAACACATAAAAATATATATTTCCAAATATACCGAACAGAACCCACACATTCATGTATCCCCAGATAGCTTAGATCTGAGCGCTCAATATAAGTGAACAGCGCTCAAATCCCATACATGCAGTTCAATCGCCATGGAGTTAAAGTCTTGTACATGGTGCGTTCGACGAAACAAAGGAACTCCATGGGTTTGCTATCTGGTACAGTTCTGTTTGTGCATTGTCAATTTACCGAACGGCACGGTGTTCATATGAACCTTGAACATAGCGATAAAGGGTCGGGGATTTCAGCAGTGTTCGTGGGAAGGAGTGTCCAAAATCAGTTCCATGAGTTTGTTGATGAACACCGCTTGGCATTTGACTGTCCAAGATGGCCGCCGCCACATGTTCGTTCATACGAACGATGACCACCCAGCCGACCGTTCGGGAGTTGGAAGTGTCTGCGGTTAACCACAATGTTAATGAGGGCAGAAAGGTTAAAGAGCGGCACACTTCCCTGGCTGGCCTGCCATTCGGTAGTTTATTTGTATTTGGGCGAATGCAAACAAAAGCCATACGAACAACCGGCAATAACCGAACAAACAGACGAATCAGGTTTTAAATAATAATCCCAAGACAGAGAGGTCTGCCACAAAATCAATTGGGTTTTAAATAATAATCCCAAGGCAGAGAGGTCTGCCACAAAATCAATTGGAGATATTTAAAGGGAGACATGTTTAACAGTCCCCTCAAAAATAGGGGGAAAAAAGAAAGGAAAGAATAAAAAAAATCAAAAGAGAAAGGGGGAAGGGAAAGGGAGAAAAAAAGGGAAAGAAAAAAGAAAAAAAAAGAGAGAAAGGGAAAAGGATAAAAAGGGAAAAAAATAAAATAAACAAACAACCTCCCTGAGCTTAGTATGCTGTCTCCTCTCTCCCCTCGAAAGGACCCTATCTGTCCACCATCGCGTAAAAATAATTACGATCATTGACTCTATGTTAATAGGTATTAAGTAATTCTGTCAGTTAAATTTGAATGTGATGAATGATTGTCAAGAAACTGGAAGTATAAAGTTATCAAAGTTATCAGCTGAATCTATTTGAATCTTGTCGCACCATTTGTTCGTCAGTCTGTTTAGTATGTTGTTCATCAGGAAAAATTATCGATAAAAAGTTATAATAAAGATAGGATTTTTAATAATGCAAATAAAACTTTGTGATATGAAACAATAAAGGAGTGATTTAATTATACTTAAGGTATGAAACAAATGATGATAAAGGTACACTACGGTTTATTACCTATCTGTAAAAAGAATACACTGCGTGCAGAATTATTAGGCAAATGAGTATTTTGACCACATCATCCTCTTTATGCATGTTGTCTTACTCCAAGCTGTATAGGCTTGAAAGCCTACTACCAATTAAGCATATTAGGTGATGTGCATCTCTGTAATGAGAAGGGGTGTGGTCTAATGACATCAACACCCTATATCAGGTGTGCATAATTATTAGGCAACCTCCTTTCCTTTGGCAAAATGGGTCAAAAGAAGGACTTGACAGGCTCAGAAAAGTTAAAAATAGTGAGATATCTTGCAGAGGGATGCAGCACTCTTAAAATTGCAAAGCTTCTGAAGCGTGATCATCGAACAATCAAGCGTTTCATTCAAAATAGTCAACAGGGTCGCAAGAAGCGTGTGGAAAAACCAAGGCGCAAAATAACTGCCCATGAACTGAGAAAAGTCAAGCGTGCAGCTGCCAAGATGCCACTTGCCACCAGTTTGGCCATATTTCAGAGCTGCAACATCACTGGAGTGCCCGAAAGCACAAGGTGTGCAATACTCAGAGACATGGCCAAGGTAAGAAAGGCTGAAAGACGACCACCACTGAACAAGACACACAAGCGGAAACGTCAAGACTGGGCCAAGAAATATCTCAAGACTGATTTTTCTAAGGTTTTATGGACTGATGAAATGAGAGTGAGTCTTGATGGGCCAGATGGATGGATTGGTAAAGGGCAGAGAGCTCCAGTCCGACTCAGACGCCAGGTAGGTGGAGGTGGAGTACTGGTTTGGGCTGGTATCATCAAAGATGAGCTTGTGGGGCCTTTTCGGGTTGAGGATGGAGTCAAGCTCAACTCCCAGTTTCTGGAAGACACCTTCTTCAAGCAGTAGTACAGGAAGAAGTCTGCATCCTTCAAGAAAAACATGATTTTCATGCAGGACAATGCTCCATCACATGCGTCCAAGTACTCCACAGCGTGGCTGGCAAGAAAGGGTATAAAAGAAGTAAATCTAATGACATGGCCTCCTTGTTCACCTGATCTGAACCCCATTGAGAACCTGTGGTTCATCATCAAATGTGAGATTTACAAGGAGGGAAAACAGTACACCTCTCTGAACAGTGTCTGGGAGGCTGTGGTTGCTGCTGCACGCAATGTTGATGGTGAACAGATCAAAACACTGACAGAATCCATGGATGGCAGGCTTTTGAGTGTCCTTGCAAAGAAAGGTGGCTATATTGGTCACTGATTTGTTTTTGTTATGTTTTTGAATGTCAGAAATGTATATTTGTGAATGTTGAGATGTTATATTGGTTTCACTGGTAAAAATAAATAATTGAAATGGGTATATATTTGTTTTTTGTTAAGTTGCCTAATAATTATGCACAGTAATAGTCACCTGCACACACAGATATCCCCCTAAAATAGCTATAACTAAAAACAAACTAAAAACTACTTCCAAAAATATTCAGCTTTGATATTAATGAGTTTTTTGGGTTCATTGAGAACATGGTTGTTGTTCAATAATAAAATTAATCCTCAAAAATACAACTTGCCTAATAATTCTGCACTCCCTGTATATAATATACCTTCTTTATGATTCCTGCATGCAAGTTTTCTTTTCTAGATCTTTTTTATATATTACATATTCAAATTAGAAAGAGTGCTTAAATCAACCAATGCCCAGTGTCCATGATCACTCGCGTTTCGGTGCTTTGGATAATGCACCTTCGTCAGGGGCCCTAATGAAGGTTCATTATCCAAAGCACCGAAACACACGTCGGGCATTTTTTCCTTTTTATTTTGATCATGGACACTGGGCATTGGTTGATTTAAGCACTCTTTCTAATTTGAATATGACTGTTACTCACTATCTAATCTTTCTGCTTCTATGCCTGTGTAGATAGATTAACAGGGAGAGAGGCTTTATAAAATTCTACTGTCAGTTTACTTGAAACTGACCTTTGATATAACATTGCCTACTCTCTATACTTGCTGTCTGACAGTATTTCTCCTCTGGAAACTTAATATTACAACCCTACTTAGACCTATTGAGGTTATGTTGCTGTAATTATCTCTAACTACAGACATACTTAATCACCCACTGTAACTATACTATAACTAGTACAGAGACACTTTGTTCTTTCCAAATGATTATAGATATCATTTTGGACTTTGTGCATGTAGACAGTTTCAATAAAGTTTATTTGAAGTCCAGTTTGGTTGCTCGCACATGCAAACCTGAATCGCTCAACGCTATGACATCAGACATGATGTTCAGCGTTTGTCCGACGCATGGGCACTCACCAAGAAAGGCATGCAAAATTGCATATTTAAACGCCGACAGGCAGGACGCGATCCTGCTCTCGATCAAGTCTTGGGAGATGAAATGTGTCAAGCTTTATCCACTACAAAGAAGGATTTCAGCACAAGCCCTTTTACATTGCACTCCTACCAGTTACTAACATTTTACATCTATCTTTGGATTTTGAACTACTGGTGTTGGAAGGATCCATTGGCAGCTGTCCATCATATCGGAGTCTGAGCCCATTTGAGGCTAAAACACAAGTTTGCCCAATTTAGATATGTCTTATTGTGCCAATTTATTTGTGATTATTTTTTATTCTGTTATTTTAGAATGTTCTGTGTTTAATAAATACTGCACTATGATATTTTTCTTTTGTTTTTACATGTAATCAACTTCCTTTTGAGCGGAAGTGTCACTTTAGCCATACAGACTTTTTGCTTTATATTTGTATGGGATTTCGGGTGTGATCCTTTTTAGTGGCTTATCTGCACTTATATTTATCTGCACTTTTGTCCCACTTACCCAATTTTTTTACTTGATCTGGATTTTAGCCATCAGTGTTTGGTTCGGGTGAAGCATTATTCAGAGCTTGCAGCACAAAATCCAGGCATTGCTAAATAGTGTGAAACATGTCCAGATTTTGCATTTCAAATGGCCCCATATGCAGCCAGATTTTTTATTTTGCCCCATTTGGTATAAAGCCATTTGGAGTTTACTCTGTAGTGTGTTTCTTATCATTAATTACAAAATGTATTACATTCTCATCTTGCTCCCTAATACATTTTTTTTTCTGAAGGATACCAGCTCTTTACCTTTGTGCAGAGAGACTATACTGTGTTCCAAGTTATGACCATAATTTCCTTGCAAATACTTGTAGGTAGATTATATCATTTGCATTCATTTTTTGTTTTCTCTGCTTATATTATAAATTTAAATGAAATTGTGTAACACTACAAGGAATATCCTATACCTTTCTCTTCCACAGTGCTTCTGTAAAGAATACATGAATTGGTGAAAAATAAATACATATTTATATGTTTTAGTTCTCCTGGAATATCAATTTAGACACAAAATTACTTTAATGTCCTATGTTTATATACTAAGTCTATACCTATAATTGAACATTGCTACAGATACCTGCATTTCTATTTTGTTTTTATGCAATTGTTGCATTATGAATCATTAGTTCAACTGAGCATCTTGTATTGGTGAGCTCATCTCAATATGTAACATTTGACTTCTTAATTGTATATGGTCTTTCCTTAGGTAGTGAATACGAAGATGCAACAAGTCAATCAGAAAAAGGAGATGGCAGGGTTGCCCCTGGAGATTTGCATACATATACTTGGGAAATCCCACTTTACTATGGACCAACAGAGACAGACCCACCCTGTGTGACCTCTGCTTACTTTTCTCATAGTAACTTTACTTATGATAGTAATGCTGGTATGGTGGGACCTATTCTAAAATGTAAGCCAGGTAAGACATTTATGTTTGTTTAGTTTTCATAGTGTACTGTTTAAATACCTTTTTTCCTAAAATATCAACAATCCGGCAGTTGTTATGTTACAAATGTATTTGGAGCCTAAAGAAATACACTCTAGCATTACGAAGAAACATATTTATTAGAGTGTTCCTTTTTACAACTGATTATTGGGCCCCACTTTGGCAATGTTAAAACTATGTAAAAATCACCCAACATCTAACTGTTGTGAGGTAATCAATGATGATGATCTTGGCACAATCTCATTGTTCTCTTAGATAAGCATTGTAACGGACCGTTTCAGCAGACAAGGGGTTAAAATCCGTTTAGGCGATAATCCCCTTTTCACAGACAGGCACAGCTACTGTAGAATCAAAACTCATGAACTGGATATAAGTGAATGCACCAAACTCCCGAACTGCATACATGGGAATAAGGTAGCACTCCAAACTCCTGAACTGGAACCTCACGAATAGCTGCTAGCAGACGAACAGGAAAAGCTCCCAAGCGGCTTACACTCCTGGCAGTCAGTTCCTATCAGCATACAGTGAATCCCCCCAAGAACGAGACAAGGCTCTGTGTTGAGGGTCAAGCAGTGGTCTGTTTATTGAGGGCTACCTGCCCCTGTATTTATGCAGGTCTCCCACCTGGTGGACACTCCCCTAGGGGACCAGATGGAAGACTGTAACAACGGACAGACAAGTACCAATTACAGACATACAGCAGTAAAACATCCCCACAATGCATCCTGGCTTCCTCCCCTCTGCCCTGGATAGGTAATTCAATTATCTCCCAGGACAAAGGAAAAACTCCATTACACACGTGGGGACACAAAGACAGACTATCACTTTAAAATACACAAAGACACATTTTATACATAAAACACAGACATGTAACATATCCCCAGATAGCTCAGGTCTGAGTGCACATTATTAGGTGAATGGCACTCAGACCACACGAATACAGTTTAATTGCCATGGAGCCAAAGTCTTTAATTACACGAATTGGCTCCATGGCATAGCTATCTGGGTTAAAACATTCCTCCAACACAAAATACCGAATTTACATGCATTCGTTTAATCCATACGAATTAGAACCAGGGGCTGGAGGTTCAGCGGTGCCTGCACGTAAAAGTGTCCGGGTTTGGTGCATGAAAGCCGGGCAGAAAAGCGCTGGCTGCCCGGGGAGCTCCAGAACACCGCCACCTAGCGGCCGCTAAGTGTAACAGCGGCCACCCAGTAACAATCAACTAAGCAGCGGTCATGGGCGTCCGCAGAAATTTTTCCAGGGGGGGGGGCATAATTGTAATGACATCTATGCTTGGCCCCTTCTTGACAGTGTCATGAAGGTGAGGAGCATAGTCATTATCACATAAAGCCAGGGTGAATAGCGTTTTCACAACTATGGTGTCAGGAATACGTTTGTATTCCTGACACTATAGTGTTCCTTTAAGCAAATTAAAGGAACATTCTGGTCACGATAACAACTTCATCTAAATGAAAATGCTATGATGCCAGGAAGCCCCTGGGTGCTCTTTTCTTGAAAGGGTTAAAACGCTCTCAAATGCTTCCTCCAGCTCTAGGTCCCTCAGTGGTATTCGGCATCTGAAACGGAGTGTCAGGAAGTGCAGACTTACGTCAGGCATGGGTGCCGCTGATTGGCTAGAGTTGACAGTTGACGCTCTAAGCCAATCGCTAGTTCCCGGTTCATATTTTTTTTTTACTTTTTTATGAATGGGGAGCTACTGATTGGCTTAAAGTGCCAGCTGACCGCTCTAGCCAATCAGCAACACCCCTACCCAGTGGCACTCTGTGCTTCCTGACACTCAGTAAATAAAAGTGAACACATTAACACTGATATTTTTTTTTACCTGGGGAGGTGAGAAGGTCCAGAGTTTCCCTGCCAGGCCCAGGTACCAAAGCCTTATGATGTGGTGTCCAGAATAAAGTGGAGGGTTCACTTCTATATTTGCCTCCTTCACCTTTCTGCTTATTTTGCGCCCTTCTGCTCCTTTCTCATTCTGATTCCTTTCTGCTCCTTGCAGGCCCTTTCTGCTCCTTGCAGACCCTTTCTGCTCCTTCTCCTACTTTAGCTTTGTGCTCCTTGCTGTCCCTTTCTGCTCCTTCTTCAACGTTACCTTTGTGCTCCTTCTGATTCATTCTGCTCCTTTACCTTTGTGCTCCTTCTGTCCCTTTCTGCCCCTGCTCCTTGCAGACCCTTCCTGCTCCTTGCAGACCCTTCCGGCTCCTTGCTAACTCTTCATTAAGCCCCCCCCATGCCTCACTTGCCTAATCTATACCCCCCCATGCCTCACTTGCCTAATCTATAGCCTCCCCCCCCCATGCCTCACTGGCCTAATCTATAGGCTGCCCCCCCATGCCTCACTGGCCTAATCTATAGGCTGCCCCCCATGCCTCACTGGCCTAATCTATAGGCTGCCCCCCATGCCTCACTGGCCTAATCTATAGGCTGCCCCCCCCCAATGCCTTACTCCCCTAATATATAGGCTGCCCCCCATGCCTTACTCCCCTAATATAGGCTGCCCCCCATGCCTTACTCCCCTAATATATAGGCTCCCCTCCCATGCCTTACTCCCCTAATATATAGGCGCCCCCCCATGCCTTATTCCCCTAATATATAGGTGCCCCCATGCCTTACTCCCCTAATATATAGGCTGCCCCCCATGCCTTACTCCCCTAATATCTAGGCTGCCCCCCCATGCCATACTCCCCTAATATATAGGCTGCCCCCCATGCCTTACTCCCCTAATATATAGGCTGCCCCCCATGCCTTACTCCCCTAATATATAGGCTGCCCCCCCATGCCTTACTCCCCTAATATATAGGCTGCCCCCCATGCCTTACTCCCCTAATATATAGGCTGGCCCCCCATGCCTTACTCCCCTAATATATAGGCTGCCCCCCATGCCTTACTCCCCTAATATATAGGCTGCCCCCCATGCCTTACTCCCTTAATATCTAGGCTGCCCCCCCATGCCTTACTCCCCTAATATCTAGGCTGCCCCCCATGCCATACTCCCCTAATATATAGGCTGCCCCCCATGCCTTACTCCCCTAATCTATAGCCTGCCCCCCATGCCTTACTCCCCTAATCTATAGGCTGCCCCCCATGCCTTACTCCCCTAATATATAGGCTGCCCCCCATGCCTTACTCCCCTAATATATAGGCTGCCCCCCATGCCTTACTCCCCTAATATATAGGCTGCCCCCATGCCTTACTCCCCTAATATATAGGCTGCCCCCCCATGCCTTACTCCCCTAATATATAGGCTGGTCCCCCATGCCTTACTCCCCTAATATATAGGCTGCCCCCCATGCCTTACTCCCTAATATCTAGGCTGCCCCCCATGCCTTACTCCCCTAATATCTAGGCTGCCCCCCCATGCCATACTCCCCTAATATATAGGCTGCCCCCCATGCCTTACTCCCCTAATCTATAGCCTGCCCCCCATGCCTTACTCCCCTAATCTATAGGCTGCCCCCCATGCCTTACTCCCCTAATATATAGGCTGCCCCCATGCCTTACTCCCCTAATCTATAGGCTGCCCCCCCATGCCTCACTCCCCTAATCTATAGGCTGCTCACTCCCCTAATATATAGGCTGCCCCCCATGCCTTACTCCCCTAATCTATAGGCTGCCCCCCATCCCTCACTCCCCTAATCTATAGGCTATTTTAAACCCCCCCACCCCATCCCTCACTTACCTGATCTGTAGGCAGTCTCTGGCTGCATGTGTGTCTCCCCTGCGGTTTCAGTCAGTCAGAGAGAAGCAGGGATAGATGCAGCTTCCTATCCCTGTCTCTCTCCATACACAGCGCCACCTACTGGCCGGCGCCGGTATTGCAGTTCATTTTAAATCTCACACGAAAATTAGCAGAACAGGCTGAAAAATCCAGGGGGGGGCAAGTGCCCCCCCTTGCCCCCCCCTGGGGACGCCCATGGCTGCGGTTAACCGCAGCTTCAGGGAGGTAAATTGGCAGCACACTCCAGCTCCTGGGTGGCCAATTAACGGCGCTGGCCGGCTTCCCACAGCTCTGGGGAGGTTGGAAACAGGCTGTTTGTTCGGTAGATAGAATCTACCGAACGGCTGTGCAGAAAGGGAGAAATAAATCCTTCTGCACAGTAAAATTAACCCTTTAGCTGCCGGTCCATAATCCAAAGGCAGCAGGCAGGCAACCAGGCTCCTCCAATGCAATGTGGCGAGATTGGTCTCGTAAAAAGCATTGGGTGCTTACTGTGCACAATCAGAACCACAGGGCAGTGGCTAGAGTCATGATTGGCGTCCTGAAATGTCAGAGTTCTAATTTTGGTCTAACTTTATTGTAAGACCTGAGTCTTATGTGAGTGGTAAACAGTGTTTCTCAGGGTTCTGTTCTGGGACTGCTTCTGTATAACATATTTATAAATGATCTTGAAAATGGCATTGGAAGCCATGTTTTAGTGTTTGCAGATGACACAAAACTCTGTAAAGTAATACAATGGAAGCAGGATATTGCTTTCCTGCAGAGGGATTTAGATAGATTGGGGGATTGGGCACTCAAATGGCAGATGAAATGTAATGCACAAGCAACTTATATCCTTAATGGAAGCGTATTAGGGATAACCACACAGGAGAAGAATTTGGGGATTGGTATAGACAACAAATTAGACAACTGTTGCAATGTCAATCAGCAGTTGCAAAGGCCAGTAGGTTATTGTCATGTGTAAATAGGGGCATTAACTCTCGGGATGAAAATATAATTTTGCCTTTTTATAAATATGCATCCACAGATCACATTGGCATTCTCTAGATCACATCAAGTATATTCAAAGATCGATTACCGGTATATTCTGGGAGAGTCAGCTATCACAAGAAGTTTTAAGAAAATATTGATTACTAATATTCCATGGTCAGATAAGAATGCAATTATCATGGAGCTTAAGGATATTTTGTATAAAACAAGATCTAATTGGTAATTAAATGATCGACTTTTACAAAAAGGTAAATTTATACATTATTAAAGAAACTACAGACCTTTTTTTTTTTTAAGGAAAATAATAAGAGACACCATCTAAGGTTTGGTACATGTACAAATGCACAATAAGAGGTAATCTTATCAAAATGGGCTATCAGAAGAAAAAAAAAAAGGAAATGACACACCTATCTGAGATATAAATAGAGATATAGATATAGATATAGATATGGATAAATAAGAAAAATAAAATTAAATCTTAGAAAGAAATACGTGATAAGCTGAGGGATTCAAGGGAGACTATTATCCTGATACAGAATGCAATATCCTGATCCCCAGAATGCAAAATTGACAACAGAACAGCTTAAAAGAATGTATTATTTTAACAGCAATACACCAGATAAAGTATTGTCCAGTAGGTTAAAAACATGGAAAGGTAAAAAACATAAGATTGCAGTTAGGCACAATATAATTCTCAATCCAGAAAGAATTGGACAGGCATTTAAGGGATTTTATTTAGCATAATTTAGCAGAAGGACATACATCTATTAACATCTTAAGGACTACGAAAGTACAAGGTACGTCCGACAAAAAAAACGGTTCTGAAGGTCTGAATATAAATATGAGCGCTGGAGGCGATCATGATTGGTTCCAGCCGCTTTAAGGGTATTGCAGCGATGCCTTGATGTCGAAGCATCCTGCAATACCTCTCCTGACTGCCGGGCCACCGGGACATCATCAGAAACATCCCATTGAGGACTGATGAAGGTCCTGAACTGTCATAATGTAAAATGAGCTGTCCTTATTACTTACCCGATCGCCGCCGGTCACCTACCGGCGATCTGTGTTGCTCCCAGTTTGGGGGGACTGCTTGACAGCCCCCTCAGCAAATTAGGCTCCGCGGGCCATGTGATCGCTGACAGGCAGTCTCCCTACTTCTGAAAAATAAGATAAAATATGTTGGCAAATAAAAAATGTATTTTTATATATATATATATATATATATATATATATATATATATATATATATAAGAAAAAATAGGACTAATGGGTTGCAGATTAAAGACAATCTGCCTCCCAAAAAGACCTTGTATCCTTATGTGAAAAAAGCTACTCTGCAATAATAAATATAAAAGTGGAGCGCAGAGAGCAAAGAACAAAAAACTCTTTATTAATCCCTCTTGGGGGAGAAACACACAGATACTAGACAAACAAGTAATAAAATTAGGATCTAATAGGATAGAATCGACTAGTCCAAAAATAATAGTAATATGGTCAGAAGAAATGCTATAAGTATGTGTGTGGCAGAATTGCCATAAATAGTAACAAATAACTATGACCAAAAGGGGGGAGATACACTAAATGTAAAGATCTTTAAGTACAAAAGTAAATACACTCTATAATTAGAACAAAGAGTATATCAAGTGCATAACAAATATATATGTGCAAACATCTACCAGAATGCGTTTGCAACATTGCAGGAAAGAGGCCTGCAGTCTAAATAGCCAGCAATATAAATGTTAAACGAACTGTCTAAGCAGCTGTAGGAGATTTGGGGGAAGGAGTCCCTGGTATCATGCTGGTATTAGACTAGTATCTGATCCCACCATGTGTGTGGCAAAATTGCCATAAGTAGTAGCAAATAACTAGGACCGAAAAGGGGGGAGGTACATTAAATGTAGCAAACTGAAGATATCTAAATACAAAAGTAAATAAACTCTATTAGAACAAAGAGTATATCAAGTGCACAAAAAATATATGTGCAAATATCTACCAGAATACGTTTGTAACATTGCAGGAAAAAAGCCTGCAGTCTAAATAGCCAGCAATATAAATGTTAAACGAACTGCCTAAACAGCTGTAGGAGATTTGGGGGAAGGAGTCCCTAATATCATGCTGGTAATAGACTAGTATCTAATCCCACCATAAATAAATAATAGGACAGTCTGAAAACAAAGTAGAATCCTAAATTAAAATCATCATCCGCTTCAGTAAAATACTCAACGCGCGTTTCGCGTTTAGGAGTAATCCTAAATGGACATTCCAAGTACAATAAATGACAGCAGACGGATCAAAAACTTAGGGTCGTGAGAAGAAACTGCCACCATGTCTCAACTCATGATCCGTAAGGCGGCTCTTCCGAACGTGCCAGGGTCATTCGGCGATGCGTCCTTGCAGGTAGATCTCCAATCTCAAGGAATGCGCCTAAGTCCGCCACCAAAATCACAATAGAAAAACTGAGGAGGATCTTCCGTTCCTTCCTGTCCCACCCGGTGAGATGTTTCATCCGAGGATAAATTCATAATGCAGGCAATAGTGTGGCCAGACCAGCCGTATTCTAAGTGATACCAATATTCCAAATGGACTGTGTAATCCTCGGACGCAGTAGAGAAAAGACTCCAAAAGACGTCCATTCAGGGATCCGAACTGAACTTGTGTGGAGGAAACGGTGGTCGACTACTCCGGGAATAGTAAATCCCAGAAATCTTCAAAGGAATGGGAAAAGCAAACCGGAACGCAGGTTTCCATCCAGAAATGCCCTCGTCCAAGAGTGAAAGATGTCTGTGTAGGAGTCGGGGCACACCAAGTACCTCCATAAAGTCTCGGAGGTCTCCTCGACGGTAGTTGAAAAATAGGTTAGCGCGAATCCAACAAAACGGCTCCCGTGAGGGATAAATAGAGCATAGACGGAGGGTCCTCTATCTCCGAACCATGTTCACCAGGTACGCGCTCCGAGGAGATGGGGCAGTCCTGCCATCTATCCCAAGATCATAATGACCGGGGAAGTCAAGACAACCGGGGTTTCCGGTCTTACCATGTGATCCATACGTACGGTTTTACCTTCAGACCGGGTAATAGGCCTCCCATAATATTGTTACCCGAGCAGGGCAGTGCCTGTTTGCTCCATGAAGGTCTCCGTATCTCCTGACCTCTTGACATGGGAGAAACTGTCTGCGCAGTTTGTTCGTAATGGTCTGAATATCCAAACAAAAAGCAATCTCTGTATCAAATGGCGCAGAATATGCCAAAAACCTGCACTCTCATAATACCGGAGAGCCATCCGTTAGCCGTACCATCTCCAGGAGAGTGTGTAATTAAGTGTGAGACTCCCCCCGTTACACCTCTGAGTATTTCTTGCGTGATTCACAGCGGTCCGGATCCAGTAGATCCATTACAGGAGATAGAATAGAGGGATCTAGTCTAAACATGCAATTCTTGCAAGATCAGGCAGTCCTCTAGAATGAAGTCAGTAGCGTGGATGTCAGCTCTAATTGAACGCAGGAGGGACGCCCCTCTATGTAGTCATCAATGTCATGCACAGGTACAAGCCAGTGTGATGAACAGATGGCTGGTACTGTAGAGCGCCGAGTGCATGAGAGAGCCGCGCTCTCTACTACTGTTATTGCATACCGCAAGAGTGTCCGGCTGTTAGCCTGAGCGGGCCGCGCCCGTTAGTAACCAACAGCAGAGTCTACATCCGTGACCGGTTCTCTCTATGATAATGGGTCCTCCCAACCTGTCCTCTGTATCCAGCCCAGAATCTGGTTGAGGACGAGTGAGGGGCTGCGCCCTCTAATAACGAATCAGTATCCGGTTCTGAATGAGAGGGCTCGCCCTCTGTTCCTGAAAATAAATATACTCGGATCGAGGTGATGGAGGGCCGCACCCTCCCGTGGTGCAAACTAGAGTCCCTAGAGATTCAGGGTGGTCAAACTGTAGGGCGCACCAATTATTAACATCAGCATAAGGCTGAGGGCAATCTACGGAAACAACGGTGGAAAAAACTATCAACCGACTAACCAGATCCCGTGCGCGCGCGCGGGGTCCAGGTAGACCGTTGGTAGCCTGAGGAAAGCTGGAGACGTTCTCCGCAATCCACGAGTGCCCGAGAGGTCGGAAGAGGTCAAGCCAGGCATCACGACGACCCGAGCGAAAGGGAAAAGGGAGGTCATGAAAAACCAAAAAAGGCAACAATTAATGTAGACAAAAGAAAATACACCAATTCTATCCGGATAGACGGCAAACAGCAGGCCGGAAGGTAAGAAAAGTAAGTCCCACTAGACAGGGTCAGGAGCTAACCCAACGCAGGAAAAAACTACTGAACCTATAAGGAGTCCGGGAGGCAGATACGGAGTAGCTGGTAAAGACAAGGAAAAAACCCGCTTACTCCTGTAGGAGTCTGAGTACCGGTCCTTGCCTGTGCGAAGTCCTCTTTGGAGATGTGCCATCGCCGGTTTGGAGTAAACCCTGGATGCGTCCGGGTCTTCATAAGAAGAAACTTTGCCCTGCAGACATGAGGTTTAGGGCCTTCACCCTTCCCACCATATTCAGATGGCCGTACACTGGTGTCCTCTTGGATAGTATGGCAATGGTGTTTGTCTGGACACCTGCCTATCTCCATGTCACTGGTGGGCACTGGGTTCTCCTCAGTGATATTCCCCCAGGCCTGTGACCAAAAGGGGTTTGGTACCAATAGTGCAGGCCCGTCAGTAGGGCGCAGGCCAAATGAATGGACACAGAATAGATATCCCGGCAAATATGCACAGACATAGCAGGCCGTTTTAATGGGCACAGACATAGCAGGCCGTTTTAATGGGCACAGACACAGCCGGTCGTTTTAATGGGCACAGATACAGCAGGTCGTTTTAATGGGCACAGACACAGCAGGTCATTTTAATGGGCACAGACACAGCAGGCCGTTTAAATGGGCACGGACACAGCAGGCCGTTCTTATGGGCACAGACATAGCAGGCCGTTCTTATGGGCACAGACATAGCAGGCCGTTCTTATGGGCACAGACATAGCAGGCCGTTCTTATGGGCACAGACATAGCAGGCCATTCTTATGGGCACAGACATAGCAGGCCATTCTTATGGGCACAGGCATAGCAGGCCATTCTTATGGGCACAGGCATAGCAGGCCATTCTTATGGGCACAGGCATAGCAGGCCATTCTTATGGGCACAGACATAGCAGGCCATTCTTATGGGCACAGACATAGACGGCCATTCTTATGGGCACAGACATAGCAGGTCATTCTTATGGGCACAGACATAGCAGGCCATTCTTATGGGCACAGACATAGCAGGCCATTCTTATGGGCACAGACATAGCAGGCCATTCTTATGGGCACAGACATAGCAGGCCATTCTTATGGGCACAGACATAGCAGGCCATTCTTATGGGCACAGACAAAGCAGGCCATTCTTATGGGCACAGACAAAGCAGGCCATTCTTATGGGCACAGACATAGCAGGCCAATCAATGGGTTGTGTATTACCACAATATTATTATTGCCATGTATTTATATAGCGCGTTCCAATTCCGTAGTGCTTTACAATGGGTACTGAATGAGCGACGGGCACCTCTGCGTCCGGGTAGAGGTCCCTAAAAATTGCAGATCCTCAGGGCAACTTGTGACATGGGACCCTTAGACACCAACCCTATTAGACAGTGTAATGCCGTGTGGGTAACCTGGACCGGGACTGGCAGCCCCTAAATGCCCAGCAGGCAAACAGTGGTATTCCAGCTCTAGTGGGTAGAAGCGTGAGTTGTTCCAGTGACCCTCATGTCCATGAATGTAAGATACGCTGAGCGATACTTACCTTAAACTGTGAATCGGTAAGCACATGCCCACACGGGACCGTTTGAAATTTTTTTTTTTTAGCATCATTATAGGTTACCATCATCATATCACCTGAAGGCTATTGTAACCCTGGACACTCCCAGGAGCAGGGCTAAGTAGCCAACTCAATGGTTCTCCCCAAGAACCTGACTAAATCGTATAGTAACAGCGTAGACTGGTCTCCCATACCAGGTAGTCAGAGCCCGGTCCAGTCATGTCTATATGTGCCATGGACAGGATATCCAAACCAGAGTAGACTCATCTGAGTCCTCTTAACGGGCCAGAAAAAAATATATACTGAGAAGCACACGAATAGCAGAACTCGCAGAAAAACTGTGATATACACTGTAGCAAACTCACAGCGATCTGTGACGTAGACTGTCAGGAAAGACTCACAGTAATTTGTGATATACACTGTCCGCGCAACTGTCAGCAATCCGCGATATACACTGACAGCTAAACCCACAGTAATCTGAGTGACATAATAGGTCCTGGTGTACCATGCAATAATGGGCCAGACGTAGGCCTCTGGTACAGTAGATATGGTGCATGCAGGGTACAGGCCCCCATAGGAAGTAAGCGTATGAAGTACGCCTACAGTGGCAAAATAAGGTCTGTGTCACAGACAGAGCAGTATATGGTATACTGCCTATAGGCATGTACTCCCAGTAAAATAAATCTAAATATACACAACTCAACATCTATACACACACATGCACACACACACAAATCTACATAAATACATAAATACAAGTACATACACCCACATATACATCTACCTGGATATAATATCTCATGGGAAAAAGTCTACATTGTCCCCTAAACCGAAGGGGCAAGCACAAACTGCATGTAGTCAGGTAATGAAAGAAATAAACTGACATGCAGCAGGAAAAACTGAACTGGGTGGAGGCAGACCTCCAACGAGCAAAATATTGAATTGTACTGACGGGGGGGGGGGGGGGGTGCGAGCGGTTGCACTCTCTCCTGGTCGGACTCTCGCCCGCCCGGTCGGACACACGAAGTCCGCGGGCGGAGGCGGCCGCGGCGAGCGGCCACGTGGGAAAAGAAGATCCGGCCGCTGGGTACTAGGGGAAGCGCACGCGAGTACCCCTGCGGCCAGGAAAAGTACATGGGACCGCCGGAGACGAAATCCGCGGTCCCGGAGCACGGGGGTCGAAGGAGGCAGATGTAGTAAGCCTCCTGAAGCCCCCGAGCGGCGCACACACCGCCAGGAAAAGGCGGAAAAACATTGCATGAGAAAAACGGGTATACACAAACCAAGGGAAAACGGGCAGGGGGGGGCACAAGTCCAAGAAAAAAGCAGCAAGGACCCCAAAGACCCCCCACAAATATATAGGAAACTACAGCGAAGTTGCAGGGGACAAAGAAATCACACAAGATATAAAACATCATGATGGAACAAATCCAGCAAGGGCAGAAAAAATATATTAATAAATACCTAAGAATAAAATCTCACAAGAAAATAAATAAATAGATTACTGAAGAAAAATATATCTATGACTAAATTAAACAAGTGCAATCCACAAAATAGAGTCTAAAATACTGAATATAAGCAATAAAATCCCAAAGCCACCCACAATAAGCAGGAGGCAGAGGTACTCTGACCTGTACTGATGCGGAGCAGCAAAGAAAGAGGAAATGATGCATGGGGAGGGGAGTTTTATAGTAGCTAACTTTTTTCTGATTGGTTGTTTTTTCTGTGCTGCTGTGGAGTTCTAGTAAAGAGAGACTTAAGCAAATACGAAGCCTCCTGTCATGTTATAAAATTCTGGCCGTGTCTGTTGGATGATGTTCACCTTAAAAGGCTCTTAGGGCCAAATGTGGATATGACGGCACGTAGAGGCAAAAACCTTAGGAACCTTTTAGTCCCAAGCCATTTCCATCGTTCACCCACACGCACCTGGCTACACACCCCTATAGTGGGATCATATCAATGTGGCCATTGTGTCGCGTGTAAATACATCAAACGTGACTCTAAGTCTATTATGGATAGCGATGGGAAAAAGGCTTTTGGGATTAAATCCTTTTTCAATTGCAACACTGCTGGTATAGTCTATCTCCTTACATGTACCTGTAAGCTACAATATGTAGGAAAAACTTTTAGACCGTTTAAGGAGCGCATTAAGGAGCATGTTAGATCTCCAAAACTACCTGTTGATACTCCCATTGGTCGTCACCTGAAAGACTTCCATGCGGGCAATCCGCAGGGATTCCGGTTCTGTGGATTGGAATTGGTGCGCAAGGATAAACGTAGGGACAACTATGACAGATTTCTGAGACAACGGGAAAGCCTCTGGATTTATCAACTTCGAACACTTCACCCAAAAGGTCTCAATGAAGGTTTTTCTTTTGCCCCTTTTATTTAAAAACACTGCAATGTCTTGATAAATTGTCCATTATCATTAATATAATCTATTTCCACCATTACTTACTACTTTTCAGTTTTGCGATTTATTAGTTATATGCACCAATATTACATGATATGTGAATATGGATATATTATATTACTTCACTTTTCATTCATTCATTCATTTATTTATTCATTCATTTTTCCATCTCTCCTTTCATTTTACCATTAATGGAGTACTTTTCAATTTGCTATCTAAGTCAATACAGGATTTCTACTCTAACGAATTTTCTTTGAATCAATATGTATTCTCCCTCTTTATATTTGGAGTTCACTCTATTCTCTATTTTAACCACACTGTGGGGCTCATGTTTCTATGCCCTAATTTATTATTCTAGTTATATAATTTTGAATACCCCTCTAATGTTGTTTTCTCTGGGCTCATTATATACTCACTACATGATAGAGTTTATTAAGACATACAAAGTCACACATTGTGCTTAATTATTACATCTTTACTTTAAGTGATTGGTTTTACACTGTGTGTCATACTCATACATGTAGTGCCACTGTTATGATATTTATCATGATTACTAGGGAATTGTTCCCTACATTGGCTTCAATTGTTTAACCTGTAGCGTTATGTCCATTTATACACTACCTTTGCCAGCTCTTCTGCTCAGCTACATTTACATTTTACGTTTTGTGCCTTCACTCTATGAAGACAGAAGATATGTGCTAGCTTCCACTCTTATTCTGGCTACGTGAGGGTTAAATTTCTAATTAGCTTCACTCCTGTTGAGCTTGGTACTTTTCTCCGCCCTCTATTTCCTGATTGGACAATAATGATGACGTCATACTTATGGGCGGAGCTCTAAACACATTTAAAAAGAGGCTCCCTTCAGTCCGCAAATTGCTCTTGATAAAGGCGACTTGTTTTGCCGAAACGCGCGTTGAGTATTTTACTGAAGCGGATGATTTTAATTTAGGATTCTACTTTGTTTTCAGACTGTCCTATTATTTATTTATGGTGGGTAGTGTTGTCGCGAACCCGAAATTTTCGGTTCGCGAACGGCGAACGCGAACTTCCGCAAATGTTCGCGAACCGGCGAACCGCGCGAACCGCCATTGACTTCAATGGGCAGGCGAATTTTAAAACCAACAGGGACTCTTTCTGGCCACAAAAGTGATGGAAAAGTTGTTTCAAGGGGACTAACACCTGGACTGTGGCATGCCGGAGGGGGATCCATGGCAAAACTCCCATGGAAAATTGCACAGTTGATGCAGAGTCTGCTTTTAATCCATAAAGGGCAGAAATCACCTAACATTGACACCTGTCCTCAAAGCCCTGCCCTGATACACACTGACACAGAGCAGTATAGAGACTGTTCCCCGTCCTCAGAGACCATGATACACACTGACACAGAGCAGAATAGAGACTGTTACCCCTACATAGGGTCACTTGGCAGATATGGCGGGGTCGTGGGAGGGGGAGGATGACTTTCACCTCTTCCCCTGTTACATTCCCGTTGTGCTGTGACATCATCCTTATACGCTGTGTAAAGCATACTATTTAATTTGATCAGCATGGCCACTTGAGTTTTTATAGTTTTCACGCTGCTTGTAGTTTATATATGGTTCACAAAAATCAAACAAACGATAAAGTAAACATGTAAGGATTCAGAATATTCTTTCAAACCCTTACACATTGTGTGTACGTATTTTTTGTCTTAAGTTTGTGGCTTTAAAGAGGTTTACGTTGTTTCTATGATGTGCATAACATGTTCTTGTAAATGTTTGTTAAATTTTTCCTGGAATTGTAATTTTTGAATCTGAATAAAGATAGTCAAATCCCTGATACACACTGACACAGAGCAGAATAGGGACTGTTCCCCCTACATAGGGTCACTTGGCAGATATGGATTGACACCTGTCCTCAAAACCCCTGATACACACTGACACAGAGCAGAATAGGGACTGTTCCTCCTACATAGGGTCACTTGGCAGATATGGATTGACACCTGTCCTCAAAACCCCTGATACACACTGTCACAGAGCAGAATAGAGACTGTTCCCTGTCCACAGAGACCATGATACACACTGACACAGAGCAGAATAGAGACTGTTCCCTGTCCACAGAGTCCATGATACACACTGACACAGAGCAGAATAGAGACTGTTCCCCGTCCACAGAGACCATGATACACACTGACACAGAGCAGAATAGAGACTGTTCCCTGTCCACAGAGACCATGATACACACTGACACAGAGCAGAATAGAGACTGTTCCCTGTCCACAGAGTCCATGATACACACTGACACAGAGCAGAATAGGGACTGTTACCCCTACATAGGGTCACTTGGCAGGTATGGATTGACACCTGTCCTCAAAGCCCATGATACACACTGGGGGGAGCTACTGTCCTCCCCAACCCCTGCGCGGTGGGTGGGGGCCATAAATCACAATGGGGGGACCTACTGTCCTCCCCCCTCGGCCCCCACCCCTGCACGGTGGGTGGGGGCCATAAATCACAATGGGGGGGCCTACTTTCCTCCCCCCCGGCCCCCATCCCTGCGCGGTGGGTGGGGGGCATAAATCACAATGGGACGGACCTACTGATAGGAGTGGAGTATTGTTCATATCAGTTTAATACCTTCCGCGTCTCCTATCAGTGGACGTGTATATGGCAGCCATTTTAGGAACTGCACACCTGGGACCCGAGCAAGGTCACCTCGTTCAAGCTGCTCTGGTTCCTTGATGAGCCAGCTGCCCGTGAGTTAACATGTCCCGTGGAGAAGCACTCTGTCCTGTAAATCCTCACCACAAAAAAATTAAATTAATAACAGCACTCGGAGTGGTGAGTTTAGTAAATGTTCATATCAGTTTAATACCTTCCTCGTCTCCTATCAGTGGACATGTATATGGCAGCCATTTTAGGAACCGCACACCTGGGACCCGAGCAAGGTCACCTCTTTCAACAGGCGACATGATTTGGCCCTGTAAAACTATCCTGGATATTCTCTACAATTTCTATGGATATGGCATTGATTTATGTAACAGGGAGATGGAAGAAGATGCTTGGTCAGTCCTCTTACTTGAAATTTGGGGCACTGCGCGGGCAAGCTAATGTGCCACCAGATAGGAGTGGTGAGTTTAGTATTGTTCATATCAGTTTAATACCTTCCGCGTCTCCTATCAGTGGACGTGTAAATGTCAGAGATTTTTAATTGTTGAATCACCTCCCCTTTTTAGGCCAAGGTGGGAAGATGCTTAGACCACTGGTATATTGGTGCCATCTTGGAGGATTTTTTTTTGGTTTGGTTTTTGAAGCCACAGTGCTGCACCAGTGGGCCTAAAAATTAGGCATGTACACATGCCTGAAAAATTTGGTATTGTTGCAGCCGCTGCCGTAGCAGCGGCCAGAAAAATTGATGTTTGTTTCACAGGCAGAAAGTGCCCTAAAACATGGCGGCTTGAACCCTAGTTGGTGGCGGATAAGTCACGCAAGTCAAACGTCATTCAGAGCTAAAATACAGCAGCGTGTGGACCATTTTTAGCCCAAGGCAGCTCATCTCATCAGGCCTTTTTTAATCAAATGTATCGCCCAGTGTCAGTCCCTTCGGGATCCATCCCTCATTCATCTTAATAAAGGTGAGGTAATCTAGACTTTTTTGACCTAGGCGACTTCTCTTCTCAGTGACAATACCTCCTGCTGCACTGAAGGTCCTTTCTGACAGGACACTTGAAGCGGGGCAGGCCAGAAGTTCTATCGCAAATTGGGATAGCTCAGGCCACAGGTCAAGCCTGTACACCCAGTAGTCAAGGGGTTCATCGCTCCTCAGAGTGTCGATATCTGCAGTTAAGGCGAGGTAGTCTGCTACCTGTCGGTCGAGTCGCTCTCTGAGGGTGGATCCCGAAGGGCTGTGGCGATGCATAGGACTTAAAAAGGTCCGCATGTCCTCCATCAACAACACGTCTTTAAAGCGTCCTGTCCTTGCCGGCGTGGTCGTGGGAGGAGGAGGAGGAGGAGGATGACTTCCACCTCTCCCCCTGTTAGATTCCCGTTGTGCTGTGACATCGCCCTTATACGCTGTGTAAAGCATACTTTTTAATTTATTTTGCAAATGCTGCATCCTTTCCGACTTGTTGTAATTCGGTAACATTTCCGCCACTTTCTGCTTATACCGGGGGTCTAGTAGCGTGGACACCCAGTACAGGTCGTTCTCCTTCAGCCTTTTTATACGAGGGTCCCTCAACAGGCAGGACAGCATGAAAGACCCCATTTGCACAAGGTTGGATGCCGAGCTACTCATTTCCCGTTCCTCCTCCTCACTGATGTCATTGAAGGTATGTTCTTCCCCCCAGCCACGTACAACACCACGGGTACCAGATAGGTGACAACGAGCACCCTGGGATGCCTGTTGTGTTTGGTCTTGCTCCTCCTCCTCCTCCTCAAAGCTACAATCCTCCTCTGACTCCTCTTCCTCACAATCCTCTTCCAGCGTTGCCGCAGGTCCAGCAAGCGATGCTGATAAGGCTGTTTCTGGTGGTGATGGTGACCACAACTCTTCCTCTTCCTCTTCACGCTCATCTACAGCCTGATCCAGCACTCTTGGCAGGGCACGCTCCAGGAAGAAAACAAATGGTATGATGTCGCTGATGGTGCCTTCGTTGCGACTGACTAGGTTTGTCACCTCCTCAAAAGGACGCATGAGCCTACAGGCATTGCGCATGAGCGTCCAGTAACGTGGCAAAAAAATTCCCAGCTCCCCAGAGGCTGTCCTAGCACCCCGGTCATACAAATATTCATTAACAGCTTTTCCTTGTTGGAGCAGGCGGTCGAACATTAGGAGTGTTGAATTCCAACGTGTAGGGCTGTCGCAAATCAAGCGCCTCACTGGCATGTTGTTTAGCCGCTGGATATCGGCAAAGTGAGCCATGGCCGTGTAGGAACGCCTGAAATGGCCACACACCTTCCTGGCCTTCTTCAGGACGTCCTGTAAGCCTGTGTACTTATGCACAAAGCATTGTACGATCAGATTACACACATGTGCCATGCACGGCACATGTGTCAACTTGCCCAACTTCAATGCCGCTATCAAATTTTTTCCATTGTCACACACCACTTTGCCGATATCCAGTTGCTGCGGAGTCAGCCACTTTTCCACCTGTGCGTTCAGGGTGGACAGGAGTGCTTGTCCGGTGTTACTCTCTGCTTTCAAGCAAGTCAAACCCAAGACGGCGTGACACTGCCGTATCCGGGATGTGGAATAGTACCTGGGGAGCTGGGGGGGTGCCGTTGATGTGGAGCAAGACGCAGCAGCACAAGAGGACTCAGCCGAGGAGGTTATGGAAGAGGATGGAGTAGGAGGAGTAGAGGAGGTGGCAGCAGGACTGCCTGCAATTCGTGGCGGTGTCACCAACTCCTCTGCAATGCCACGCATTCCTTGCTTGTCAGCCGTCAGCAGGTTTACCCAATGCGCAGTGTAGGTGATATACCTGCCCTGACCATGCTTTGCAGACCAGGTATCAGTGGTCAGATGGACCCTTGCCCCAACACTGTGTGCCAGACATGCCATGACTTCCTTTTGCACAATCGAGTACAAGTTGGGGATTGCCTTTTGTGAAAAGAAATTCCGGCCGGGTACCTTCCACTGCGGTGTCCCAATAGCTAAAAATTTTTTGAATGCCTCAGACTCAACCAGATTGTATGGTAAAAGCTGGCGGGCTAATAGTTCGGACAAGCCAGCTGTCAGACGCTGGGCAAGGGGGTGACTTGGTGACATTGGCTTCTTACGCTCAAACATGTCCTTGACAGACACATGACTGTGGGCAGATGAGCGGGAACTGCTCAAGGCGGGAGACGGAGTGGCGGATGGTTGAGAGGGGCAAGAAGGACAGCAGTGGTTGACGTGGCTGAAGATGCTAGACCAGGAGGAGGATGGCGACTTAGAGTAGGCGTGCTGCTTGTACTCATGTGTTGATCCCATAGGCGTTTGTGATGTGAGATCATGTGCCTACGCAAAGCAGTTGTACCTAGGTGGGTGTTGGACCTCCCACGACTCAGTTTCCTTTGGCACAGGTTGCAAATGGCATCGCTGTTGTCCGAGGCAGACACACAAAAAAAATGCCACACTGCTGAGCTCTGCAATGACTGCATTCTGGTGGTGGACACAGCATGCGTTGATTGGCGTGCTGTCGGGCTGACCCCGGGTGCCAATGCATGCTGTCTGACTGTGCCACTAGCTCCTTGCGACGACCCCCCCCCTGCTTCCAACTCGTCTCCTCCTCCTCTCTGTCTCCCCATCTGAACTTTCGCCCTGTTCTTCTTCTTTCCGAGCGGGCACCCACGTGACATCCATGGATGCATCGTCATCATCAACCGCTTCGCTTGTATCTGACAACTCAGAAAAGGAAGCAGCAGCGGGTACAACATCATCATCATCACACCGTACCTCCATGTGTTTAATGCTGCCTGCCTGAGACATATCCCTGTTATCTACATCCTCTAGCAATAATGGTTGCGCATCACTCATTTCTTCAAACGGGTGTGTGAATAACTCCTCTGACATACCAAGTAAAGCGGCTGTGGTGCTAGTTTTGGTGGTGGCGGCAGGCGGGTGAGTGGTATCTTGAGAGGTGCCTGAAGCTAAGCTGGAGGAGGATGGTGCGTCAAGGTTCCGAGCGGAGGCTGTACAAGATTGGGTGTCCTGTGTTAGCCAGTCAACTATGTCCTCAGAACTTTTCAAGTTCAGGGTACGTGGCATTATTCTAGGGCAAAAGGGAATCACAGCACCACGACCACGACGGCCCCTGCGGGGTGGCCTGCCTCTGCCTGT